>NC_142413.1:17032171-17368600 GCF_059516105.1 Syngnathus floridae | reverse complement strand
GCACATCCACTCTGGTACTTGGGAGATTTTATTGCATATTCATCTGCCTTTTGGATATCATACTTCAGGTGTTAAACACAGTAGAAGATTTAGTGATTACTAAAAGTAACAAAAGGACAGCCTTGTGTTCATCTGTGCTACAGTTATTTTCATGCACAGATTTTCAGTTGCAAGTGCCAAAATGGTGACTTAGCAGAATGACACAACTTAAATCAGAGCTATTGTGATATCATGTCGAAATGAGCACCAAAATATTAAACGAAATAGTGAGCAAATAGAATGAGCTGCTAAATCTTGGGAGCTCATTTAATTGACAGCCTCAGGTTTTTTAGATGTTTGATTGGATTTAAGTCTGGGTTCTGATGGGCCACTCTTTCTTTCTTTCTTTCTTTCTTTCTTTCTTTCTTTCTTTCTTTCTTTCTTTCTTTCTTTCTTTCTTTCTTTCTTTCTTTCTTGTGTGTATAATGAATGTATTTGATTTGGGGATTAGGCAGTAACAACAAATTGTAATATAGGTGAAACGTTGTGAATACTCTGTTTTATGCAACAGCTGCAATGAACAATAAAGTTTTCAGGCCACATTTCAATGTGTGGCGATAAAAAGGGGTCCTTGGAAAATTGTACCTCCCGATTTATCTTTTCTAACTGGACACCGGATTGCAAAATCGTTGACAATCCGTGGTGTACATTATTAATTCAATAGATGTTTTTTTCCCCTCAGCTCGGGTGCTGTGTTCGTTCTCAAAAGCTTTAGTATTGGTTTCATCCACACCCCCATCACCTCATATGTTCGTACAGTCCGCCTAACCCGCGAAAGTTTTTTAACAACAATGGCGTCTGGAGCAGGTTGGTCAGATGTATTTTGTTTGTTTCAAACAGTCCTACTCTAGCCTCTGTCATTACGAATACCTTTTTATTATTTGAGAATTTTCAAATACCAAACCACAAATCGCTGGTTTCAGCAGTACTGTCAACGTTTTGTTGTATGTTATTCAATGAAACACCTTGCTTATTATTGATGTAAACCAAGTGTTGGATAACGTCTCCAGGCCGCCGTGGGAGTAAACGCAAAATTGAGGACGAGGAAAAGAAGGAAAAACCTGCCAAGACGGCAAAGGAAGAAGAGGTACCTGAGCTCCAAGACCAAACAAGAGTGGTGATTGAACACTGGTAAGCATACAATAAAATACCACATCGGGTGGAGGGGCTCGATGGTGGGCTTAGTGGTAGAGTAGTCCTCTCCCAGCCCAGAAGATGATGGTTCTCTATAATAAGAGCAATAGATGCTTTAATATGGTCACCATGGTAACTCTTAATCATGCAACAGTCAACAGATAACTAATTTAAAGTGCATGAGTGGTACAGGCAGCACTTACTCCAGAAATACGCCAGCATTAGGCACCACAGAACAAAGTACAAGTTCATGACAATGAACATAACAGTAAATTACTGCATGCTTGACGAATATTGTGAAGATCTGGCTATGTGCATTGTCAGTGTTTTGCTCATTTATTGCTTGTGCATGGGTAACAGAGTTAATCGAATTGCTGTAGCATCTTGACATGTCAAAAGTATATTATATACGCATGTAATAGAGAGAAACCCTTTATGGCCCGGTGGTTCTAGACTGCTGGTTGAAGATATGTTTAAGTGCACACAGGCCTACACAATGAAACTGCCAAATTGTGACATGAAAGTGTAAGATTTGAATGAAATCTAATCCATGTTCAAGAATGGTTGTTGTTTTTGAAGTTATTTGAATTCAAAACAAAATGTCATCATAATTACAAGACATAAGGCATTATCACATACTTGGTGTTGGCAAGTACTCAAATTTAAGTATTTGTTCACAAACTCTTACCAACTTGCTGAGCACCACTAACATTTATTGTCCTTGCGATGATCTGTTATTGTTTTGCAGTAAGAGCTGACGAGTGTATGGGCGTAATGCCGAGGGGATAAAAGCTGCCCTTTTGGCTGCACGCCCTGAACTGACTGTGGTCCTCAACCCTGAGAAGCCTCGCAGGAACAGCTTTGAGATCACGCTCATAGATGGAGACAAAGGTGAGCTGAAGGAATCGGCTTAATTGTGCTATATACATACTTTTATACTTACATTAGAATATTGCTTGTTTTTTCAATTATTTATTTGGGATAGGAATTACTTTATCAACATTACGTTTCCTATTGTAAAGTTGATTTGAGATTAGGACATCTTTCCTTTGTTTCTCATAGAAACATCTCTATGGACCGGAATAAAAAAGGGGCCACCTCGTAAACTCAAATTTCCAGAGCCTGATGTTGTAGTTTCTGCTTTACAGGAGGCTGCCGTTACTGACTAGATGCAAAGTGAAGGTTTGTCATTTTCATCTCATTACTGTCAGTCTAAGCGTAAAACAAAGATAGTTTTATGTGCATTTGTAAAGATATCATCACTTCGATTGTCTGCTATCTTAACACTAACACACAATGCAAAATACCGTAGACGGGCTAACGAAAAGGATCTACCGGTATTTTGCGGTGTGGTCAAATTTTAAAAGAAACCCCGACTGTAATCGCGTTTACTCTACATAATTTATTTGGTTTATGGTAACATAAACATAAAATGGAATTTTTGAAAATAAATTCTCATTTACTCTATTTTGCAGTAACGTATTTGCATATACATCACCGTTATTGTTTACGTCGCAATGCATTGTGGGAAGTGACATGACCTGGTTGTGCACTATTTAGCAGTTGCAGCGATTTGCTTGCAGCAACGAGCTTCTCTGTTCAGCCTTTTCAGTTCAAA
The DNA here is from genome assembly GCF_059516105.1 of Syngnathus floridae. NCBI lineage: Eukaryota > Metazoa > Chordata > Actinopteri > Syngnathiformes > Syngnathidae > Syngnathus > Syngnathus floridae. Next base: position 17,365,809 of record NC_142413.1, on the reverse strand, counting down.
CTACTGGAGCTTGGTCAAATACTAATAAGAAATAAATTATATGTTCAGCACTTCATTTGGTTTTGAATGTTGTTCATAGCCAGACACACCAATGAGCGCTCATGAGCTGGGTGCGCCCGGTCGAAAATGACCAGCCCGTTGTTATGGCACATGTGATGCAACAATATTGAGACAGAGAGATGTGGTATAACAATACTCACTCAAAATTCATCAGTCCCAAGGTACATAGGGCAAAAAAGCATTTAATCACTCACCGATTGTGTGAGTTCTCCCACTTAAAATGATGACCGAAAAATAAATTCCATGGAAATCACATTTTAGGATTTTTAAAGAATTTATTTTTAAATTACGGAGGAAAAATAAGTATTTGGTCAAAAACAAGTTCAATTCAATGCTTTGTAATATGAACATTTTAGCAATGACAGAGGTCAATGGTTTCCTGTAGGTCTTGAACAGATTTGCTCAAATTGGAATTGGTGTTTTGCCCCATTCCGTCATGCAGCTCTCTTCTAGAGCAGTGACGTTTTTAGGGCTGTTGCTAGGAAACACAGACTTTCAGTTCCTTATGATAATGCTGTCATCCTAAAAGACCCCTCTTCTCTTTCGTGCAGGTAATTTTTCATGAATGTGTCTTGTGGAAACAGAATGATGGGGAGGTGACCAAACTGGATGCTCAGTCTCTCCTCTGATGAACCAGGTTTTTCCAATTCACAAACATGCATATGAACACTTGGCGACATCTACTGGAGCTTTTCAGATCAAACGCTTCCTTTACCAAACACTGTTGCGCAATTTGTCTGTTCAAGTTCGACATTTGTGGTAATTTGATTTTTTTCTAAATAAATTTTGTGTGTGTGTGTATTTTCATGGGATTATTTGTTTTCTGTACTTGTTGTGAGGCAGTGTATGGGACGAACCCAAGGTAGTCACAAGACTATTTTATAAATGTAAATATATTACTGTAATTCTCTATACATCATTAAAATGGAATAAAAGCACCGTGGTTTCGGGACACCGATTGCATCTATAAAATTCTCACAAATGTGCAGAGCTTACAAAGTACTTAGCTCAACAGCAGAACAGAGTAGAAAGGTTATCCTTAAACCCCGACCACCAATATATTAAAAAAAAAAATGTAAAGTAAACAATAGATGTAGAAAAACTGAATAGAAATATTTTGAATGCAAAACCAGTCAGGAAGAAACACGTCTACCCTCTCCTCCTATTGGTTGCTAGTATATACGTCATAAGGACGCGACTTTCACACGGGCAGGCTACCAAAGCGTTTGTCGCCAGAAAACATTCTTAAATACACATGTAAGTATGGTATCAATGTATATAAATATGGTATCAATGTATATAATTGGTTTTATTCTAATCTTTAAATTTTTGTCGACGCATAGGCTTGAAATAATGGGCAAAATCTGCTGTTAGTGTCCTTTATATTTGGGCTTTGTTTAGCGCTCAACTATTGCTTGTTAACAACTGCTCAAGACTCAATTAATTACAAACTCCACACGAGAAGAAATACTATTGTAACTGAATTCAACGGAAATCATGCAAGGAAACTTATCAATGCTAAGGTTACTATTCCATATCTGTATTGTTCTTCAGTCAGTACCGTTTGGTTAGCGTCGACATTTTCAATAATACATTTTTCAAGTCGAATTCATCATATCGAAACAATGTGTGTATCTAAGTAAATGATCTATATGGCTATGTTAACTTGTGTTTTCCTTTTTATCCAAGCATTATCATGGCAACAGAAGGGGTAGAAAAGCCAAGTGATGATCCATTGCAACCAGGTAAAGTTGGCACCAGATATGACCTGGAGAGAGAGACTGAACTTCGTTTTGAGGTGGAAGCTGGGGAGGCTGCAGAGCAGGTTGAGTTGGAACTCCTCACAGGAATGGCAGAAGTGTTTGGCTCGGAATTGAACCGGAACAAGAAGTACACTTTTGGAGCAGGTGCCAAGATCGCAGTATTCACGTGGCAAGGCTGCAGTGTGAACCTATACGGGAAGCCAGAGGTCAGTCACCACGATGCTTGTCCTGCTTGTGTGTGGCCTTTCATCATGCTCATTAATCAGCTTCTTTCCCTCACTACCCCAGGTGGCTTACGTGTCCAAAGATACTCCAATGCTGCTCTACCTGAACACTCATGCCGCGCTGGAACAAATGAGAAAACAGGCAGAGCGGGACAATGAAAGAGGGCCAAGGGTACGTTTGCATATCATACCAAGAACACAGCTGCAGGAGTGCATTATATTATAAAATATGGAATACATTGGTGACTTGAATTACGAGGGATTCCACTTGTGAATATTTTATGATACTAGCCGTCGCTCCAGCATTGTGTTTAACTGTTTTTATGAAGTACAATATTCTATAACATGTTTTTGTTAAATACGTTATAATTTCAATATGGAGTGCTATTTACATATTAAATAACAAATGTACTTTTTTGAGGTGCCTTGGAGGGACTAATGTCATTTAAATTAATATCAATGGGGTAAATGATTGTTTCTTTTTTCATAGGTGATGGTGGTTGGACCTACAGACGTGGGCAAGTCAACGGTGTGTCGACTCTTACTGAGCTACGCTGTGAGAGTGGGCAGGAGGCCCACGCTGGTGGAACTGGATGTCGGCCAGAGCGGGGTATGATGAATAAGCATGCACAATACTGTAATTACTTGAAACATGATATGTTTAAACTGTTGCACCTTCCGCACACACCCGTCATGCATGAAAGGAAGAAGCACTATTTCTTTTTAAATTTCAGATTCATTGGCTATGAAAAAACAAAACAGTGGAACCTCCAAGTCAAACACATCTTGTTTTTGGATTGTTGTCAATATTTGTGATGCTAATTTTCTATTGAAAATAGCGTGAAATTGAAATAATTTGTTCGTTATATTATAATTGTATCATTCGCCGGACTTTTTGAGGAGGACTGGTGTAAATAGTGACATCTTTAGTGAGGGTTCAGAAAATGGATGGATTGAACATCTCCCCGGTGAAATATATTTGGTATTCATGAAATGTCTTTGATTTGAAGTACTTCATTTTTTCTCAAGGTGTCAGTCCCAGGGACAGTGTCGGCTCTGTGCATTGAGCGTCCAGCAGATGTGGAGGAAGGCTTCTCAGTCCAGGCTCCCTTGGTCTACCACTTTGGATCCACTTCTCCAGGGACCAACATCAAACTTTACAATAAGGTGACAACCAGACCAAACATTGGAATGTTAAATGAAAGCAAAATTCATATTTACTGTAGCTAGCGTGGTTATCAAAAGTCTGCACACCTCTGTTCAAATGCCACTTTGCAGAATGACATCCAAAATGATAAATCATTTCTGAACTTTAGCCACCAGGAATGTAACCTGTACAACTCACTTGACTTTTTAAAATCATTTTGAGGGAAGTAAAAATAAATTACTCAGATAATGTGGTTGCACAAGTGTTCACACCCTCGTGTAAGTAAGATGTGGCTGCGATCAGATTAACCACTTACAGTAAGACTCATATTAATTAAATGTGAGCCAACGCACACCTATTACCACTTAAAATGCCTCTGATTAACCATATCTACATTTCGAATGTTTTAATAGGCTTTTCCTGATTTTTATTTAAATTTTAATATTTTGCTTCCCAACGGAAGTCGGAAAGTTTTGAGCCAACACAGGATTGTTACGGTCAGCAACATTTTATACAAACACATTGAATGCGATGGGTTAAAATCTTCAGACAGCCACATACCGGTTATGATGGTGTGCATGTTTATGGAACTCCATCAAAATTACTTTTATGTCCTCTCTCGAAAATATTTAAGACAATAAAATTTATCAAGTTGTACTGTTCGTAATGTTAGAAAACGTTTTTAAATGTCTTGGTATAATTTTTCATATCATAAAAACCTGGAACAGGGAGGTGCCAACTTTTTTATTTCCAGTGTATTTGATTACCCCAATGACCTGAAATATTTTTGTGTCCCACAAGCTGACATCCTGCCTAGCTGAGGTGTTTTCGCAGCGCTGTGAAGTGAACAGGAAGGCCAGCGTGGGTGGCTGTATCATCAACACATGTGGCTGGGTGAAGGGTTCTGGATACCAGGCTTTGGTCCACTGTGCCTCCGCCTTTGAGGTAGACGTGGTGCTGGTGCTGGACCACGAGAGGCTGTACAACGAACTAAAACGGGATCTTCCTCACTTTGTCCGCGTCGTGCTCCTGCCCAAGTCGGGGGGAGTGGTGGAGCGCTCCAAAGAGTGCCGACGTGACGTTCGGGATGAGAAAATCCGGGAATACTTCTACGGATTCCGCGGAGTGTCCTTCTACCCTTTCTCATACGAAGTGCGTTTCTCTGATGTCCGCATCTATAAAATTGGGGCACCTTCCATCCCAGACTCATGCCTGCCCTTGGGAATGTCTCAGGATGACACTCAGCTGAAGCTGGTTCCTGTGACACCAGGAAGAGACCTCACCTATCACGTGCTGAGTGTTAGCAGTGCAGAGGATGGAGAGGAGGGGGCAAAAAAGGGAATTGTGGAGAGTCCTGTGTGTGGCTTCATTGTCGTGACCAATGTAGACACACAAGCACAGGTGATGAAAGTGTTGTCCCCGGCACCCAGACCACTGCCCAGACACACACTGCTCATCATGGACATACGTTTCATGGACACCAAATAAAGTGACGTGGCCTTGTTTATTTTGCTTTGTTGGTCCTGATGACCCCAAATAATGGCATGCTTAAAGAACTGACTCTGTAGTGTCTGTTTTATAAGCCAGATTGTATAGTGCTACTTTTGATAAGTAATATTTTATAGACGGCCATCAGTTATTTTTTATTGTCTCATTACAAATACAAACCTTATTTGTCTTATCACAAATATATTCGTCAAGAATAAAAATGTTTCATGCATCAGTGTATCTTTTTGCAAGAAGCGGGGTACAACCTGGATGAGTTGCCAGTCATGTTTCTGAAATGTGGGAGGAAGTCAAGATTACCTGAAGAAGACGTACATAAACACAGACAAACTCCGCAGAGGAATGCTGACAACCCCCAACTTCAAATGTGCAAGGAAGATTGATTCAAGATTGTTATGAGAATGTTCTTAAAAATAACTTGTTTGTTTGCAGACTAAATAAAGGCACAATAAAATACAAATGATATGCCTGATGATGTTTATATGTAAAAATGTTGGAAAGTATAGTCTGAACTCATGACAGCTTATTTGTTTGTTCAACACTTGACACCTTACTTTGCAAGTCATTCTTGACTTTTCCCCCTCATGATTTTACCCTGTAGATTAAAAATAGGTTTCCGAGTGTATTCTTTTCTATTGTATTTTTTGCTATAATAACCTAGGCTCTATGATGGCTGCTTTTTTCCCACCTCACTTCCTTTTTTTAACTCTAGCTGTATTCAATGCAAATATAATTGAACTTCATGAAGTTGTTCTTCTTCTCATTACTATTATTTGGTCAATCCTGCTCTGTTTTATGTATACTTTTTTAATGTACTGCATGCAATGAGGGCCAGGGTGGGGTTGGCATTGACCTTTTTCTTGTTTGTTTGTTTGTTTGTTTGTTTGTTTGTTTGTAACCACTACCTTTTTAGATGCTTTTGTCTATGTTGAATACCAATTTCTGTTTGCATTGTGGTGATGTAGAAGTCATAAAAATCTAAATAAAAAGTAGATTAATTGTTTCGATATTGTTAAAATTTTGATGCAAATAGAAAAGTGCACAATGATGTTTCGGAACAGTTTCGTAAGACCACGCCCCCGGCTCCTGGTTGGCTACTCGCCCCACCTGGAGGACCAGCATACAATGCTCCTTTTCCGGGATTCCGTTGTCGGCCTAGGCGAGCTAAGCGATATGCTATCGGCTAACTGAGGTTGGACCGAAACTACTCTCATCAGTGAGCAAGACCACTCACCATTTTGTTGTTTAGGTACGTGTGGCTTTTTCCCCCTCAATACCTGCGGTAAAGGCTGTTGAATATTTGATGAACGGTGGCAGCCAAAGAGGCGATGTCGAGAGTGTGAAGGTTTCATTGCTCGTCGGCTAACTCCGTTAGCGTTTGCTCTCGCCAAAACTTTCGAGGCAAGGTAAAGCGCAACGAATCATTGAGCAGGGACTGCGTGTAAAACCTGTTGTTTTTGTCATCTGGGATCACACATCGGGTCGTTGGTTATTGCGGTAATTTGATGTTTTTTTTTGCGTTGCTTGATGATGATGATGCCGAACACTGCCCTGGCCTGTTCAACGCCAGCTCTCTATTAGGACAGATCATTGAATCATGGCGCTAGTTTGATCTATCAAACAGTGTATATTTATGTTGGACTGAACACAGCACAGGGTTGTTTGGCAATCTTTAAGCATGAGACTAATTGAAATTTTACATGACTAGACGCCTGGTGACGTGACCGTTAGCTTCAGCTGTGAATTGTTGCGGTAACATGACGGGCGACGCAGAGATTTTAGGATTAACATCCATTATAGTGGAGGGATGGTGGGATTTGGTGTGGGGCAGATGAGATGATTAACAACAGACAGTGTCACAGTGTCAGTACGACAGCTCCGCGTTTGTCCCAACTCGGTTGTTTGGAAGAGGGGCGTGTCCAAACGATCAGATTACGCTTGCTCCTCCAGATCCGTTTTCATTGGCGTTTTCACACCGCACGAACGAGTTTTTCATCTTGCGACCGCGGGGACGCAAACGACGTCCACATAGACGACGACATTCCAAATGAGGGTAACATTTAAACCCAATACCGAAAATGGATTGATGGAAGGACAAATGGTTTAGAAGCGATTCCATTCACTCACACTGATTTTTAACATTAAGGGATTGTGGATCGTGGATTGTGAATGCCGCTTGAATGCCAGTAACTAGGGGATCTTAATGCATAGTCCTTGTACAAGTGTATTTCTTTAACTGTGTCTTAACATTTTAATAACGACTCAATGTGGTAAGGAAGTGATGGTGAAATCAATAGTGACTCATCTTTCAGAAGTTAATCTTCCTGTGAAGTGCTTGTCAAAGTTTTGCTTCGTTAGGTGTCCCAAAGTGAACGAATATGTAATATGATCCGTAATTTGCCGTTGAGTACTGTAGAATGTGTTTGTACTGTGTATGACTTATCAAGGAAGTTGTCTGCAGCGAAATGTTGTAGAACATCCAATGTCAAAAGTATTTGTGTTCCGTGAGGCTGGTTGACTTACAAATTGTTCTCATTTCGAAGCAAAACTATCAAGAGGAGATTAATTCCCAGCTAAAACCATCACAAAACCAATCAACTTTATGAGCTGTGCTTCAAGGAATATTACATTTTTACTAAAAGATTGCCAGTGTCATTTACATGCAAAAGAAAAGCAAAACTACTCACCTGACAGGTACATAAAATGTTTTATTGATTCAGCTAGAATGAATTACGCTAAGTGAAAGTGCATTTGTTAGCAACAATTCATTTGTGTGTATAAATTGGTAATGCTTATACTGTATCTGCCAGCCAGTTCGTTTTCCTGTCACAATAAGGTCAATGTCTGGGTCTATCATTACCATCACACTTAGCTTTGTCATTATTGTATTTTTGTTTGGTGGCATCATAAATAAAACACAACAAAGCCAAATAAGAAGCCACAATGTTACTCAGTCTGTCTTTCAGATCAGACCTGGGCAAAGCATGACACCCCAACCCACCCCCACTCTGCCCAACTCCCAGTGTGCTTTTATTTTAAAAGTTGTGCTTTTTATTTGCGCAAATGCGAGTACAAGTGAGGTCACAAGTAAGGGCAATGACTTGTCTGAAATGTTGAGACCTTTTTCGCTATATTTAGCCACCTTTCAGACTCCTCCAACAACAATTTCCCCCCCAAAAAGACAACATAATGTTAGCAACATTCTTATTTACGGCATGGCGAATGGAAGGGCGCCAAGAACATTCGGCCTGATAATACTGTAAAAGTGCAAATCTTCAATTTCATGTACTGTGCTTTTTGGCTGTATTATAAGTAATCATTGTATCTGTTAATATGATACTCTACTTCCCACATGACTGCATTTTCGAGTCCTGACAGGGAACGGCTTACATGGGTTGGAGCTTGGTCCACGGAATTTCGATTTTTAAATTGTAAATATTTAACTTTAATGCCTGCTTATAATTTTGTCTGAAATATGTATTTCCTAATCTATACCAGTGCTTACATTGCATATCTACATGCTTAGCAATTTATTGAAACAAGACAGTATGATTTTTCAAAACACTATGAAATTGGTCAATTATGCACGAAATGTAATTTGATTGACACTGACATCTAAAAACACCACCTTCACTGGACAATGATTGTTCACATGTGGAAACACAAGCACATGGGAACCATGTCCGCAGGTCATCTGCGCTATGGCATTTCTCACATAGTGAAGATGAGTTTATATAATAGGATGGGCTTATGGATTACATTTACTAGTTACATTTTAATAAAAACAATTTCAATCCTTTTGGTCTTGATCAGACTTGATACCTGTATTTTAGAATTGGCACCAAGTTGTGAGCCCTGCAATATTAACAACTTGTCTGTGACTCATGTTTGGATCCAAACTCACGAGTTGACAATTAGTTACCCAAGGAGAAGAATCACAGTCTTAGCTGACATTATGAATGGTGATGATGGTTTGAACACCCACATTTCCTTTGACTTGTGTCGTTTTTCTGGGAAATTGTATTAACTACATTCTAGTAAAAGCACAAGTCTTTAAAGGCTCTTTTGTTTATGTTACTGTGCAAGAGAAACATCGAGATAGATAACCATTCATATTCACAGTGACATTTTCTTTTTCTTGTTTTTTTTTTTTAAACAGCGACTCCCTTCAATCTGCCATCACAAGGCGTGGAGGAATAACATCACGAGGACAATCTATAAGGACAAACATGCATTAGACTATGTAGCTGCCATGATGCAGATGGCCGTGTTTCAAAGCTGCACAATGGGAGAGAAGGTCAACGTGCAGAGAACGTGGAGGTGGGAGAGGTTTCTACATCCAGGCCTGGTTTCTACATCCAGTAACGCTCCAGTGACGTGCTCAGGGCTTCTTTTTGGAAAGAGTTGATTTCTTTGTGGGTTTTTTTTGTTTGTTTTTTTGTTTGTTTTTGGGGTGTGTTTCATCTTCTTTTGCCACATTGACACACAAACCGACGGCAGTGCTCTCAAAGAATCCGGAATGGACTTGGCTGGAACTTAGACTACAATAGAGACTACAATAGCATTTTAGCAACTTTCCAAAGTAACCTTTGGACTTGGATTTTGACTTTTCTTCAGTTGTATATCGCTGCTGACAGTTCGACAGTGTGGAACTGTCCCGCCTGCAGCCCTCAGCCATCCTCAGCTTCCCCCTCCCACCCAGTGCCTAAACAAGCCCCCTCGGGACAATCACACAAGTCATCAGCAGCTACCGTGCTCAATACTTTGCTTGTTTTCCTCCATGTGCATCTGCTCTCTGCCTGCTGGCCCTTCATCCGCTAAATCTTTAATTTTCTGCTCCCTTACTTTGAGATTTTCTTTTTCATTTTTTTTCCCCCCAAGCCAGACAATTGGAGTTTGAGCACAACGATTGCAATTTATTTGAAAACGTCTAAGTCTGCGCTTTTCTACGCACAAGCTGGGGTGTTACGGCTAAGACTTAATTACCTTCTTGCACCCAACGCAGTACCATTGAAGCCATACAAAAATATTTATGAATTTCCTATACATATTTTTGTATCACATTGCTCCTGCTTTTTTATGCCTAAATTATAGTCCTGCATAGAAAAATTTATATTTACATACAATCTACATGCAAGTGGAACTGTATATTGCTGTATGAAAAAAAAAACATATATTTGAGCGATCGTTATAGTGCTGTGAAGTGTTGCTGACTGTTTTTCCGTTCATATATGCTGCTTTGCTTCGGGTCAACCCATGGCCTCTCCCAAACAAACACCATATTTGTCATATTAACTAGTAGAGCAGCCTTTCAAATAGGTAGACTGTAGAAATCTACCTCTCACCTGGTCTTCCTCCAACTGCTCCATCTCTGATGCCGGGCTTCAGCAGTGGGGGTGTCGGGGGAGGAGTGGCTGGCCAGGTTTCCGCTCCTCCCCGCCCCTTTAGACCCAGCCGATATGTCCCGGTGTCTGCAGCCACCACTTTCCTGGTCGGATCCACCACCCTCTTCTTCTGCTTCACGTGAGTCTATTGCTGTCCACATACTGTAAATTAAACTATACACGGTGCGATGTGTCCTAGGGCTGTTCGATTATGGGTCAAAATCAAAACCATAATCACGATTAATCTGTTAAATTTTAAAATTATGATTATTTGCACAATTATGTTTTTGAAATTGGAAAAGCATTTATGGAACATGTTTGGAACCGTATTTATTGAACATATTGAGTTGCGCAGGCACATCTCAGAACGGAAACCGCAAATAATCATTTGTCCTCAATCATATGAATTTTGAGATCGTCTGGAGCCAAAATCGTGATTAAAATTTGATTAATTGAGCAGCCCTAGTATATCCTCTCTGCATGTGTGAAGTGTATTATTGGTAACGCTGAATACCTCTTGCGTTGTGTTTGTATTCTGTTTACAGCATGTTGTGTGCAGTCTTTCATATTTGGACCCACAAATTGTTGGTAGAACTGTTTAACCTTTTATGGATTCAAATCCCTTTCCCTGCAAGCTGTGTACAGACAGAAAGCAAAAACAAGTTTTGGGAGTGTTATCTCAGTCCGTCTGTCTGTCTCAAGAGATTCCGCATTTTTAATCTCACTTCAGGCCCCTGTCTTCCTCTCAAGACTCTTCCCCCGTGTACTTGAGTGGGTTTTGTGTGGGTAGAGAAGTCTAGGAAGTCCACAAATCAAGAATTTGAATCCTTTCCAAATCCTTATGGACCTGTGCGGGGTAAATGACTGATACATTCTGCTAGTTTGTTAAAGTGACAATGTATTTTTCCTGCTCTTGCCTCGTAGCTGTCCGTGGTTGTACGACTATTTCTCCGCCGTCATTCCTGTTTATGTTGCCGTGATCTTCCTCTTCACGCTGGCCAACTTCTGCATGGCTACGTTCATGGATCCGGGAGTCTTCCCTCGAGGTGAACCCAAGTTAGATTTTTTTTTTCAGATGTGCATAAGGAGTAGTTGTAAACATCTTAGCTTTTGTCGTCACCCCCTCTCTAGCGGAGGAAGATGAGGACAAAGAGGATGATTTCCGCGCTCCGCTCTACAAGACAGTGGAAATCAAGGGCATCCAAGTGCGCATGAAGTGGTGCTCCACCTGTCGCTTCTACCGACCCCCGCGATGCTCCCATTGTTCGGTCTGCGACAACTGTGTAGAGGTATGCGCTCAACACAAGACTCGCATTGGATCACTTGCTTATCCTAAAAGTCCACCTAATTTGTATGTTGCTCATATTTGCCGTTTGGAGTGCATCAAAAACTGAGTGCTAGTGCGCACACTTGGCCGCATTAACTCGGGACACGGTGCTTATATTTATATTAAAATACATTAGACCGTAATTTTCGGACTAAAAGTCCCTCCGGAATACAGGTCGCATTAGCCATAAAATGCACAGTAACGTGAAAAAAAACATATATAAGTCGCTCTGGAGTTCAAGTCGCATTTTGGGGGAAATTTATTGGACAGAATCCAACACCAACAGACATGAACGAGCAACAACAGGCTAAACGATACGGTATGCTAACGTGACATAAAGACAAACGAAGAGCTGAGAACGGGCCTGACGTAACATTCAGAGTTATTCAAAATAACTATTACATAAATAACACGTTTATAAAACCATCTGTGTCACTCCAATTCATTAAATCCATCGATCGTCCTTTATGGAAACGATGCAGCGTATGCGCCGCGCCGCTGACGTCTAAATATTCCACAGACCCATATAACGATATATAAAGTATATATCAAATAATAAATAACATAAACAACAATATAATCAAACCATCTGTGTCACTCCAAATCATTAAATCCATCGATCAAATTCCTCGTCCTTTGTCACCAACGCCGTGCGTGCGCCCTACGTCAGCCTCGTCGTTATTCCACAGATCTAGTATATAACTATATTGTAGCGTTAACAAAGTACAAGGAAAGACGTGGGTTTGGTAAACGTCTCTTTATTTAACAAAACGAGTTCAACGAGCCAACAAGTACTGAACTGTAACGATAAAAACATATACAAGTTGCTATACAAAATAAAATATATCAAATAACTATAACATAAATAGTTCACTACCACACGGCCCCAAGCACTGGCGTCGACTTCCAGGTGTGTGGCGGCGTGAACTACCATCGCCGCAGGTGGCACTTCCAGCCACGGAGGTGGAAGAGAGCTCCATAGAATAGGACCGGGCGTGCGTAAAAGCCATGTCCGAGCCCCATACACCGTCCCTGGACAGCCACCTGGCCGAGCGCCGGCCCCCGACTTCAATCCACGGAGGTGAAAGAAAGCGCCGTAGAGTAGGACCGGCCGTGCGTAAAAGCCATAATAGTTTTTCAAACCTTCTGTGTCACTCCAAATCATTAAATCCTTCAAACTCTTCGTCCTCCGTGTCACTTACAAACAAAGCCGCTAATGATGCCGGTAGCACGTGGGGCCCTTCGTCAGCCCATGATCGAATCTTTGTCGTTTATGTAAACAACCGCCGCGCCGCGCCACTGACGTCACTTGAAACTCAAATTACAGTAATCCCTTGCTACATCGCAGTTCGTTTATCGCAGTTTAAGTTTTTTTTTATTATTATTTTTTTTTTAATTTTGAAAATTTGTTAAAAAATTCACATATAAGTCGCTCCTCAGTATAAGTCGCCCCCCCCACCCAAACTGAAAAAAAAACGCGACTTATAGTCCGAAAGTTACGGTACATACAATTACATAGTAGTTTTCAGTGCATGAGGGATTTTTCTGACCATTTGGTGATATTTTGGTAGTATTGATAAGTTTGGTCATAATTGACCCTCGTGAGGGTAAGCGTTTCGGAGGGAGGGAGGGATGAATGGATGGCTAGGTGTGATAAGGCATTTTCATCTTTAATATGAACTGTGTTTTGCCTGCATTCAATGTACATTTGGATAAGGTTGACTTGTGGCTGGACTATATCCTGGAGTCCTGGTTCTATTAAATTCTCCTCTGCTCCATCAGGACTTTGACCACCACTGTCCATGGGTGAACAACTGTATTGGTCGGCGCAACTATCGCTACTTCTTCCTCTTCCTGCTGTCACTCACCACCCACATCGTGGATGTTTTTGGCTTTGGCCTCGTTTATGTGCTGCACCACCGCCAGCAACTCGACACACCACATGCTGCAGTCACGTATCCTTAACTATGTGTCCAAAATGTAAATGACAGCACTCTTTCCTGATTTTTTTCTATTCTCGTGTTTGCTTTTGTTGGGGTTCGGTTTGATATGTCTCCTTAGCTTCTGCCCCACCAGTATGGCTGTGATGTGTGTTGCTGGTCTGTTTTTTGTCCCAGTTGCTGGCCTGACTGGGTTCCATATTGTGCTAGTGGCTAGAGGTCGGACCACAAATGAGCAGGTATGTACAAGTTGGCATGATTTGTTTGTGTCATTTTAAGAATTGCGGATATAACACCTAATGAATGTTACATTATTCCTCCTCCCATCTCTCGCGCTCTTTAGGTGACAGGAAAGTTTCGTGGAGGTGTTAACCCCTTCACCAACGGCTGTGTTAGGAATATTTCACATGTACTTTGCAGCTCACTGGCACCCAGGTTAGTCTTACTTTTGAAAGTCTCTTTTTATTTTTCCTCTGGATTGTCCCTCTTTTTCTTTCCTTCCTCTCTCACTTTTCTAGTCGAAATAACGAGTGTCATCTGACATTGGTGTTTCCTTTGTTCAGATATACGGGTCGTTCCCGCAAGCCTCAGACAGTTGAACTACAGCCCCCTTTCCTCAGGCCGGCTCTCACGGAAGCACAGCTCGAAGCCAAGGTCCTGGACAATGGTATCCAGAATGATCGACACAGCACAAGAGTGAGTACGGTGAACACCTGCAGACTATTCCCTACATCGAAAATATGCAATGGTACCATGGCCTGGTCTTAGCACTTAAGTTTTTCCAACATACGAGCTGTCGCTTGGCAGATTTATTCTGCTGTGACATGGCCAAACTTCTGTGTCACAATCAGTTTCCTTCAAATCTTGAAAAAGCAGCCAAATGGTTGCAGCCTGTTAAACACAGTCTGTTCTATCAATTGCAGAAGGTGGATACACAAATTAATTTTACCGTATTTTCCGGACTAAAAGTCGCTCCGGACTATAAGTCGCACCAGCCATAAAATACCCCAAAAAGTGAAAAAAAACATATATAAGTCGCTCCGGAGTATAAGTCGCATTTTGGGGGCAATTTATTTGACAAAATCCCACACCAAAAACAGTCGTGAACGAGCAACAACAGGCTAAACGATAGCAACAACAGGCTAAACGATAGGTATGCTAACGTGACAAACACAAACAAAGAGCTGAGAACGGGCCTGACGTAACATATAGAGTGATTAAGGACAACTATTACATGAATAACATGTTTATAAAACCATCGGTGTCACTCCAGTTCATTAAATAGCAACAACAGGCTAAACGATAGGTATGATAACGTGACAAACACAAACAAAGAGCTGAGAACGGGCCTGACGTAACATATAGAGTGATTAAGGACAACTATTACATGAATAACATGTTTATAAAACCATCGGTGTCACTCCAATTCATTAAATAGCAACAAGAGGCTAAACGATAGGTATGCTAACGTGACAAACACAAACGAAGAGCTGAGAATGGGCTTGACGTAACATAGTTATTAAAGAAAACGATTACATGAATAACACGTTTATAAAATCATCGGTGTCACTCCAATTCATTAAATCCATCGATCGTTCTTTGTCAACAATGGGTGCGCGGCTGAGGGCGCTTGCACTTTAAAATATTCCACAGGCTCATATAACGATAAGCTATATTTCAAATAACTATAATAATATTATCAAACCATCCGTGCACTTTAAATCCATTAAATCCATCGATCAAATTCCTCGTCCTTTGTCAACATCGCCGCGCGTGCGCCCTGACGTCAGCCTCGTCTTTATTCCACAGATCTAGTATATAACTATATATATATATTATAAGTGCAAGGATAGACGTGGGTTTGGTAAATGACTCTTTATTAAACAAAACAAACTTCCAAGCGTGTGGCGGTGTGGACTTCCAGACACGAGAGCTCCATGGCATAGGACCGGGCGTGCGTAATGGCCATGTCCGAGCCCCATGCACCGTTCGCGGACAGCCACTCGGCCGAGCGCCGGCCCCCGACTCAGTAGAGTAGGACCGGGCGTGCGTAAAAGCCATAATAGTTTTTCAAACCTTCTATGTCACTCCAAATCACTTCTAAGTCCTCCAAACTATGAAAAAAAACGCGACTTATAGTCCGGAAATTACGGTACCTTCCGTCATTTAGTGGAAGAGCATTGTTGGTCTCTCGCTATATATCGCCAGCGTGATCACATTTTGTAGTAAATGCAAAAGTTTGAGATGTCTGTTTTTGTTTTTACTTGGTTTATTTGATTGGGACCGATACAAAAACAGGCAAATTGTATCATCAGAGTCTATTGTGTGAATTGTATTGTTGCTAATAGCAAACGTTAATTGGCAGTGCTCGTTTTTTGTTGGCGCTCCTTGAATGAAATTCATGTATAGTAAAAAAAAAAAATAATAATAATAATAATTAAATGTCACGAGGTAAGTTCTATAACGTCATACCATATGTGTGAAGTGTAAGTGTGTGTGCCAGTGCGTAAAGGCATGTGCTAGCGTGTTATTTAGGTCAGTTGCTAGCTAACGTTATTGGTGAGCCTTTTGTAAATGCAGTTTGTCTATGCCAAATAAATGTCGTTTATGTAACATTGGTTCATGATTGTATACATGCTAGATGCATACTGGTGATGATTTATTATCCTTTTATGATCCTCTTTATATGGTATTAAGTGATTTGCCGCTCTGCTATGGCAACTATACGCAATTACAAACCCATGTTGGAATGGTGGGCACAATCATTTTGCTATTTGCAGCAGGACTTGGTCCCTATCACATGCCTAACAGCTGTGGTTTAATATTTTTTATGCACGCAGGAAATAGGTAAAATCTGGTTTTGAGTGAGAAGCTGCAGTTTAATTTCCAACATGGTTGTTCGCCCCTGCGCTTGTCATTTCAGTCAAAGAGCAGTTTGGATCAAATGGAGAGCCAGTCGGCAGACACGGAGCCTCCACCTCCCCCGAAGCCAGAGCTTCGTTACCCTGGGCTGCCTCGTGGTGACGCTGAGGGTAAGACACGCTTGCACGCACACACATAGATATCGTAACCAAGTTGAGATAGTTTTCTTTCATAATGACACACTCTCCATGTTTCGCAATTGCAGAAAGCAGCCTGTTGACAGAAGGTGTGCCCACACAGCCCATGTACAAGTATCGACCTGCATACAACAGCCCAGGAAGGAACCACAGTGCCCACACACATACCGGCAAGGTACTCTTTTTAAGAGTAAAATAAGGGGACTGTGAAGTTTTAAATACCAACATAAGCTCTAAAAGTGTTCAATTGGAGCCTGTGATTTAGCTTAGACAAGAAGTTAAAGCTGAACTGGAAAAAAAATCTCTTTAGGACTCGCATTCCTTTGCATTTATCTTCTACTTATGATGTATTCCCAAATGCTTTGGAAACTATTACTCCCTCGTCTCGCTGATGTCCTTTGTGGTTAACACCAAGCCCCTCTTTTTTGTTGTTGTTGTTTTTACTTGAAATTGATCATTCAGTGGCCATCGGTTGATCAGTAAGTCCTCAGCAAGTGTCATGTGTGTTTCCCTTTGCCAGTCTGTGTGTTGAAGTGGATCTTGCCCTTCCCCCTAAAGTGCATTGACTGGAATGTGTAGTCAACGTACTGTGTATTTCCATCGCTGTCTTTGACATGCAACGTCAGTGCCTGTTCGAACCAGTCAATGTTTCCAATGCAGTAGTGTGATGATGATGATGGAGTAGAGCACAGATTAAGCATCCAACCCCCCACCCCCCTCCTTTGTCCACCACCACTCTTTTCTTCCTGTTGGAATCTGTCGGACAAACTGTGTTTCTATGCTGCCTCTGCAAATTTTCCTGTGGTAACGTGGGGATTTGGTCTTTCTTCATCCTCTCCTCACTCATCATCCTCATCACGTTCCCTCCCCCACCCTCTCTCCTGTGTACACCTTCCCCTACTGTCTGTATATCTGTCTCTCCTCCTCTGCTCTCCTCAGGTGATCCGCGGGGAGAGTCTCGACTCTCCGTCTCCCTCTATCCTTCACTCCAGCCGCCACCCCAGTTATCGTTCGGAACCGAGCAGCCTGGACGGGACCACAGTGGTGGTGGGTGGTGCGGGAGCGTTCAGAGGGGGAGGGGAGAGGGGTGAGGGCCCCGGAGGATTAGGCAGGACTGTCGGTGGCGTGTCGGGGGGTATGTCAGGTTATTCCCTGACCGGGCGCTCTCACACGTCATACCCATCCTCTCTGGTTCTGTCCACTGGGGGCTCCCACTCCTCCAGCTTGCGCTCAGCGCACATGGCACACAATCCTCTGGCCACCCTCCAGTCAGAAGGCACTACAGACACCAGCTACAAAAGTCTGGCTAACCAGACCCCTCGGAACGGCAGTCTGTCCTACGACAGCCTGCTCACACCCTCCGATAGCCCTGAGTTTGAGTCTGCCGCCCATGAGTTGTCGCCGCAGAAGTCTCGTGCTCTGTTCCCTTCCTCGATGGGGGCTGCGGTCAGAGGCCAGCCGGAAGCGCTGTCCCCAAGTTCTCAGCTGCAGGGCTATACGTCACCTTTCCTCTCAGCTCAGCTCAGCCAGCAGAGGGAGGGCCATCTGCTGCAGGGCTCCGCCACTTTCTCCTCCCCTCACAGAGCCTACCTGCGTGCCGTCAGCCCGCCCCCTCTCTCTGGGCCTCCCGAGACGCTGCATCTGCTTCAGCATAACCACGACTCCTCCTCTTCCAGAGTTCCCCGTAACAGTGTGTCCTCCTCCTCCTCCCCGGGGGCTCGCTCGCCAGAGCCTCCTGTCTCCCCACCGCCTCGCGGCCTCTCCCTGGGCAAGTCCCAGTCTTACACTGGAGAGGCAGGGCCTCAGCACAAGCTTCGGGCCACCGTGGCGCTGGGAGGGGGAGGAGTCGGAGGAGGGCATCAGGCTCCACAGTGAGTAACGCTACGTCGTCTTCGCCACGCTTAGCCTGCTCCTCTTCCTTTTCCCTTTCTTCCTAATCTTCCTCTTCTTCCTCCCTACTTTGTGTCAGCCATCCTCTTCCTCCCTGATCTGTGTGAGTCTTCCTTAACCTCCTATAGTTTTCAGACAGACAGACATAAGGAGCATGCCGGCATGCGGACGTTTTCAACCAGTAGCTATTTTCTTTTGTCGTCCCATTCAAACCCTGTAGGTTTTTGAAGTTTAATAGGAGAGAAACCTTAAACTGTGTTCGGAATCACTCAGTGTCTACTATATGTGGTTCTCCTCAAAGATTTTGCGACCTCCAAAAACACCAAATGCTTCAGGTACCACTAACTTGACCAACATTGAAATTCAGGCCAAAATCTAGATGACATACCCAACCTAGTGTGAACAAAAAACAACGGTGTTTTGTGAAGTTTAAATATAACTGATCTGCATTGAGCATATATATTGGAGTTGCCAAAAAAAACGGAAGCCGTCTACTTCAATGCATAGTTTGAATGTTTAAGTCTGTCTTTCTTTGTGTATCATATTTTTAAAATGACTGCACAGTTTAGTGTTGTATAAATCAAGTCCACCATTTTGTAGTGCTATTTGAATGTGTGGTGACTGCAAAGTAAATCCATTGACAAATACTAAAAAAAAACAATGGTAACCAGAAAAGTAAAATACAGTAGAAAAAACATCAGCCGCCAATGAATGAGGGCAGTTATGCAAATATTGTGTAAAGTGTGTCATTTGTATTAATTTTGTGCATCATTTGTATTAATGTTATTGTAATTTCTAAATTTGTTTAAAATTATTGATGGAAGGTCCACTAGTTATATTTATGTCACATATGTAATTATTCTTCATTTGGCTTTAACTATATTGTCCGTGATACAGAGACCCACATATAGTGAGTAGGGAATGAGTGAATGATTCCGAATGCAGCCTTATTGTTTTTACTTTATTTTAAATATACTTGATGCTAGCACCTCTCACCTTCATTTGTCTTCCTTTCCCCATTGCTTTCCAATCAGATCGTCCTCTCGCACCATCTTGGCCAATCACACCACATCTAAATCAGGGGGCGGAGTGAAGAAGGTGACCGGTGTCGGAGGGACCACTTACGAGATATCGGTTTGAGTGACATGCACTCTTATTCCACTGAGGAGGAGAAAAAGATAAGTCACTGGACAACTTCCACTTGTCTCTTTTCTGAGCTGGATGTTATTCATGACTGCAGAGCCAAAAGCACCGTTGCGTGCGCAGCCGTCTGCCCGGTATCGACCGGCCTTTCCTTTTCAATCTGAACAAAGACTGCACGTGGCTCTTGCTTCACAGGCACAGAGCGTTTGGAGGCCGTTTCCTCAAGGACAGAAGTCGCACAGATACGGTTTGACGTGGTAACATTAGGACACAGTATTTTTGACCCCCGAGAGTGTCCTACTGAATTCTAAGGTGGATTTATGAGTGTTGACCAATGAGGACTGTCTATCTTATGGACCACACATCCTGTCGAGTAAAAAGCGTTGAGAGCATCCAACCTATAAAACACACAGTATCATTTTAGTTTTATAAGTCTTTGTTTTTAAATATGCTTTTATATAAACATGTAAGATCTTACAGATTATTAATGGGTCCCGTCATCAGGTGGTGAAGATGACTTATCGATGAGGGTGGCAAATGTATGTGTCTAATTGTTTATTTTTAATTACAAATGTGTTGCCTGTTTATAATTGACGGCTGCATCAGCCACTCGTGAGCTCTTGCCGGAATTGTCGTGATCCAAAGAGTCGACTTGGGGACGTGGCAAATAACTGAGCTTTATTTTCAAAAGCCACAGACAAATGTGGAGTGCAACGCATCTTCGTTGAATGTACCTGTGTAATGTTTTTGTGCTTGAGGCGTTATGCAAAATCAGTTTTGTAGCTTTAAGATCCTCGTCTGTCTTGTTTCCGATGCTAGCCGAACTGTTTTAGTCTTATCCATGGATGACCAGCCAGTTAGGGGCAGTGAGGGGTGGGCTTATTTATTTCACCAAACAGGAAAAACAAAACTTGTAGTTGCAAGCAAAACATGTCAAACCAGTCGCTTTGAGTTGTTTTCAAGGCTTGGATACGTTTTAAAGAATGAAATGTACTAGGGATGCACCGAAAATGTGTTGAAAACGGCCCCAAAATATACACTATTTTAGATTTTGGTCAAAAAAAAAAACCCATTGCAGACATGGTATTGCTCCTAGTGTTCGTACAAGATTTGCTTTTGCGCTTACATTCTCTTGTTGCGTCTGAATGGTATTTTCTCTCAGTCCAATTTGGTTCAGTGTAATAAGTTGCCTGAGTTAATTTGACTTTGGAACAAGGTGATGTGGGGGTGGACAGACAAAGTTAGCAGTGCGACACATCGCCTTGGTCTGCCACCAAGGACTGCCTCTGGTGGCCATGTGTGCATGGCTCGGAATTTCTGAATTCAGTTTTCAGTCATGGGTTTCCTCATATTTAGTTTCGGCCACAAATTTACATCTCGGTGCATCACTAGAATACACAGGACTGGTTTGCAATATTTTTTTTCTTCCTTTAGAACATTTATAGGGAAGCAAAGCACATTTTTATTTCTTTATTTTTTTTTTAACCTTTTCCTGACATTGTGTATAGCCGGTCTGATTATTATTATTTTTTAAAATATATACATAATAATTCACACTCAGGCGTTGTCTACTAGGTACAAGTGACTTGAAAACCCACAGCTAGAGAGGTGTTGTATAATTTTAAATTGTCCAATTCCTAATATTTAAGCCTCTGAACAGTCACTATTCCGATTTCTGCAGTATTTCATGACAGCAAAGTGGTTATTCATTCATTCATCCTCACAGGGTTTTGGATAATCAAAAAAAAAAAATTTGTTTTTAATTTGGAAAACAATGATCGAACCAGGAACTGAATCAGTTTAAAAAAAAAATCTGGTCAATACTTCAATCCCACTCGTTTGATATTGCGTAATTGTTTAGTTTTCACCAAACAATTTAAAATAAACAAATGGTAGGAAACCGGGGGGGGGGGGGGGGAACATAGAAAAATTCAATTGTATCCAGTTAAATGATGGAATCATTGATTGAACAATTGATTCAAAAAATATTTGACTGTCACAGCTGACTGAGGAAAAAAGATTTGCTCGAATTGGGCATTACAATTAATCAGTTTTTTTGTTTTACCCAATCAAGGACTTGGTTGAATTCAGCATGTGCACTTTTTTCAACCCAAAAGGAGCCTGATACTTTGAATTGTGGCAGGCTGTCTTTTTATCATGCACGTGATTCTTGTTCATGCCGATTGTTTCCCTGGTGCGCAAACATAACTTCTTTCGTAGCCCTCCCCAGGTCACAGTTGAGTCAACATTAATGGCAAAAGTTGCTTAAAAATAATTTAGCGAATCTAAATTACTTTCCTTCCGCTCTGGCCAAGGATGACGACCGCTGAACAATTCAAATTTGTGCAAGTATGTTGACAAGACTTATTGTGAGAGTAAATTGCTCATGTGGGATTGGAACGAGCTTCAACTATCTTAATACGTTTAAGACTTTTCCAAAATGGCCTTATCCAGATTTTTTTGAAGATGTCTTCTGAGAATAAAAAGGTCAAATTGATGAAACACAATGTGTGATGAAGCTTAACTATGAATATTTTAATGTTTTTGAAAGATGGGACATTAGTAAACACAAGTTCCACAACTGTACACAGTAGCGAGATGTTACGCAGCCAACAAACATTAAATACAAAACAAAAAAGTTATTTAAATAAGTTGACAAAACTTCCCTTGATCATTTCCACATCTTGCATGTTCACAATTAGGCTATCCAATTCAAAAACAGACCAGTGCACGGACGCACTCTTTTCACAATTTCTAAAGCAGTCTACATTCTATCTTATTAGCGGTTTTTCTGTTTAAAAAAATACTGGAAGGCAGGTCATCATTAGAAAAACAAAACGTACAGTAGATTGGTGAACCACACTTCTCAGTGTTCACTTGTCTTTCTTGCTCTCTGAGCTTTTCTCCTTTTCTCCAGTTACTAAATCAGGCTTCACCCCCTCTTGTTGGACATTACGCTGGTCTTCCTTCGAACCGCGACTCTTGTTCAGCTTCTTGGACTTCTGGAAGCGCTCATTGAGATCAAACTCTCTGATGATGTTTTCCTAACCATTGAGGGAAGAATATTAGTGGGGGCAGATTATGAGCTGCGATACTACCGTGGATCTCAAGGCACCCAAACCTCATTGAAAGTCCACGAAATAGCTCTGCCTTTACTGTCCACTGCTGGACGCCTCATAACTTCTTGGCCACCTTGGAATAGCACCAGTGAAGGTAGCTGCTTGGACAGAGGGGATGTGCTCACTTTGTACCTGGTCAAGAGGTAGTTGCGTTATTCATGCATTTCAATGAAAGATCCATAGATGGGATAGTAAAAGCATGCTTTACATTTGACGTGAACAAAATTATTAGGACATGAGGCCATTAGATCAAAAAGATGTGAAAATATAGTAGCTCGAAATTACCTTTGTGAAACCTCTCCGTAACGTCCAATATCCACCTTTCCAAACCTCAGCCCAGCGCAGTTGTACCTGAAGATACAGCAGACCACACAAACCCCTCAAAGCAGATTCAATTCAAGTCAAGCGTGCATTAAGTTGTGCAGCACGGAAGTCTAGCACCTCAGTTTTGTTTTCTAATTCGGATTAAAAGAGTGAAAAAGCATCTCTTACTTGAGCGAAAGGTCGGCATAGACCGGAGCAAAGGACTGGCAGTCAGAAGACCAGTTAGCATAGAATTCAACAATCCAGGTGACACGACTGTCTTTCTGTAACTCGTCCTGGAGGTGGGTAGGGAGGACATTCATACTCTCAACAGATTGAAGTGATCCATAACATTTCTAGAACTGACATATCCAAATGAACTCACATCAATGGTCTTGTCACTGAAGTACTTGATGTACTCAGGGCCCACGTATAGAGGCGGCTTGCATGTCATGACAAATGCTGGGAAGACAGGGAGACAGACTGACTTTTTCCCCCCCAATTAGGTTTATAGTTGTAGTAAATACATTTTTCATTATCATGTGCTTCCTGATTGACAATGATAAATGGAGAATATTCACGAGATGATTGTGATGATGCTACTGACCGACACACAGCGCGAGGTAGAGGATGCCAAGGCGAATGTCCAGCCGGAAAAAGAGGATTGTGTTGGCCACTTTGCTGAACAGGAACAAGTTTCCAATGTGCTGCTCCAAGGTGACTTACAAGACGGATGGGGGAAAAACAGTTGATACAAGGTCAAAAGAGAACCTTCAAGGGTAATGTTTACACAACAATGGGCTAGCTTGTTTGTAGTGGAGCACGTCCTGCATGTGGGAAGGTGACAACTGAAACGGTCACACATTAACACACATTGGTTAAAGAGTTACAAAAAATAGGACACAATTGACCTGTGTTAGAGTCTACAGTTTAGCATGCGATTGTTCCATTTAGAAAAATTCCGGTGCAAATATGGGCTTTAAGGAATACATTGAAAAATATATATAACAATTTCAACATAGATCATTGTTACGAGTTTTTTTTTTAAAAAAAAAGGGTTCATTCACTCGTTTTAAAAAAGGTTTATTCACTCGTTTTTTATTTATTTATCTGTGGTTGTTTAAGTGCTCAATAAATATAGTTGAGCTATAGCTTCCAAAATATTAGGTACTGTTTTACTGTTTGAGCTAATTCCAGTACAAGAGCTTGAGCAATTCTTCTTGATTCTCCCTTCACGAAGAATACAATTGTTTATAATACTTTGACTGGCATGTATAACCCACTATTTCCTCATGCATTCACTTTTATTTATTACATGTACCTAATGAATTGTCTAGTGGGGGTTGACAAACCAGTGTGTGTGTGTGTGTGGGGGGGGGGATATGCTTACTTGCTCGTCTGTTTTTCATCATCACTATGGCACTGAGGAACATGAGAATCTCCACTTCTCTCTATTGAGAAGAAAAAAAAAGGGACAAACGAGAATGTACGCAAAGTCCTTGGGCTGTAACAAGACTATATTTATTCGCTGCTTGCCAGCGTTATACGACCCGGCCCGGCCCTTCGGTGCTCACCCAGTCAAAGTCGCAGGAGTTGCCGTCCTCACGCTGCGTCGCCAGGTGCTCGCACAAACCAGGAGCCTTTCGGACAACCAAGAATGCGATCGTCATGAAGAAGGAGGTGATGTAATACGGTTTCAGCAGCCATTTGTAAATCTGGGGCAGGTGGTATAAGAAAGCGCAGACTCCAGTGATTAAACCCATTTCGGCCGAAGGGAGCTATCCAGCTGATCAAAGTCAGTCAACTGGAGGAAGTGACGCACCATTGCTTCCGCATTGCCCCGCATGCGCACAGCAAAGCAAACCCGAGTGTTATGGGGCTCGTGGCGTCCCGTAGTTTGGGCGCGGAATGCAAAACGTAAACAGAAAAAAACCGAGGACACAAAATGGACAACGAGGAACCAGCGGAAAAACTTTCAAATAACAGTTCTGCAACAGAACATCGCACGGATGAATCTACGGAGGTTTCATTACAGGCTGTAAAAGCAGAAGCAGTTTGTGATCCATCCCAAAATGATGAACCTCAAGGCAGCAGGCTGAAGTTGTACAACAAAGTCATTGAGAAAAGCCTCGAAAAATTCATGCACTTCGCTGGGTGAGCTACTATCATGTGATTTGGATTAATACAACGCTCTGTATTCGGATTTGCATGATTGTCCAATTCGTGTGAATAAAAGTCGAGCGGGGCCCTCTCTGCTGGCCTAAACTGAATTTCCGACATGGTATCCAGAATCGGAAATGCTGGCTGATATCAGTGGCCGATGCGATTCAACTCATTGAGACTGCTTCTTTAACCAATAACCAATCATTTTTCACATGACATGCCAGAGCGCTCAACCTGCCAACTTCAACTTGCAAATTCATTACATACATTAATGCATTGGTGTCAAACTAAAGGCCCGGGGGCCAGATACGGCCCGCCACATCATTTTATGTTGCCCGCGAAGAAAAAATCTGCTTCGACTTCATGGGACAATACTAAAATTACAGATTGTCCTCACTTTTACAAAATAGAAAAAATGCTCAAAATCGTTAGCATTCATTTTTTAAAAATTATTTTAAGTTTTTACTACTCTGATTTGAAAGCTAATTATTCATCAGTTTGTTGTGTAGCCTACACTGTTTACAATATAAGGCTTTGACAGTCGTAATGGCCCTCCGAAGGAAACTATGGCTATGATGCGGCCAGTGATAAAACTTTGTTTGACATCCTTGCATTAATGCGTTCTAGATGTGCTCAGGGTAAGCTTGATTTGGTCAACTAGAGGCCCAGGAACCATATACAGTACACAGCCTGCCATGATAATATGTAATATTATGAATAATACGTAACTTGCTGGAATTATAACAAGCAATGCACATCATCGTTTGCCATAAAAATACTATTTTAACGCTTAAATCTTTTTTTACACAGCTCCGACCGGTTTTCCAGCATGTTCCAACAGTTCTATAAGATGAACCATCAGAAGATGGAAAAAATTTATAAGCAGTTCGTTGATGAGTTGCAGAGAACTATAAAGGTAAGTGTAAATATGTCACACTCGTTATAGAGTCTTTATTTTTATTGCACTTTCGCAATAGTTTTTGCCGCATCAAAGCGCTTTACAAAAACAAAATAACACATCACATAAAACATTGGCAATACAAACATAACCGTCCCTTATTTTCCTTCAAACTGTTATATATGAGGAGAGGAGAAGAGAAATTCAGTGATTATCTATACAAATACAAACCTTCACTGTCAAAAACAATGTTTGTGTGAAAAGTAGGACTCAATAATATTGTACTTTATAACATCATGGAGCATAAGGATATTTATAAAGACTGCAAAGAATTAAAGTTTGTGCACCATCATTTAATGCGGCAATCTAATTCATTGTGCTCCTCTATCTGGAGTGCCTGTCTTGGCAATACTGCACAGTCATGCAGATGTAAACAAAGAAAAATAGACCTTCTTCTACAAATACAACAATTACTGTGTTTTGATGTTGGTCATGATGGTGGTACTTGGGGTTAAAACTTTTTTTAGAACCACTGTTGTACAGAAAAATATCGTATAGGTGAATTTCCGAATGGCGATTTGCAAATTGGTGAGGGTTTATGGTCATTTAGGCAAACTCGGTGACACATGTCTCGCGATGTTCATGGTGTTCTATATTTTACTAATTATGGTGTATTGTTTGGACACATAATTACTTGAGTGTTTCTTTCCATGTGAAGGATGATATCAGCAGACTGAACAAAGAAGCGAGACTTGAATCCAAACTCAATGAGCTGGACAAACTGGAAAGTGCCGCTAAAACTAACCCAGACCCTGCATGGTTGGTACACAAATACAGAGACTTGTTTTCTCTTTTTTTTTTGCAATTGTCTTGTGGAGGGTTTTTTTTTTCGGTAGAAAGGAGACTGTCTTCAACATTTCTTGCCCACTTATTGCCTTTTCTTGGTACAATGTAATATGTCGTTTACCATAGACTGTTGTCTATTTCTTTAGCAATGTTGTAAAAATTCAAATCATTCCGTACAACACTATCCACCTATCCTCTTAGGCGCCCATCGGGGGTTCCGGAACAAGACTTCAGCAGCTTTATAATTCCCTTGTATCAGAAGCAGGAGGCTTATTTGCAACGGGAGCTCAAAAAAATCCAAGCTGAGAATGCTGCCCTTGCACAAAAGGTTCAGGCTGGCAGGGAGAGAATTGCTCAGACTGAACATCTGATTTCAACAGCTGTTGCAGAGTGGGAGGTGAGAATGAAAAGTGGCAAAATGTTTCTTATGGGATCACCTGCGATCAACTGCACAAGCTTGTCATAACATTTCACAAGTGGCGGAGTGTTCTAATATTGTTAGAGGTGTAGGTGGGCATAAGAGATGTCTATATACATTTTGCCGATGATTGATCGCAGTTTTCTGACATTAAGTGAAGTTCTACTTTTTTAATAACTTTTGTTTACATTAACCATTTCAGATTGTTTTATTCCCCAACTTTTCTGTGTACTTCTGTGTTGACAGGCATCAGCCACCGAAATTGGAAGCCTGGCATCTTCATTATGCCCTGCAGATGTGTTTGATGTATGATCTTCATAATATTTGCTTGAGTTAACTGATATAACTGTATATATTTTTTTTCATGATTTTTTTGCTCAATTAAATAAAATTGGTGAAATGCATGCGCTTTTGTGATTTCTGAATCCGTAATTGTATAACGGCATGCGCACACTGACCAGGTATTACGGTATCTTGCCACTTTACTCATGGTATTACGTGAGAACGTCACCAAGAAATAATATTCAATGGAGAAGCATCACATCACAGTTTTCTGTAAACACATACTTGCGTGATCCGTTTACCTCTCGATATTTACAATTGTAACAGTGGCAAGTATGACGGAAATGTTTTCAACTTTATTTGGACAAAATGAAACTCAGGGACCACCCGGTTCGTCTACCCTCGGATTCGGACCTGGGAAACCTCCGCCGCCTCTCCCGCAAAATCAAGTGTCTGTGGCAGGGCAGATGGCACCACAGCTCGGGGATGAGGGGCCTCCTTTGCGGAAGTCTGGAGCCATGAATGAACCCTTCTATTTATTACGAGAACTACCCGGTACTGTATCGTTGTATGAGCTTTGCTTGATTTGAATGTGTTCTGCGTTTGAGGACTCAATGGAAATACTCGACACATTATCGGAAGTAGTTTGTAAACAATGCTAACGCAGCTAACGTCAGTCATGCAGATTGCTTCTTGGGAGCAACTTTCACATTTACCCCACGACTTTCGCTGCAACACATTTAAAGCTTCATTTCTCATGTGTGCATTTACTCTTTTAACATAGTTGCTTGTGTCGTCGAACGCTAATAGTGATAGAATGCAAAATAAACAATGTATGTATGGTAATGTGGCCAACTTTATTTTTAGTTGGGAACGAGTTAACTGGGAACACCAACCTCATCACACACTACAACCTGGAACACGCCTACAACAAGTTCTGCGGGAAGAAGGTGAAGGAGAAGCTCAGCAACTTTCTCCCAGAGTTACCAGGTGGGCCATGGACGTGTGATGCAAACACTATTTAGAAGATTGTTATATTCAGCTTTCATCCCTTCTTAGTCTTCATAATAGGTTAATAGTCTGTCTTCCTATTTGTTGCAGGTATGATCGACTGTCCCGGGAATCAAGATGGGAGCTCATTGAGATCCCTGATCGATAAGCCACCAGTATCTGGAAACTCCTTCAGTCCGCTCACCGGCGCTTTGCTAACAGGCTTCAGACTACACACTGGGCCGGTAAAGATCTACCCTATTCATTTTCAGTCCCCGTTTTTTCTCTGGTTTTCTCCAAAGACTCTGGCTTTTTCCTACATTCTTAGAAACATGCATGTTAGGTTCATTGAAAATTTGAAATCACCCATAGAATTGAATTGTGAGTATGAGAGATTGTTTGTCTATGTGCCCTGCAACTGGCTAGCTATGTGTGTCTTAATGCTTTGAAAATTACAGTACATGTCAATGTGTGTGTGTGTTTTTCAGCTCCCAGAGCAGTACCGGTTGATGCACATACAGCCACCAAAGAAGAAGAGCAAGCACAAGCACAAACACCATCGCCCGCAAGACCCATTACCACAAGGTAGGACATCCACCTAACAGACAAACTCGCACACATCCGCATTTGCAAGACGCCCTCTCATCCGCATCCTTTTCGACGCAGCGGAAACGCCGTCAGATACCGACCCCAAAAAGAAGAAGAAAAAGAGGGATGACGATCCAGATCGCAAGAAGAAGAAGAAAGATAAGAAAAAGAAGAAGGTAAGGGACACAATTGGAAACATAAAGAAGACACTTGTAATACATATGCAAGATGACTCATGGACTGGTTTGTCATTGCATTTGAGTTACTTGAAATCCAACAAAGCTTTTACTATTTTTATTGCATTGTTTTGGTTTTATTATGACTTGGGCCAAATCATGCAAATGACTACAGTACTGACATTCTTGCTTTAGCTGTTTTTTTGAAAACTTTTCATTCAAGTTTCTTATACAAAATAGGAAGAAAAAGCGAAGCAAAAGGCACATTACAGATACTCACAGAGGGGAAAAAATGGTTTAGCCACGAGCCATTAACACTAGTTTGTGGGGTTGGGAGCAAGGTTGCATTTAATGGCATGTAAAAAAAAAAAAGTTTTTTTTTTTTTGTTGACATAGCAGAGTTACTTTTTTTTTCTTTTTACCTTTTTTAAACCTTATATTTCTCTAATGTTTGCTTCAAATAAAGTTCTTTGGCCATTAGACTCACTTAATTTATTACATGTAAAAATACAGGTAAGGTGTTATTTCATTCAAGCATGAGTTTATACGATAAAGCCCCCCCATAAAAAAAAACAACACACAAACATTTTATTCTTATTCATGTCACTTTAAGAAAATACCATAAAGTCAAACATAACCAAGCACACACATGCAAAACTGAAGTTGCTGCATCCCAGTCATTAAACCTTCAATTTGCCTCTTCAAATCATATCTTTGTTGCTCGCACAAACCTCGGGTGTTTTCAATGATATTAGCGATATTAATAGAGTTGGTTCTCCTTTCCCCTATTTCTGCAGAACCGCCATAGCCCTGATCATACTGGCCTGCCTGGCTCGCAACCCAACAGCAACAGCCTCAGATAGGCCCTAGTCCGTGTGTGCGTGCGTGCGTGCGTATGTGTGTGCGCGTCACCCGTACTATTCAAAGTATGCGATTGTGAAAGAACAGATTGACTGGAAACTAGAAATGTTTGTGTGATGCGTTCAGGAGCAGTGGGCACAACAACACTTTGGACTATTTTTGACAGCAAGCTGTGAGCTGTGTCCCTTTTTGACTTTATTGTGATAATGTTTCACCCTATTTCCAACACAAACTTTTGTTACAATGTTTAATGCTTGCTTTGGGATATGCCTCATAGCTTAGATTTCTCAACCGTACGGCCAGGCGCAAGGATTCATAATCAAGATGAAAAAGAATTCACTTAAATGCAGAATTTGGTCAGGGTATGAATGATTTTGGGCATACCTGTGCATATGGTGACACCGAGCCATGTTGCTGTGAATTTCTAGGCTTAAATCCATTGTAAATAAATCCTCTTTTACACAAAGTCTTACTTCATCCATGTATTTATTTATCAAATTCACAAGCTGGTTAAAACGATTGTTGTTTCTAGTATTAATTACTTCAAGCAGGATTACATTAGCTGCTGTACATGATTGATGATATACAGAGTAAAGAAAAATATCAGAGGTGTTGTTCAGATGTCATGTGCAAAAGCAGCCCTTCTTGACTTTGCAGATAATAACAAGCTTTGTAATCCTCTCAGTTATGCTGGTGATATCTATTTTGACTTTCTGAAAGTTCACAGGAATGATACATCAACACCACTGACACTTTAAAAGTTACTACATGCACATGTGTATTTTACTTCTTGGTGTCGTCCAGTTTTTCCACATACAGTTGCTGCAACTTTGACGATGCAGCTTACGGTCCCAAATACATTGGATTTAGTTTGGCACAGTTTTTGTTTTCAAGTCAGCGTTGCCATGGAGCCAAATGTCAGGGAAAGGCACCCAAGTATTGACAAACTACACAATGCATGTATTGCATAAAGGAAAGAAAACGCGTACAGTAAATGCATCACATCTAAAAGCAGCTGTAAAAACAACATGTAAGGACATTGAAATGCATCGTCAAAACAAATCATCTTTTACAAAGTGATTGCATAAGCCCAAACTCTACTGTTGCATAGTATAATGACTTGCAGACTTGAGTGCTCCTCATCTATCTGAAATTTACATAGAAATTAATTGAAGCACAGCAAGCATCTTCTGGTCAAGTCACTGCAACACATACTGGACACATATATGGTAAAGAAAGTAGAATATGTCATTTAGTAAAACACTCAAAACTATGTACAGAAAGTTAATTGTTTTGGCTGGATTGTTACTCGCGAATCAACACGTCATGACAAGAAAAGCAACATGGAGCAAAGCAGATGCAGGCAATCATCTTGGCAGGCTACAAAACATTTGCTGGTCAAACAAATGCTTCCCTTTTGAATTCTACTGCATCTATAGTATGAAAACACACTGAATACGTATTTTATACACACCATCTCATTTCTGTGCATAAAGCAGTACAAAGTGCCGAAACAAAACAACATTAACACACAATGTGTACTTGAATTGGATAATCAGTCTAGGATTCCTACGGTTAAATCAGCTCCACCTGGAGTAATATGAAAGGAGACAACTTCACTGATTAAATGATTCTGTTTTGGGGAATTCATATTAAAAAAAAAAAAGTAGGTAGACAGATGGCGCAGTCGGCTGCAGAGAGACAGTGAAACGGAGGAGGTAGATATGACGTCTCTACAAGCTTCGCTGCAGTCTTTCAATATTGATTACGTTTCCTACCTGTGGGACATTTATGAATTGAATCTCTGGAGAAAGCATGATCATTAATAAGAACAATAATAATAATTCACTACAAGTTTAATTCCGCACATTCCTTGAACAATACTGACAAAATAACATTTCGACTGTTTTCCAAGCTGCTCTTTGGTGTTAGTGAGGATTGCGATGATTTGTCTGAAGATTTGATTCAAGTGTTTCAAGTACCATAATGTCCGCAGTGTAACGCGAAGGCCACACCAGGGCGGACGTGTGCGTTGCTGAGTAGAACAGATGTATGGCTTTGGATTGCGCTCATTTGGCTCTGTGACAACATTAACCCCGATAAATAACACCAACAAATGTCGGTGGCGCAGTTCACGCTCACATCGCGCCACAGCGTGGACGGACGGGGCTTACACTGTCATCAGTCAATGCAAAGCGGGGGGGCATGCGAGCCAAGGGAGCCAGCTGGGGGTGGGGCGGTGGTTTCCTATGTCAATCTATACGGTTTTCAGACCCAAAAAACATTGGACATATTGCTGCTTATTTTGAAGGCACATACAAAAATAAATCCTATAATTCCTCAAATCCTCGCTTCTGTTTTAAGCCTCGACAGCCGCTTGGCCGTTGCTCTGGTGCTTGTAACCGTTGGCCTCCGCCTGGTTGAGCGCTTGCATCTCCTGGCCGGTGGCCCTCTTGTCTCGGGCCTCTTTCTCCCTGATCAGGGATCTGCGGTGGAAAAACAGGTAACCAGGCAACAGGAAGCCGGCCAATGAGAGGATCAGGAGGCCCACGTTGATCTGATTGGATAACAGAAATGTTTCTGTTAGTGCACTGATTCGCAACCTTTATTGAGCCACAAATTAGAAAAACAAATTCTCACAGCACATGTAAAAACATAAATGTGCATGTTTGTAATGAAACGTCTGCCACCTAGTGGAAGAGTATTTATTCTGCCTGTCACTATACATTGCTAGCATAGATAGAATGAAGACAGATCAAAGTCAATTTAGAATAGCGCATTGACTTTTTAACACCACAGGGAACTGCATTTTGTCAGTTCAACAGAAATAACTTTAACTTGAATTTATGTGGCATTGCTTTTTTTTATATCTTAATTCCAAAGGAAATTGCATCCAAACATACCTCCTTTTCATTTCTTATCTAACACCACTTGTCCTTATTAGCTTCCTTGGATGTGCTAAAAGATGCTATGAATGCTTATTGGTGTAAATGATGTGAAATGGTGGCTGTCCCATCCGTGTTTTACAACAAAGTCCTCACCCAGTGGGGGTTTCCTTTAAGGGGCCCAACCATGGCGATGAAGAGTGGCTGCTGGAGCAGGGCGACCACAGCGCTGATCATAGACTGGAGGCCAGTCAGTGTGCCGAAGTGGTTGGATGGGTAGCTATGATGGGAGAAACAGTGGATGGTTACCGAAAGCTGAAAACAAAAGGAAGTATGGTATGAGGCGAGTGATGAAGAAGACTTGGATTCGATCATTTCAAGCTCAAAGAAGAAAAGCTATGGCAACATTTCTGCCTTTACCAAGAGAAAAATGAATCATAGCTTTATCGTCACACTGCTGGATTTTTTTCAATTGACGCTTTTGACCCATTCATTTACCGTATTTTTCGCACTATAAGGTGCACCGGATTATAAGGCGCACCTTCAATGAATGGCCCATTTTAAAATTTTGTCCATATATAAGGCGCACCAGATTATAAGGCGCACCTTCAATGAATGGCCCATTTTAAAACTTTGTCCATATATAAGATATATACATTTGGCCCGCGGGCCGGACTTTGGACACACCTGCTGTAGTGGCTCAATATCGGTCCACATATAAGGCACACCTGATTATAAGGCGCACTGCCGGCTTTTGAGAAAACTGGAGGTTTTTAGGTGCACCTTATAGTGCTGAAAGTACGGTACACAATCCTGGCTCTAGAAAGTACACTCACACTGCAGCATAGAGGCCTCCGCAGCAGGAATGGATGAAGCCTCGGACCATGGTGTGAAGGATGAAGGTCAGGATCTGGCAGACGGACGAGCAAAGAATTGAACATTGACGGCTGACTCTCTACATGCAACTTGTATTTGTTTCGAGCGTCTGCTCCACCTGTAGCGGCAGGCAGTCAATGAGGGAGCAGCAGCCGAAAATGATGAGCAGCAGGTTGGTGAGGATGAAGGCCCTCATGACGTTGGTCAGCTTCTGGATAGTGCGGTCTCGCTTGGGCCCACTGGGGGACATGGGCAGGCGTGTCAAAACCACCCACAATGCAGTCATTGTCATGACAGTCGAGCCATTTGGCACTTTTTTTTTCTTGTTTATACGCTCATTTTTAATTCATTTGGGAGTGTAAGGCTGCATTGTCTCTGGATGGAAAATTTCCCCAAGATCCACTACCTCTTTTCATTTCCCGGTGCGAGGGGTTTGTCCTCTTCACACTCCTTCATCTTCCAGTCCATGATGTAACCAATCAAAGGACACGTGACGAGGCACAGCAGCTGTAGGGTGCCGAAGATGGATGAGTAGAAGCTGACTAAAAGAGAGCGTAGAGTCAAAACGAGGCATTTATGTGGTGTGGCTGAAATCGAGCCACTGCTCACCTTTCTCTGCACTCTCAATCACCAAATCTTCGGATGCTGTAACGTGGGGGGAAAAAAAGCCAGTGGGTCATGTTAACTCATCTTCTGGGACTGCGAGGAGGCACGGTGACACTCACGGTGTTCTTCGCCACGTGTCACCATGAACTCTAGCATCTTGTTCATGGCGCCCATGAAGAAGATGATTCTCAGCTGGGACATCCCCATTGTGACCAGACTCCACAGGAAGATGGGTGAGAAAACAGAGCGGCGGAAAGGAACAGTACCTTGAGAGAGGAGATGGACACTTTTTTACTGAACAATCAAATGAGATCCAAAAAAAGGTGTGGAATTTCTCCATGGCTAAGTCGGAGACCACACCAATAATGAACATAATTGAAAACTGTTACTTATTAGATTGCATCTGGGTGAAAGGTGATTCTGACTACTTGATTTGCATCACGTGTTTTTGACCTACTGGGCCCAACGTTGCCTCCATTGGGAAGTTTCTCCGCTGAGTGTTGGATTTCACCATTTTTTTCTCTCAGTCTCTCTTCAACAACCTTCTGGTCAGTTGACGGTGACACTTGCAGTGTGAGGATCTTACTGTGGCCCACAAAAACAATAGAAAATAATGTTGAGATCAAGTCATATTTGGAACTTGACACCACACACTAACCTGTAATCTACTTCTTCGGGCGTCGGGAAACCTTCCGTGGGCCAGTTGAGGAAGCAGTTAACAAAGACAAACCCGGCGAGGCCTGCCCAGGACCACATGATCACCTTAAAGGACACACCTGCATCATAGATGAGCTGGAGGAAAGAGAAAAAATCACATCTGGGATTTTCATCCAAATACATGACAATCAGTAGAAATGATTCCGTCAAAAAAAATTCTTGGTTTCTCAAAACATTAACTTGACCTTAAAGACTCTTTGATACTATTGCATTTAATGTTAGTCATCTAGAAAGTTACCTTGACTCCAGGGAAGGTGACGGCAGATGAGGCATACGAGCCAATCATTAGAGACATGATGGTGGAGCTCAGGGCACCAAACATATTTGGCAGCTGGAAACACAGAAAAAGGACAAATCAAACAAATGTTGGGTCATGTATATTACAACCCAATGTTGTGTATATTATAACCCAAAAACAGACCCCCCCCCCCTCTCTTTTGCTATCACTCTCTCTCATTTCGGCCAGCAGGGGGCAGGCATCTTCTGTCTTACTTTCTGTTTGGCCAACATCTTTGGTGTCTGAGAGCCAGACCGCACAATCCCTTTCCATGTGCACTCAATGACACAGTGACGATGTCACTCATTTTCACACGAGTGCATTTGATGTCATGAGGAATGAAAAAGCCAGACTTCTGACCCGACTGGATGTCGACCTCGTACTCATACAGACTCAGACTAAGCTACACCTCCGCTCATTTTGCTATTTCTAAAGGTTGGCACCAGGCACGAAGACATCACACATCAGGTTGACCTGTTTACAGTAATAAGCAGCTTAGCCCGCACGACAATGCCCCTATTGTGGCACTGGCACACTCAGTGTACTTTAATTACAAGTTTTCAGTGGGCCAATGACGATTATGAGATCACATGTGGCGGATTGAAAGTATGCTGCCCTACAAGTTCAATTTTCTCTCCAACTAATTACCTCTGTGAAAACCTAACTGGGTTTTCCCTGTTCTTGATTTCATCAGAGAGTCTTTTATTACACTGTCTTAGAAAACGCAGTGTTAATTATGATTTAAAACAGTTGCTATTCTCCACAATCATGCATCCAGTTGAAGCACGAGTACTCACGAGGATCACGGGTGAACTCGAGCCTACACTATTCGTCATCTTCCCAGTTTTTTTGGGCATAGGTTTTATGAGCAGATGCTCTTCTTGACAGAAACTTTTTATTAATGCAATGTTGGGACTCTGATACAAAGTTCTGCTATTCTTCCGGCTTGCTCCAACAAAGCAAGAAGCATTTCCTAGCAGTCTCCCATTTAAGTACGAAACAAGCCTGACCCTAACTTAGTTTCAACTAGCAATGCAGCGATACCATTTAGTTTTCAGACTAAGAACTTGCCGCTACAGAGTACTCGATACTCGATAATGTTATCAGCATTCGCTTCTTCCTCCGATCCAAGAAAACGATTGATTCTCACTGGAAAAACATCTGACTCTTCAGTTTTTCATTTAGTATTTGTTTAACTTTACAAAAAAGACAAAACTTTTTTTGCTGATCTAAAAAAATTTTTGAATGTCATTATTTTTCTCTTATGTTGTAATGTGGGGGGAAGACAGATTTTTACCGATCTGAAAAGGTTTAATATTACAGTCAGGCCCTACTTAATACCGATTAGAGCAAAAGCAAGAGCATATACAGAGTCACAAAACCTTCCAGGAACTTAACAGTGCTAAAAAGCCTACAGACGTGAAAATGTCGACGTTTTCCACGTGTGCGTGTTCTTGGCTGCTGTCCGACGATGACCTTTAGGGCAAGAGTCAGAGCTGACACAATGATACTAATGGTAGTGGGTAAACAGGAAATTTAAAGCTTTCCTGAGGATGTCAGGAGGCCACAAAACACCCATCCCAATTCATGGCTTCTAGGAATGTACATAGTTCAAGGCCATACGCACTTTTGTACTACTAAGATTTATTGACGGTAGGCGAGAGGGTCCACAGCACACAGGGGAGTTTGTGTCTTTTCCTGATGTTAAAGCAAAGTTATTCCAGACATGTGAGCTTTAACAGCTTACTGATGTCTGCAGCAAGACAAAATGTGTCTTCACGCTTCCATTACATTCGTGTCCGGCATTGACGATGTTAAGTGACACACTGAGGCCCTCGAGGGTCACCCAGGGAAGAGAAGTCAGACAAAGATGGAGCGGTGGCTGCTCATTTGTCACCAACAATCATTTCAGGCTCTGCTCCTGTTGGCTCAATCACCTGAGGCATGCACACCCCTTACTGTGACTTTAATCGCCACTAATCACTCCACAGAGTGGACCAAACTTCAGGTTTGATTATGCAACACTGGATTCTAAGGGGAAGTAGAGTTCAGTGGAAAGAAGGGTTTTTGAATTAGTAATAATGAAGGATGAAAGGAGTGTAATTGAGTCAGGACGGAAATAACCCCAGAAAGCAGAGGCTCCCCTTAAGGCTCAAGAAATTATTGTAGATGTAGATCGAAAGCTTTTTCTTCATGTTGAAGTTACTACGGCTTGGCATAGAGTAATCCTAGATTAAAAATTTGGCAGATTGTGCTGCAACCAGGAGACATGCTGTCGATTGATGCAAGACGTGAAGTGCAGCAGTGAGCTTCATTTTAAATTGTGCAATGTTTCGCTAACTTGGAACTGACTGTTATTGTCTCTCCTTACATACCTCATGTAAAGTTTTCAGACACTTTTAATATAGTCTCCAATTTTCCACAGTCAGACTGGTGTATTTAATGTTTGTGTTACATATTTAGTTTTATTCGTAACACTGCAGATTAATAAAAAAAAATGCAAAGAATTGTTGTGATTGTTTGTACTGCTCCCCCCTCCCTTCTCATCCAGTGTACTGTTTCATCTTCTACTGTACATGTGCAGACTTGAATCAGGATAACGTGTTGGCGCGGTTATGAGGAAATTGTAGTATTAGTCCATTAATTCTGACATTTCGCAAAACACAGAAGAAGACCAAAGTTGATTAAAAACCTGCTTCAAAAATCTCCAAAATACTAGTTTACTCATTTTTAACACCCGGCTACTAATTAAATGGCAGATATGTAGTATGCTACACTGTTTGGTTGATAAATGTGTCAATTTGACCACATGTCACTGCTGAGAAAGTATGAAAAATGGCAAACTGTGCAATTTATTGCAATGTGGAAAAAAAATCCGTATCTTAATCAGTTTCTCGGATATGGGATTTTTTTTTATTTGATAGCTGCAGCCCTTCTCCCAGAGCTCCCGGGGGAACACCAAACGACAGCTGAATAATTCTGACCAGACAGTTTTCCTGTATCCTATCACTGGTACCTCGCCCTCCTCCAGCTGCTCCACACGTGTCCAAAAAAGCTGAGGCGATTGTTGCTCGATCACAAGTTGCTTTCTAATAACAACATGGGTCCTTTTAACTTCCTTTGGAGTTGACCCTGAGTGACTTTACAGAGGCTCCTCCATGCTTCCCTGCAATGTTTTGTTCCTCATATTTGCTGAGCGCCATGTCGCGCCACGCTCAGAATAGTGACAGCTCTCGTAATACATTGAAAGAACATGATTTTTTTTTTCCCACTGCTGTGTGATCCAACAGGCCCCTGGAGGGAATTCCACGGCTGTTAAGACTGCGCACGAGAGGCCTGCCTTCATTCCAGCCATGCCGATGAGAAGCATAAAAGCCAAGTGTGATGTTAAAGAAGGGGAGGCACACCTGAAAGGTATGCTCAAAGGTGTGTGTGTGTGTGTGTGTGTGTGCTTGGGGTAATGGTTTGGCGGGAAGACGACGTCTCTCAGTGACGTGAGCTCTGACCTTGTTTGAACTTTTACAAAGAAGTCTGTGGGCAGTTAACAAATATTTGATTTACTTTTTTAACTTATCAGACAGAAGTACAAGGTCATGTTTAAAATAGATATGAGAATGTTCCATTAACAAAATTGAAACAATGCCTCTTTTAGGCAATATTACCTGTGTACCTAAGAAAGGATGATTTGTTGATTTTATTGATTAATTCAAATGTTTTTGTCAGGATTCTTTTATTTTGAATAATTTTTTTGTTGCTCGTAAAGTTTGAAGTGCATTCCACTGCTTGTAAAAAAAAATATTTGCAAATAGTCAGCGTTGCCAAGTTAGTGTCATTATTTTCAGCAACTTTTCCAACTGTTCTAGAGACTAATTTAATTTAATTATTGCTAAGTTCATGGTGGAAAAAAAAAATCAAACAGATTTTTGGTGTCAGGAGAACTGAAGCCAATACCAGAGGGGAAAATAACAAAGAGTAAAACTTCATTTCATTAACATTGACCTTTTCATTTTGTGATGGAGGGAAATTTTATTAACATAGGAAATCAGGTTTTTGTAGAAAAAAATTGAGATTTTATTATACACTTCTTTTTTCATCACGTAATCTGTATTTCAGCACCACCAATATCAAAGCGGTACAGTTACTATAATCATGAGTAATTCATTTCATTTTGTTGAATATATGTCCAACAAAAGAAATACAATAGATTTTAAGATAAATTATTTTTATTCTCAACGATTAGAGATCTTACTATATAGAGCAGGGCAATAGTATATTGAATGGTCATCTGTGTGGACATTCGGAATATTTTAACTTCACTGCTAACATTAGTCGCTTATGATACCTGCAATTCAACTGTGTGCAACTTAAATGTGTTTTAGTGGTGGAAAATCATATTTCATTTTGACATTTTATACAATGACACAATGAAGCTGATGTATTTCTCACTGTGGCAAAAGCGAACCAAAGAAACTGTTTGTTTACAGCAGTGAGAAGGAATTTCCCTGCCAATGGAACTGAAAGGTCTCGTTCAAGTGAAGCAAACATTTGCGCGAGATGCCCCTAATTAGGATGTGACGTGAGCCTCCAACTTCTCCAAACAACAATAACAGCACTGTGGATGTCATTCAGTTCCGGACAGTGGGGAGGGGAAGATTTAATCAAAGGTGGAACATGGACAACTCTCTACCGTATGTGTGCGTGGTCAAAATGACATTCATTTCGACAGAAATCAAACCGCATGTCTTTAGTCTGTAATGGAAATGGAATGTAAACATACTCGCCCAGTGAGTAGAGTGACTTTCAGTCCAGCCTCCACGATAAAGACTGTAGTGAACCGTCTGGAATGCGTTCTCTGAGAAAGATTTCAATAAAGCATGCAGAACATGCAGAATGTTTGTTGGGCCTTGTGAAGAGGATTATCTATTTTGTTGGGCATGGAGCATAGATTTGCAAGATGGAACAATGGAAGTGGAGTTTAAGAGCCTTCATTCATAAAGGACGCCGACTCGCTTCCTCATCCTCCAAAGCATCTCGCATCCCCTCCAAATGCCATAAAGTGCTTCCGCTCCTCCGGTTAGTATCCCCAAAAATCTTTTGGGATTTGTAAAAGTTGGCAGAAAAGGTCTAGAATAGACTCCCTAGTGGTTAGCAAGTCGTGAGTGCACAAAAGTGGTGTAGATGATAAAAATGATAAAAAATAAAAGGCAATACTAAACAGCATGTAACCAAGGCGATCAGTCGCCTTGGCGCCATCTTGGTCAGTGTGTAGTGTTATTAATTTTGGCTTTGGTTTTAGAGACCTTCAAGTCTCACTAAAAAATTTTTATAATTGAGAAAAGTTTTATTATTTCTTGACATTGAAGTTTAAAGCCAGGACACCTTTCCTGTCATAACAACTTTAGCATCTGCGCTGACATTGCCGTTCAGAATTGTGTGAATGCTTGTATATGAACACTAAAATCTCTTGAATCTCTTTATTTGTTTAGCGTCCACTTTATGTGTACCAAATCACGTGGACACATTAAAAAGCCACATGTGTGAAGACAGAATTGATTCGCTGCAGACTGATGCACATAACAGAGAGAAAGGGGGAAGGGTAGGAGTCACGGGGCTAAGAGAGGAGAAAGCATGGCCTTGACTGTTTGAAATAGAGGTGAGTGGGCTGAGAGCTGGCGGGCAGAGGGTGTGTGGCTGAGCGAGCGCTGCTATTGGTGGAGCAGGGGGATGGAAACGTACGCTGCTGCGGGGACAGTACGAACCAAAATACTTGCCAGGCCATGGGAGGCGCAGCAGCAATAAAATGTGCTTGAGGACTGTCCTTAGCAGCTGACACATCACACGCTAAAACACGTGTTTGATGTAAATGTAAACAAAACACAGAGTGTTGCCTCAGCTGAGGCAAACAGAGGCTGTGGCCACGCTAGCTACCAAAACTTATCTGATAAAAGAACACCAGGCCACTTTTCTCAGTGCAGCTCTTATGCAACGTAGACAGACACTTGAGGATCTGGCAGATTTAACACAAGTCGCTGACAAAAAGTCGATTTTGGCCCCACTTCAGCCTCACGAGGAAAATTGGCATGCGCTTGACTCGGAACACGCGCCATTGAACGCACAACATGATTCTTATTGGTATTATGTTTGCAGCCTTCCCCTTTCGGACACTTGTCTTGTACTGTGACACCTCTAAACATAACACTATTTAGAATGCAGTGTATGCGGGCCACTGAGCAAGCAGCAGTTAGAGCAGCTATCACAAAAAGGGCAAATATATTCTGTTGACAGGTGAAAGATTGTTTATCATTCACCAATGTGACCTCAAACCTGGGCAAGTTCATTGAAAGCTGCAGCGTGCCTAAAATACCACCTCGAGTGGAACCTCTACACTAACTGTTGCCATCATAAAACTGCAATCAACTGTAAAGCCATTGTGTGTTTTATTTGCCCAGTGACAAAGTTTGTAACTCAATTTATTTGTATATCAAATAAGTTTCCCGCATTGAAATAAATTAAAAAGATATTAATCCGTTCCAGACCCTAAAAAATGGTTGTTTGCCGATTTTATTTTTTTCTTCTGTTGATTTGTGGGTACTGTGTCTTACCGTGAGTGAGGTGAAGGTCAAGCAGATGCCCCCAAAGCCGTTCATGGACAGAGCCAGAAAGATGAGTGCCGAAAGCGCTGCAAGTAAAGAGTAAAAGGCCAAAACTGTCATCGCGTTTGTTACCAGATGCCGCTGGCATGGCCACTGAAGTCTCCCATTTCACTGTGTGTAGTATGTGTGTATTTATGTGCAACTCGAGTCCCACACTTTTATGCCAAAATAAATGTAACGCCATGACTAGTCTCATAGTAAGCTGCTATCCATACAGAGGGGGAATACTGCGCATTCAAACAACCTCACCCCCCCCCCCCCCCCCCCCCCCCCCCGCATAATGTAATAGGGGAGCTGTTTCAAAAAGATACCAAATATGTGTGGTTTTAGTTCGCACCGAGATGTTTTCCTATGATGGATAAGGCAAACAATTCCAAACAGTACATAGGACACTAATTATTTATCTTTCGGCAGGGTTTTCTAATGACGTGTCCGGTAAGTTTTGTTCTTGTTCCAAGGTCGGTATATTTAAAAGCAGCAGCGGCCGAGGTGGTGACAACTTTGGCTAGCTTGTGATGACATCGCGCGCATCTTTTTGTTATGTTCTCGCCAGGCTTCACATTAGTGCTAACATGTGATCACTTGTTGTTCCGTTTGATACTTTTGCATCCATCACTTTTGAATCCTGACACACTTGTGACAGCAGTGTGTGACAGAGCTGAACGTTTCCACAGCTGATGTGTTCATATCTACGGTGTGTGTGTTTGTGTAGTTGCGTGTTAGTGTACTCACTCGGTGGGTCGTAGGCAGATATGGCCATCATGATGCAAGACAAACCGAAACACGAGCTGTAACCAGAGAAATTACATTGGAACCTCCAACACGTGACATCATCTCATGACTGCATGGTCCTAACATTTCTAAATGTGTGCCAGATACATCTTACTAGGCTATGTGTGACTGTATGCTGGCTCACACAAATTATGAAACTTGGGCAGCACAAACGTGAATAATATGGGAAGATAGTTGGAGTTGTTTTTGTTTGGGTTTATGCTTAATAATGGCATTTGCCAGTCATTTTTTTCCATTTTATTTGTCCAATTTCCCTTTTTCTGTTGAATTTCCTCATTCATTGGGCTCTCTTAAGCACTCTGTACTAAATACACACCCAAGTCTTGACACACTGCCCCACCTACTATATTCACTGACTCACAAAAGACTAAAGTCCCTCCTCCCACTTTGGGAATGCAATCGCTCTGCTTTTTACTACTGCAGTAAGGTGTAAAGGAACAATACTCTTACTTGGTGTTTCATTCATCCCACATTCTGCTGATTCAGAGATGAAACATGCAGAAACATTTCAATGATTGTATCAATTCCTAATTAAAAGAAAGTGATTTGATAACTTTGCTCATGTTGTCTGATTCTTAGTGAAACTTAAACAAGCCGCTGTTTTGAAAAATAGTTTCCAGATCAGTCAGAGAAGTCATTAAAAATAGCAACTAAATGGTTACGTTAGCAACACTTGTTTTGTAAACTAGCTTTTGTAGTCATGTTGTTAGTGCATTTCAGCTAGTAATGATGAATACATATTTAAATTTAAGTTCGTTTCGATTAAATGACAACGTAGCTTTTATTTTTAGCCTGAGGAATATGATTTTATATCAGCAACAAAAAACAAAACAAAAATACAATTTAT
Source organism: Syngnathus floridae (assembly GCF_059516105.1). Lineage (NCBI taxonomy): Eukaryota > Metazoa > Chordata > Actinopteri > Syngnathiformes > Syngnathidae > Syngnathus > Syngnathus floridae. The sequence goes on along the minus strand of NC_142413.1, from coordinate 17,322,069 downwards.
CAAAATGTTATGGGTATATCTGTGACCCAAGATTTTGCAGAAATAGATGGAGCAATTTTTGGGCAATTCCACCTAAAGTGATGACTTTTAGTGCATTACCTGCCCGTCAGGCGAATGGGGCGCGGCCCAAACTTGTCCATCAGGATCCCGAGGGGCAATGTGGTGGCACTGAGCAGGAAAGAGCCGATGGTGAAGCCCAGATTCAACATCTCTTCTTGGTCCACACAGCTGAGCCACTGTTCCACCTCGCCATCGGATGAGTTGCCCAAAGACACCACCACCGAATCGTTCTCTATTGGTGTCACAGAATTGAAACGCATGTTCATAAATGACAACAACAAAAGAACAACCATGTAGGACCCCCACTGTACAGTATACATACGATGCCCACCTGAGCAAAGGTGTGAGTAGAAGCCCTCTCGCTTCAGCATAATGAGCAGTGAGCCCCAGCCCAATAACACGGCCGAGCACAGTAGATTCTCAATCACCGCTGTCACTGCCATCCACCAGCGCCTCCTGTAGGCCTGGAGGAGAGAAGGTGCCATTTCTGCTCTGCGAAAGAAGACAGAAAAAAAACATTTAAACTTAAACATGAAAAAAATGCCATGAGATTTGCTACAAAAGGCAGTCTCACTAGTAACACATTTCTCTTGTTTGCATTTTCACAATGGCCAGGCCGTGCTGCAACGACAGTCGCTAGCCAACAGTTAGCTTGCCAACTAACATACTTGGGCCTTGTAATAATAACTAAGTAACTTGCAATTTCAATTAATATTGATTTTAGAAACAAATCTCTGATAACAGGTTTTTTAAAGGTTTTCCCTATTATGTCATTTAACTACAAGAGAGAAGAGCTTGAGTAGTGAAGAGGAGCAACTTTGTTTTCCTTTATTTCTAAAAATAAGTTATTCACATTCCAAAAACAGAGAATTTCCAGATGCTTACTTAAAGCATGAGTCACTCATTCTTGTCTTATAAGTGCTTATTGAACCTGCTGGTGTATGGGTTATTCACATATTTCATATTTGTCATATTCATTTAGTTTTAAATTGACCTGTTGGGAGTACAAACTGGTGAAAAATCATGGCATTTACCTTTCACAGTATTGTGTATTTGATGATAACATGTTAACAGTTTGACATCGCAATGTTTTTATTTGCTATATGATGTCATGGATTTGTCATGGAATGTTCCATTACAAATTATAAAGGCCATCATTTATTATTCCAAGCAGTACTTTACGGAGTATGACATTTTCTCTCTCTCCGAATGAGGCCCCACGTGGTTTATGACCCTTTTGTCCTAGTTTGAGACGTTTGACACCCGCTATGTCTCTCTTACAATTCAGGGAAATCAAAAGCGTGACGTTTGGATGTGAACACGCCTCAGTGAGGATAAGTGACGTCTATCTGGCATCACCTTACCGCACCACGAGGTAGGCCAGAATTGAGAGGTGTTGAACATGGACACACATAAATATAAACACGCACCCTGTGACAGATGACGTCACGGAGCAAACAATATCAGGTGGCTGGAGAGAACAGGGACATTTCTGCACAGTCAGGACAGGTCAATCCAACCTGGAACATGACTGAGCAATACAGTCATGACCACCCTGACATACACACAGACTTTCACTCTGTCATTGACACAAGGGTGGAAAACATTTCAAGAGGAAACACGAGTCCAAATATAACCGTCTGTTTAATTTGTTTCTGAAAACACAGAAGGAATTTTTTGACTGCAAGAGATGAGGACAGTGATTTTCTTGGGAACCATACTCCAGCACTCTCTGTTACGTCACAATTTTTAAAGCAATCATTGCTTATAAGTGCACAGTATACAGTGATTCTTAAACTTGCAAGAGCCCTGACTTAAGATTTTAGGAACCGGATTGTGTTCCCTGGCAGGCACTAATAGTACGGATTGGCCTGCGTGTGCCACCAATGACCAAATATGTGATCATGAGGCGAGTGTGTAATGTGATTACTCACAGTCCAGCAGGCTGTGATTGTCCTGAAAAGAGGGGGAGCTTTGGTCAATGTTTGGTCAATGACACCCCCATCCTCCTACTGTCCCCACACACATAGCATCTGACATCAAGATATAAATTAATCCACCTCTGAATTGTCAATCTGTAGACATGAATAGCCAATTATGAGATCATGCAGGTGTGACTAAGAAGTCATTAAGGCAAATCCCAGATTAAGAATAGATTCATGGAGAATCACTCCTCTTTACATCACCGTGTCTCCCACACTTTGTCACACTCAAACACTCCTTATTTAAGATGACCTTTAATGACAAGACGGTTAAGGTCATTGACGAATTATTGACTAATTGATGTGGTGTCCTTCTGATTCTTCTGATTGTGATTATCAATAATGAGTCATCACTGAAAATACATAAATATACACTGTTTTGTTCATATTAGTGTCACAAGGTTCTAAGGTGTGTGTTGATGTGGGGGTGAGGTGGGCAATTTATCACATTTTGCCGGTCTGTCATTTGTCCTGGGCACCCTTGCATTATCATCAGTTCGCCCTTATTTATAATACGTAGTGTATAATGATAATAGGCCGTCATCGCTTCTGTCAGTCCATCAATCGGCATTCAGTCACGCCGTCCAAAAAAAGATCATCATCATTACTGTCAATGATAGTACATTCCAGTTTTGCAGATCTTTATAAGGTGAACATTAACGTCACAATAATTAGGTGTCGCATTCCACCCGAGTCAAGAACCATACTCAAGGCTTGCACGATGATAACACAGTGCACGAGCCAGATTAGCGAAAAAGGAAGTAGAACACCAAGTTAAATACCCTCGTAGTGCTGCAAGCCAGTTATTTAAGGGGACTGCGAAATTCACGAGCAGCTGCATGCGTCTCGATGGTCCTGAAGTCGGCAGGACTTGAGACATAACAAGAATAAAGCAGCTGCGGTTGCTATGCCGTCTATTGTTGCTTAGGAAATCAAGAACGTGGTCTTTTTATTGTATTTAAAATAGTATTACACGACCTCTTCTCTGGCACATGAGTGACACACATAAGCAAGTGAACACCAGCGATCAATTTTGCACGTGGCATGCCACGCCACTCATTTTACGGCTCGGGTAAACGCGACCGGCTGGGCAAGTTTCGTCAGCGAAATAACTCTGTTAATGACAGACTGAGGAGTTATCCACTTTCGCCCGTCCATTTTTTTTTTTACTTTCTCATCTCTCGTCCTTTGTCCACAAAATGGGCGTCCATCGATGACAGACATTAGGACGGGATACACACTTCTGCACATCAAGATGCTGATTAGACAGTATGATTATTGCACGTGTGTGCCTTAGGCTTCCTACGATAAAAGCCCACTCTACAATGAGGACGTTTACTGAAAAATTGTGAGCAGCTTTTGCAAAAAAAAAATTGTTGCATTGTCTTAGGAAAATGGTGACCACATCAGATATTGACTAGTTTTCTGAGCCTCCCCCCAAACCCCGCTACAGTAAGATTATCTCAGCAAAGAAATGCTCACTAACACAAATGTAAACAGATTTGTGAACAGCATTGCTAGACCGCTTTCATTCAGTCTTAGTGCTTTAAGTTCAGCTCATTGAAAATAGCTGCAACAACAAAAGTGTTGCATTGATATAACTTTGATTGTAATACTATGTGTATCAGTTGGGCTGACATTATCCGTACATCTGGATTGGAGCTGTACTCCCCTCTACTTCCTGGGAAGAAGAACATGAACATGTGATGCATTTAGGATCAACACAGCTCAAAACAGCAAAAGGTTGACAAACAGTTGACGCAGCACTGTCAAGTGAGCACGAGCGGAGGGAACACACCATATTAGGAAACAGCTTCCTGAAATACATGCCCGCTCCCAATCAACTGAATGATGATGCAATGTTACATGGATACGTGCAACGCGCATCCTCTTCTGATAGGAAAACTAAATCACTTTTTAAAAATATTTTTATATTTTTAAATAACTTTTAATATTTTAAAAATATAAATTCCTTAACTAAGAATACGTTGAGCCTGCTTATGGATCAGTATGGAAAAAAATATTGCTTTCATTAGGTCATAAAAATGTATTTTCTTTAGGTACACATTGATAGCGCATCAATATAACATTCAACACCCATAATTGCATAATCGCATGTTTTTCCAATATCGTGCAACTTTAGCTTTGAGGCTGATCGTTTTGTTACATTTTTCAGATCAGACGTTTTCTGTTTGCAGTGTAATTTGTTGAACTCGCATTGTGATACTGTAAGAAAAAGACGACAATGCGTAGCGCAAAGAAAAAAAATCATTTAAAAAGTAGAAATGTGAGCATAGGACCATCTCCTTAGGAAAAAGTGTACATCCAACGCTTTAGGAATTACAGTGCAGTCTTCCTTCACCTTTGAGACTCCAATTATCACCTACAACCGCAATTACCACTTGCTGTGAGCAATTTCAGAAAACTGATTAATCGTTCTAATGCTTCACACAAAAAGTCAAGATTCCCTTGGGGAAAAAAGTCTAATGATAATGTAAACAAGATTGCTTGACATTAAGACAACTTGTTCAATCATTTTGTATTTAAAGACATATAATGAACTACCGTATTTGCCGGTGTATTAGTCGACCTTTTTCGATCCAAAATCGAACGAAAAAAATCGACCTCGACGTATACAACGAGTTATAAAATTTAACTTCGTATTCATCGCTTCTAATGTGATGGTAACCAAGGCCGTTTCTCATGCATCTCATTGTGCGTGGGTGTGCGTCCGTCAGGCTCATCAAACAGCGAGAAACTGAATCATTATAAAGTGTTCGTCGCATTAACACGCATCCTCAGCAACAATTTCAAATATTCTCACCTCAATAACGGACATCGAAAGCCAGGCAGCGACGATGACTGCTAGGGGGAAGTACTGGGTATTGAGCGAATGTGCGAGTCATCGCGCGTCAAGCAACGACAATAACTACCGGTACGTAAACATTCAATCGCCATGTCTAAATGAATGTCGTTGCCACTTAGAAAATATTCGCCAAACTTGGCCAGACTTCCAGGGGAAGAGGCCGAATTTTCACTTGTTCTGGCCGACCGGAGGAACCAGCCAAGGCGGACACTTTACGGCGGTTGAGTCGTTGGCACTTAGAAAATATTCGCCAAACTGGGCCGGACTTCCAGGGGAAGAGGTCGAATTTTCACTTGTTCTGGCCGACCGGAGGAACCAGCCGAGACGGACACTTTACGGCGGTTGAGTCGTTGGCACTTAGAAAATATTCGCCAAACTTGGCCGGACTTCCAGGGGAAGAGGCCGAATTTTCACTTGTGGTGGCCGACACGGGGAACCAGCCGAGGCGGACACTTTACGGCGGTTGAGTCGTTGGCACTTAGAAAATATTCGCCAAACTTGGCCGGACTTCCAGGGGAAGAGGCCGAATTTTCACTTGTGGTGGCCGACAAGGGGAACCAGCCGAGGCGGACACTTTACGGCGGTTGAGTCATTCGCACTTTGAAAATATTTGCCAAACTTGGCCAGACTTCCAGGGGAAGAGGCCGAATTTTCACTTGTGGTGGCCGACACGGGGAACCAGCCGAGGCGGACACTTTACGGCGGTTGAGTCGTTGGCACTTAGAAAATATTCGCCAAACTTGGCCAGACTTCCAGGGGAAGAGGCCGAATTTTCACTTGTTCTGGCCGACATGGGGAACCAGCCGAGGCGGACTCTTTATGGCGCAAGAGCCGTTGGCACTTAGAAAATATTCGCCAAACGCTCTCGATGGGACAGAAGACGACCTTATCTGGGAAGAGGAGGAGGAAACTGAGGATAGAGAAGACCAAGAAGATGCCCTTTATGACGACAAACTAAACGAAAACGAATGGATCGAGCTTTTCGGAAATAGCGACGATGAAGACGAATTTTGAACTCTATGTACCGGCAATCACTTTATAATTATAATTTGTTGTTTCTTAACTAAAAATAAACCAGTTTCTAAGAGTGTTCATTGTTGTTAGTCTCTCTCGGCGCGTAATATCACAGGGTCATGAAGTAAATAATATTTAAAATGGCGTATAGATCGCTCGCTACAAACTCGCGAATTTGAACACATTTCGTCAATAAATTTCGCATATTTCTGATTGAATTTTGAAGTTTAATATAATGCAACAATTGAGCTCGACTTATACAAAGGATATATCATAAAATCGTAAATTTCCGTCGAATTTTAGGGGGTCGACTTATACACCGAGTCGACTTATACACCGGCAAATACGGTAATAACTGCTGTGGGGTAGAAACTCACAAATACACATTTTGATCAACTTTTTGGATGTGCACAAGTGCAGTCCCCTTGTGCCGTCGCCAGTAGTGCGTCTGCGGCATATATGTTGGCGATCGATAATTATCTATTATAATAGAAGAATGCACATGTATTCGCAAGCAACTGATCGCAATCGTCGTTAATCCTGCCCGGGTTCGTGGTCCACCATTTTGCTGCTGTCGATAATTATTTTTCCATCCCATAAACCCAAGGGATCTGAATCAAAATCAGGTTATTGGTGTCCCTGCCACCCATTAAAAAAAAGTTTGTCTGAAAGCAGCCCTTCAACTCACTTCAACATAGTTCCCTACTTGGCATCATGATGTTGGTACAAACTTTTTTAAGTACTTCTTGGTGTAAAAAGTTTTATTTACTATTACTATTATTTATTTACTATTCTTCTATCATTACGCAATGACATTCTCGGGACCTTTGAAGTCCTTTCGTTGATGCTCCCATTCGGATTTCTCAACGGGGACGTTTCTGACCTCGACCACTCATGTTTGTGTACCACTGCAGGACACCCAAAACTGCAGAGACAACTCTTGATCCTCGCGAGTTTCCGAGAAAATAAACGCAGCCCGACGGGCGTTCAAAGTCTCGGACACGACGGATCCCCGATGCTGAACAGACAGCTGTTTCTCCTCGGGTCCGGTTACCGTGCGTTGCGAAGCAGCCTGAGGTCTGCTGCCACGTTCACGTGCCGGCCCCTGGCTCGTTATTTATGCGAAACCTGAAACAACCCTGGCGGTGTCTATCGTTGTGAGTCACTTCAAGAACTGCAAACAGTTAATCCAGTTCGGTACTTAACACGAATGAGGAAATGAATGCGTCTGGCAAACTTACATTGATTTAAAGGAGATCAAGATTAGGTTTGTGGAGCAACATGGACATTTTCACGTTTAGCAGTTCCCCAATCTTAATTTCAGAATGCCACATTTACGCAGAGTCATTGAAGGCAACATTTTCTTATCTCCGAGACAAACGAGTCTGCGACCACCTTTTGGTCATACGGTTGTTACTTAAAGATATTAATCAAGAAACCAGTATGCGTGGAAGCTATAAAAAGTGTTTAGTAGTAATGTTTACAATGTGTTACCACAATGAATGCAGATGTTTAAAATACTACATACAGTTTTCCAGTGATATGTATCTCCCCCCTTCCCTCATGGTCACTTCCTAAACAAGCAACTTAATCCTTTTTTGGTTTTCTTTCCTTTTCTCAAACTCAAGTTATATTAGACCCCTCTCCCGGTATAATAAGTATGATGTATTTAACAACTGAAAGATATAACAAAAGTGCTTGTAAAAACGCCACGTGTAGTGAAATGCAGCCGGTTGGTCCACTTGCGTTCATGGCGGCACTAAACATACTGTGTCACCTCAAAAGTGGGAAAAAAAATACTTACTGCAGCTTAGTGGATTGTCCCTCGGGAAAATGTCTGAGAAGAAGTTGGGTTGTATAAAACTTTTATTACTTTGTTTAAATAATCAAATAATACACGTATTTATAAAGTATGCTGGACGTTTACAGCAAGTAATAAAAAAAAGTTAAATAAAAAAAAATCCTCCTTCTCTGCCCTTCCTTTTCTGTTTTAATTCCAGAGAGTCCACGCTTCTTTTGTCTCGTTGGTTTCATTTCAAGCGCCCCCTCTTTTGCCTAATTTGACTTGTAATCCCCTCCCTCTCTTCTAGGCTTCACGGCTTTACCGCCGTTGAAGGGGTGGAGAAAAGTCACCACCCTTCAGCCGTCATTCCACTTTTTCCCTTTCCTTTTTTCTTACAGTCCTCTAAGCAAATGTCAGCAAAGTGAGCTGAAAAGCAGCCATTCATCTAACAAACCTGGCTGACTCTGTTCGGTCTAGTTGTTGATCGAATGCCATGATCAGTACACGCTCAAGTAATGTATACAGAACCATGGACTGTTTCAGATTTAAAGACAGTTTCATGAAACTTCAAATGATCAATTTTTGGGTCACCTGGCCATGCCAAAATAAAGTGTTTTTGTTCCGAACTAGTTTGAGTGCCTCAGTTTCCTGTTATTTTTTTAAGCCAACAAAAAGGAAAAGCAATATGCGAAACGAGGTGTCCATTTGAGGTGTGGTATTTATTCACTCAAGTTTATAACACACCAAGCGACCAGGTGAGAATTGTTTGAAAATGTTTGAGGAAAGATAGCAAAGAAAAAATGCCTGCCTGTCTATAACATGTTTTGGGTAGCTCCACTTTTATTAAAAATGCTTGCAGAATGATTAGATAAAAATATATTTCAAAAAGCTAAACGATCCCTCCTTTAATAATAATAATAATAATAATAATAATGGACTTTTTTATAATGCACTTTATATTTGAAGGCAAACCCTATCTCCTTCATTATAATGGGGAGTATTTATTTACTTTTGTTAATGATATTTTTTATTGAACATTTTACATTACACAGATGTGTAACACATGAAATGTAACACATTTGAAGTGAAGAACAGGTGGAAACACTCTATACAAGTGTTGTATCTCTTTGAATCTATTGTTTAAAAAAGTGGATTGAAAAGATTACAGTCATACTCAGCTAGAAAATTTCCTCACTAACATTAACTAGATTTTGAGTTCTAACTTAGAATGTTATCAGAAAATTATGAAATCAGACCTTTCTTTTTAATCAAATGAATAATAGATTCCTACAAAGATCTGACAGGCAACCTATGTGTCATTGACGCACAATAAACGCCCGGTTACAGCCCACCAAAGTCAACACCTTTAGTCACATATTCTGCAAAAGGCTCATTGCAGTTTTCATTGAACCAATGCTACTTTGCGCGTCACCGTGTTTTATTTTTAGCGCTTATCTTATTCAGTTCCTGAGTAATACTCACACAAACGTTTTTGGTGAACTTTACTCCATTGTCATCACCAGCATGTGCACATTTATTTACATGATTCAATAATTATGCAGATTTGTGATGTCATAAATGATTCATGTTTCTCCGGTATCCCTGATATTTTAGGCCTTTTTATCTGGCACGAAACATCACCCAGGGTCAGAGAGGTTATGGCTTTGAAAATGCGCTCCATCAGCTCCTCCATTCCTTTAATCACATGCTATTACTGTCCTGGACTCACCGCTGAGATGGAAGCCTAATTCTCATGAAAAGGTCTTAGCAATTCCTGCTTTGGAACTCGGAACCTTGCTGGGCTCTGCTGGGAAGTGTCCACGTTGCAGTTTTTCAACGTATAGTAATTTGCCCAAGTTAGAGTCATGTCATCTTTTTTTTAGTTCCAGGTTCGACATAGGAACTCAGAGGCCCCAAATTCTTAATGAAATAATCCCGTTGGAATTTGTGTGAGCCCTCTCCAGCTGTGGACACCTGAAAATATCCCTTTTGACCCCACCTGCATTCTACAGCCTCCAATTGAGTCAGTTCAAGTCAACACAGTTTACACTCAAGCTCTCTGTGTGCCGCTGTACTTTCCTCACCCTATGAAAGTAAATGGGTCAGTCACACACATGCTGAAAACCAAAGTTTTCAGTGGGTACTTGTAAACCAATTAAGCAACTACTATTTGTGATGATCATGATTTTAGTGTTTACCAACCTTTTTGATACTGAGAGCTACTTCCTGAATCATATTTCTGAAATAACAAATTTGCACAATGAACTTTTATTGTGTTTTTAATTTTTCATGATATGTGAACACATTGATAACCAGAATCATAATCATTTTAATCTGACATTATATCATTCTATCATCTGATAAACCTTGCCCACTTGGCATCCATTTTATTTGTCCTCAAATAAAAAAGGGGATTTTTCTTAGCACAATAAATATATCTAAAGAAGGAAAGTCGGAATGCAAACATACAATTCAGGTATTCAATACTGCATACAAAAATATTGGCTAAACTAAATAGTACTTAAGTCCTCAAAAATGGTTGGGCCAGCATGAGTAAAAATGCTATGAAAATGTAAAAAAAAACCCAAAAAACGAAGAAACAAATCATCATAAAAGTTCAATAATAATATTTCATAGAAGTATCTATCTATCTATCTTGACCACTGTTCATCCTGTTCAGAGTGATGGCAGGTGCTGGAGCCTATTCCCAGCTAACATAAGCCGAAAGGCATTCACCCTGGACTGGTCACCAACCAGCCAGTCACAGGGTGAATCCATCCATCCATCCATCCATCCATCCATCCATCCATCCATCCATCCATCCATCCATCCATCCATCCATCCATCCATCCATCCATCCATCCATCCATCCATCCATCCATCCATCCATCCATCCATCCATCCATCCATCCATCCATCCATCCATCCATCCATCCATCCATCCATCCATCCATCCATCCATCCATCCATCCATCCATCCAATTTATTGCGTGTGATTTGTCATGCTGACAATTATTTGGGTGGAGTTTGCAGCACGTTCTAAGCTGCAAGCTGCCGTCCTATGGCGCCATCTGCTGCCAAAAAAGCTACAGTGCACCGTTGGGCACTTGGCTGAAATACAGCACTGTAGCTCTGGGGTTGTTGTTAGCTTTTCCCATGGGCCCAGAGAGAAACTTTTTCCACATTTTTAACTGGAAAAACAAAAATATCACATGTAGCAGAAATAAAAATAAAAGTAAGATTTTTTTCATCCCTGCAGCACTGCTCAAGCTTACAGAAGGATGGATGGCATATTTAATACAATTAGCTAGAAATGTCACGACGCTTCCCCGGTTGCTTTATTGTGTCTGTGTAACCATGGTTTCTGTTCGCGTCACCCCTCCCTTCCTGTCTTACTTCAATCAATGTAATCACAGTCGCCTCCCTCTCGTTACCTGTGTCGTATTTAAGTCGTGTCTGCGTGTCAGTCCCTGTCGGATCGTTGATGTCTTTTTGTCTCACGTCTTTGTCGATCAGTTCCGTTTCTGTTATGCAGTCTGTCGGTCAGTCCTGTTGTTGGTTTTGTTAGGAAGTTATGTTAGTTTGCCAGTTCTTTTGGTTTGTCCCCTCATCCTCCCATCCAACTACCTTTTCCCTCGATAAACTCGCCCTGCTCCATTCCGATCCTGACACGCTGAATTCTGTAAAAATGGGTGCTTTGCTCTTAAGCAGAAATGCCCACCTCCCCCAAAATCTCTGTTCCAGTTCACCCTCATGGTGTGGTGTGGGCTTGATTACTTTCACCCCAAAGTCATCCAACCATTTTGATGGACTTTCCTTTTTACATTCAGGCATAGCCACGCTGGAACAGAAAAGGGCATTTACCCAAAAAGCAGTTAGCAAATTTACAAATAACATTTGCAAGCGAATGGAGTCCATTTACTCTCAGCATGTGTTCACTCTTCTCTGAAAACATGCAGTGAGTGATCTCAGTGGGTGTGCTTGTTCTATAACAACAGCTTGATTGTAAACACTTGGGCTGTATTTTATTGTGCAGAGTTGTTTCCTGTTTTGGTTGCTACCTATCATCACAAACACCCTGCGGCTAATAGAGTGAGCAGATGTTGTGACTGGCTTATGATGGAGCGCATTGTTCCATTAATGTATAGTACAGCCATGCTCCTGCCTATGACGCTCGGGAGAGGTATTTAATGTAACATTAATCATTGTGGTTGTGGTTAGCAGTGCTGTACAACTGCAATGCATCACACTATTGAAACAAACATACAAACAAGTATGCCACAGTGAGTATTATAGGTCAATTGGCATAGCATTAGAAGGGTTGAGGCAAGTGTGAGATGGCTTTGTAAATTAGTTTTTTTTTTTCCCACTACACTGTACATTAAGGCTTTAGATGATTTTTGGCATCCTCTGTGATATTCATCTTTCTATTTGTTGAGCTGTCTTGGAATGGTGTCAAATCCTTCATTCGTCGTCTTCTCAATGGAGGCCTCATAATCTTGATTGAAACCTGCAGAGGCACAGATGATGTAACAGTTGTTGGGATTTGTGGACTTTGCTCACGAAGCTCTTTGGCACGGCGTACGCTCCGTTAGAAGATTCAGAGCGGCCATGATTCAATTCTTTTGCATGTGAATGGACAGGCTTAACTGAAACCGCTGCACTTTCTGCATGACCTTGGCTGCGTGTCCAGACTGACAGGCGGCAACTTTGTCCCTCCGGAGGAAAGCGGGGATTGATCAGAACATGACGTATAGTCCATCTCTGTCAGATGTGTGAGGTCTGGTCCTAATTACATCATAAGGCTTCCAACTTCCTAATGCACCATGTTACGCTGTGCTTTTAAACGGCCCACAGCAACTCCCATTTCAAGTCACACATGTTGTCACTTGTCAATATTTCAACAAATTGTCTCATAAATTCAGGGGGAATTTGAACCACACCCTCGTAGATCCAACAAATCTGATGAAAAAACACTTGTGACCTCTCCTTGTTTTGGATGATTTGTTTATTTTTAACACAAAGTAGTGCGTGTAACCCGTCACTGCCAGTCCAAAGAAATGTTGTGACTCGTGTCAGGTTAAAAATTTAGCAATAGTACTATACACAATATTCTCTTAATATCATTTAAAGTTATATAATTTGCAGCGCTGCATTTGAGTGACTGTGATGCTGCCACTTCTCCCCGTCCCTTTACACCCATGTGGCGCAGCAGATAACTTTGTGGCCCATGGCATAAACAATAAATAAATAAAAAACACACGCGCGCGCATGTATGTTTTCAATTGACCTGAATCCCCTTCAGCAGCAACTCTGCAATGCTGCTGTTTGACACAGTTCAAGAAATTCCATCTTAATAGACGCAATTATCATTCTTGAATCTGTTTCTACTTAAACGAGATCCAATCAGTACACGCACGCACACGCACACGCACGCAAGAACAAAAAGCCAAAGCCAATGTGGTCTTAATTTTCCATTAATGTGAGTACGTTGTGCGGCGTGGCAGGGTACCTGAAACATACAAACATAATATCTATTCACATGAGCATAAGATAAACAAGCACATCATTCTTTCCATTGTGAAAACTACACACAAGTGTTTTAAAAGGAGTCCGTGAAAATCAGTTGCCACTTTTCACCACAGCAAGGCAGTAGAGGCCATATAAAAGTTTCTCCTTTTCCCAGCAAAGTTTCTTCCTTAAGTAACAGATGTGAGAGGTGAAATAGAACAGTCTCCACTGGTGTGATTCAGCCCCTGGAAAGATTTGGAGCGGATCCCTAATGTCCCTGATGTGCAAAAGTCTGTCTCTTTTCACTGCGTCCCTTTCGTTCCAGTTTGTTGTTAAATGCAGTTGCGTCTCGCTCGCATTAGCTTTTACTTGGAACATACGCTACGACAAAGTCAGCCAAGAGAGAGGTTGCCAACACCCCCCACGGACCCCACTTTTTTTTTTTTTTACAGGGCAAATAATAATAAATTTTATAGGCTACTGAACCAGCATAATAATAATAATAATAATAATAATAATAATAATAATAATAATAATAATAATAATAATAATAATAATAATAATAATAATAATAATAATAATAATAATAATAATAATGTGAACATGCATCGAATAATATAACAAATATGAACCCAGTAACAGCAGTATTTCTTTCCCAACGCGAGGGATTTTTTTTCTCTCCAGTGGAGATTGTAAAAACTATGATTATGTGTGCACATTCTCACCCTCTGTTGCAAAATCTTTTACACAACAAGGACCAAGTGACACATGTGGTCGCCATTTTTCTTTATCGTTATAATTGTCCTACAACAGAGTGTTGACAAGTGGTCCAGGCCTCTCTGAGACTTTATTTTTAAGAAGCACTGAGTTCATAGACCCAGCCTTTGTTTGCCTCATCCATCAGTCTGTGTGGATTCTCATTGCTGCTGGAATCTTTTGCATTTAACTTTGAGATTGACTTTTAATCAAATTCAGCTCAAGTACAAATCCCAGTGGAGGGCGCAGCGCTCTATGTGATCTATGAACGGTATCCATCATTTCTGTCTCGTACGTTTGTCTCTCTCAAAGAAATCAGTCTGTAAACCAAAGCTTTTTAAAAGCTGTACTGTAATGGATTTCCACAGTAGCAAGCGACACTTGCAGGCAGTTTCATTGGGCACACAGGCACAATCCAACAACAAAAACAATACTTTCAGAAAGTTTTATATTTAGTCATCAGTTTATGAATGGGCTTGTAGTTTTCAATAGTGTTTATGAAAAAGATTTTTTTTTTTTTTTAAATGAATGCCTGATTGTTGTGATCAGAGGCAGACTTGTCATGAGAAAAACACCTTCAATTGCCTAATTAACGATCACTGAAAGCCCAAAGTTCATTTTTCTTTTTGAAACAATTATGGTTGAAGTTTAATCTACAGTATATTGCACATTCAGACTTGATCAGGAACAAACTTGTTGGCTGATTGTAAGGAAAGCAAAATGGAGTCATCTGAAGCTTTTCACCGAATGCGCGTAACGGACTACTGCAAGAGCCAGACGCTTTTGCCAATTGCAGCAGCAATGCGGACACTGTCAGCAGAAGACGATGCAATAGCTACGAAGTGATACGACAGATGCTTTTCACTGCAAAAATGTGAGTCATAAAGTGGGCAAAATTGGTCGACAGTATAAAATAATCAATCATGTTGTTATCAATTTTCGTAAAAGAGTTTATTCACTTGTCAGGTAATCCTCAAGAAGGAAGGACTTTTTAGTTTATGAAGGCCATTAATATTGAAAATCTTAACATGGATGACTGGGTTTGCTTTCAGGTCTCTAAATGACTAAATGAAACCAAGCCCTTGATGAATTTCATCCGGTTGGACAGTTGTAGCTTGTTCAGTTGAAGCATACTGAGGATTTCCCCCCTTTATTCTTATACATATGATTCCAATAGGGACCCAAACCACAAATCTTAAATCACAGCTACAGGGGCACACCTAGATTTTATTGTGATCTCTAAGGCTCTTTAAAGTCACAACATGGCTTGGTGTGGTGTAATCCAACAATGGGCTGGATAAAGATAGAGAATTATGTGTGTGTGTGTGTTGGGGGGGGGGGGGGGGGGGGCAGCAGCAAAAAATCGGTACCATGTTAATCTATTTTCATAACTTGCATTGAAGCCATCTGTGGTCAGAGTTTCATTAAAGTATGCCTTTAACTTAATGCACGATCTTATCACGAATCTTCCTTTTCGTCTTTTGTTTTCCCTCCTAATCTTCTTTCCACTGCATCCCACAGTCTTTCACGCTCACCTTTTTGCCTCGCTCCACAATGTGACGCAACACCATAAAAGGCAGAAAAAAGAAGTGAAGGGGGAGGTCAGAGCGCAATAAGCACCTGTTCAGGCCCCCACGGCCGCTAGGAGGCAGTAACAGTCACTAGACTCGAGCAAGGGTTACCAACGTGATGCCCTCAAGCCTTTTCCAAAAATAGTTCATCTGTGATGAGTTTTTTCCAAGAAAGTTGTGTAAGTGAACATTTAAAAAAGTAATTAATGGAAGTGGCTTATAGAAATAAAATACTGCATGTTGGTATTTGTCTGTTTCTGAATTATTGTGCGAAATCATTCACATGATTGTTTTCACATAGTGAATATTACTGATTATTAATAACTAGGGCTGCCACTAATGAAAGTAGCCATCCTATCGATTATTCCATCAATTACTCAGGTAATCGCCTCACACCCCGTTTCGACACAGAAATTTGTATCAACCAATTCTTTGTGGTCAATCAGCCGTTAGATGATTATCTTCCCAAAAGAATAGAAGGGAAAAAAGAAAGAAAAAATGGAACCAAAATGTTTGGATTAGGGTAGTTTAGTTTGAGAAGATTTCATTTTAAATTGATACATAATTTGAGGACCCAAATATTAAAGTTTTTTAAACTGTTCAGTTTTGATCTGTTTAGACTTACACAAGTAGTTATTAAACATGTTTTGTGTTTTATTCGCCTTACAGTACACGATTTAAGATATTGAAAGGCTTATGCTACTAATCCATGCTCCTTATACTTCTTACCCAAGGGCCCCCAAATTTCATTTCACATTCAGACTCCAACGGAGACCTGCTCTGGGAAAGGTCCAATACCGGAGGCCTGAGACATGTCGTGTTCCCCCCACCGCCTCCCTCCATTCATCTTTTGTTTGCCCTTCCACTCCCAAGCCTCCATCCACAGTTTGTGTTACAGCGGTATCTCGGTCCCTTTGTCTTTACCCGCCTCATCCATCATGTCCTGTCGCCGCCGGTTGTCACCCAGTCTTGTAATTATCCTCATATTTATCCAAATATGCTTTTCCTATTCTCAATGGACTCTGAGGCGACTCGTGAGCCTCAATGTCATAATTCAAGCCAGCGTACCCACCCTCATTGTGGGATGTCATTGATTCTACTTAGTCGAAGTTATTGTCAAACTTCAGAATAGAATATGCTGATTACTCTTTATGCACCTCCTTCCCTACATATGGGATCTTTGCTCTCATGAACCGCAGTGCAAACATACAATTTCAGTTTGGAGGAGTCGCAGCGGGAGTCAAACTCGTGACCACAACTCGGCTGGTGCCGTGCTCGACTCACTGCGCTGCAGAGCGGGAGCGTGCAGAGGAGCAGTAGGCATGCTAATCACTCAGTGCCCTGAAGGTCCAAATGGGCCTTGAAAGCATAACTCAGGCCACATTAAACTGCACTCTCACATCTTCTTTCAATTGTGCCTGAAATACATCCCGGCACATCATCCCTGCTGGCATGCCTGCAGGCCACTGAGTCCAAAGCAAATAATGTGAAAGCAACTTTACTTGAAATTTGATTTGAAATTCTTTGACCTTTTAGCATAGCACTCAGGTACAGTCTGAATTTACAGAATGATGCGTCACCAGCCACAGCGATATGATTCGACATGTACAGAACAAAATGTTTCATACCTACTGCATCAAATTTGGCATTAAAGAGAATTGTCATTGGTTGGCTTGGTGTTGGGTTGGAAGGGATACAAGAAAGTGTCAAAAGGAGTTGTTCGAGGCGATATACTATTCATGAATAAAAATATTTAAACATTTTTATACCTTGATATTCGTGTTATGTTCAGTAGCTAATTCCAAATTTGTCTGAATAGATGGATGGAACAAATCATTGACCTGAGCTCCTGGATCCGTAGACTTGTCAACTATCATCTCATGTGGTTGTCATTTGTTGCCGAAAAATAAATGATGACATTTTGCCACTTTATTTTACACCATTAAAGTGTCTTTAGACTTCAAATTATATATTCGATGTCCTCTAAATTTAACACGACACAGAGAAAAGTGTTGCTGCGAAATTAAAATAAAAAAGTATCATTCAATACACAAAATATGGCTTCAAAATAGTGAGAAATTGTGCGATCTAAAATGCTGTGGGCATATCCACTGAAATCACACCCTGCTCAAATGTCACTCAGACGGCACTTCAATAACCTGGAAAATTCATGCTACTTTGTTTAGCATCTTCCTTATGCTTACACAAATACATGTTTGAGCAAATATATAAAGTGTCTGGTGGCTGAAATACATCCATTTAGGTCCTAGTGGGGCTTTTCCACGACAATTAGGCGCTCTAAAGCAGCCAAACCAACTGTAAGGCCCAGTCCACAAGATGGCTGTCAAGTCAGATGCAAAAAAATGAAAAAAAAAAACCCACCCCTCTTTATTTTCAATCATTGTCTGCGCGATGTGTGCACATTCACAGGGGATGGGAAAAAAAGTTTGAATTTTGAGGCCTAAAATAAATAAATAGCCTTTCGTGGGTTTAGCTCTCAGATGATTAAAGTCATGACATTAACACAATATACATGCACTCACTGAAAACAATCTGTTTTCTTTTAGCCCCTGTTTAGCTGTGTGCGCTGCTCATGTGTTCCAGTTTACAGTGTTCCTGAGCAATCAACAAATGAAACAAATAAGCTTCAAATGAGGTCCTGCGGTGACATTGAAGAAAGCGTCTCCATCTCCCTGGAACTTCCCCATTCCTTCCTTCTGTGTGCCTAAACCACAATAGTTGTGGGAAATCACTGCCAGCTGTCTTTGCTTTGATTTGATTCGAGAATGTGTCAATCAAGTCGGGGCACGTAACAGCAAATCACATTCCCGTCAATTTTTATTATCTCGCCCTTCCGACTCTTTGATGAGGATTCATGTTGACTGTCATGCGCACACGAGCAGGGCGGCAAAGTGACCTGTGCATGTCATCTCTGCTCTGTCGACCAAACTACATGGAACATTGTGACATTTATTGAAAACAACTTGTGCTGGTACAGCTTCAACATTCCTGCTTGTCCCTTTCATAATAGACATAACGTATTTGAACACTGTGCGTATATGCATGCGTGTATGTGTGTGTGTGTGTGTGTGTGCACAACTTCAAGAGGAATAGGAATAAATCTTTTATTTGGGTGGTGAGGGGCTGCTTTTAGTTTAGGATTGAGCCCGCTGCAGAATCTTGTCAACAGATTCATGTTTGTGGAAACCAGACTCAAGGAATAAGTTCCCACGATAATTAAGAACAAATTTTACAAAAATCGCAGCACTACACTAATGTTTGAATTGGACTATTTTCAGCAAGAGGAACAGGAAGAGTATAATAATAATAATAATGATAATAATAATAATAATAATAATAATAATAATAATAATACCTGACATACAAGGAAGAATTGAATGTGTCTACGCTACTGTTCAAAAGTTTGGGGTCAGTTAGAAATGTCCTTATTTTTAAAATAATATCACTATTTTTCAACCAGGATAACATTAAACTAATCAGTAATACACTCTATATATTGTTAATATGGTAAATGACTATTCTAGCTCCAAACGTCAGTTTTTTTCATGCAATATTTACATACTAGTTGTATAAATGCCCATTTCCAGCAATCATCCCTCCTGTGGTCCATTGTGTTTGCTAATTGTGTTAGAAGGCTAATAGAGGATTTGAAAACCCTTGAAAACCCTTGTGTCATTTTCATGGAAAACACAAAATTGTCTGGATGACCCCTAACTTTTGAACAGTAGTGTATGTCCAAGCGTGCTGGTTCAAATACAACAATTCAATTGGTGTTTCTAGAGGCCGACCAAACAAGTGTGTGTGGCCACCATAAATGTTGGTGTCTGCTTCGTCTATCTTCTCCAGTCTTTGTGTGTCACATAGACAGTTTAAAAGCTTTTTATTTACCTTTCGCACCATTCTTCCTGTGTGTATGCAGCGTGCAGGAGAGACCGCAATGTATGTCATGTTGGCGCAGCTCGACAGCTGGCCCGCAACAAGCTTTTTTTCAACACTGACAAAGCGTGACGCGTCAAACGTGTACCGTCGACTATGTATTAAACGCTCCATTGACTCAGTGGAAGCCTCGAGGGAAGACACCATTAATCATACACAAATAAGTGTGGTGGAGGAATAGGTATAATTGCAGTAAAACGATCAAAACAAATTCGAAGAGCAATTTATTACATGACAACTTCTATGATGTAAGGCTATTTTGTAAAAGGTGTTGAAGTGACTCTAAATTTGGGAGCATATCAGAATGTTTTCTTTTTTTCTCCTTTAGTGGACGTCTCTCCTTTTTATGTTTGCATGTCATTCATCAGCGCAATCACATTTAATCGAACTCGTATGGCCATCTTCCAAGTGTCAGCTGGCCCAGTTCACTTGCAGTTTCCTGTCTTCAAAACAGTTTTTTCTTGTCTCTTTTCATCTTGTCTTCCACAACAGCACACGCAGAGGTACACGAGCAAGAGGAAGGTGACAGCAAGGCACAAAAAAGTGCATTGAACATGTCAAATAATTTCTAAAAAGTAAAAGTACACGTGAAGGAGAGAGAATTATGAGGTCAGATTTACTGTACTGTATTTTGGAGCCACTAGAGTGAATTTAGAGCTGAAAGAGTTTTGATGATGAATGTTTTTGTGGTAGATGTTAGAAATACTGAACAAGTTTCACATCGATTTTGTAGCTGTTGCATCAGATCAGCTCCTGAACACATCAAAACTTTGGTTAAACGTGTGTTCCCCAACCTTAACCCTAAATGAACCCAAACTCCTCAACCCCAACAAAACCCATAACCCCAAGAACCACATTTACCTTATTATAGCCTTTTTTCCAGCTGTGTGCAGAAATTTGAGTTGAAAGCACTAAATGATGGCAGACAACTGCATTGGCATTCCCAGATGAATTGCACTTCGTGATTTCCCCAACTCACATAACTTGGGCATAAAGTTCACTAACTTAATCTTAACACACAATTGAAATTAAATAGAAAGTCTGACAAATTTTGGCATCAACATTATGGTAGTTATCACCCTTTACGCAACAGGGGTCACTTTTCTCGGAATTCAACCTGCCAATGAGTAACTGGTAGAAATGTCTTTGGCATGTGTAGAAATTGACAATAAAGCTGACTTTGACTTTGATGACATAATTGTTGTCTTGTCTGGAAGTGAGGCTGGTGTCTCGCAATGTGATGCAAGATGAAGTGACCAAATACAGTAGGTAGGTGTGTGAAGTAGGTTAAAAGTTGAAGGTATTGTTGCTGCTTCTCAGCATCAGATAAGGCTTCTCTTGTCATGGCTTGAGAGTCCTTCGTCTTTCAGTTTCACACGTAACGCCATTCAAATGTCAGATGAAGCAATTCCCCCCTAATTGCCTTTGAAAACATGTTCAAAGAGCAACGAGGAGTAACGACAGGTTGTCTTCGTGTTTAGTGCACTGGAGGTCTCAGACTGTGTGACATGAAACGTTTCGCTTCCCCAACATCCAGCGAACAATGGATGGACGTGTAAATCAACTTGATCCCAGCCCCCCGAGCCCGGGAGCGGCAGGCACCCCTCCCTCTAAAATGCACCCCCTAAACCTCGGTGAGAAGCTTCAGCCCAACCCTGCGCCCTCCAGCGAAGAAAGCGTAGGCGGGATGTTCCAGCTCGTGGCAGCTGGAGGGAGAGGCCAGGTGGGGCAGGTATGGTGGCTCGGGTGAGGTCACCAAACTGACAGCTCGTAGGATTAGTGCGTGTTAAAATAAAGACCGAGACGGATGGAAGGAGGTGGGGGAAAAAAAAAAAAGCTCAGATGGGGGATATAAATGCGCTAAAAAGACAAAGAAGATGTGCTGGATCACGAGCTGTGTAGCGCTGCCAAAGCCCGAGAAAAAGGGGGAGACAGACACACAGAGACAGCATGGAGGAATGCGGTAAATCCCCAAGCGACCCGACAATCCTCTGGAGAAGGAAAAGAGGAATTTTTATGTGCTGCAGGTGAGCAGAACTGATAGGGAGAGAAAGGACAAGAAAGAGAGACGGCGCCGGACAGATGGAAAAAGAGGGAGAAACACGGGGGTGGCCGAGGGAATTGAAAGGAAGCGTGAAAAGGTTTTTTTGATTGTAGCAGACCATAAGGGGACACGTGGGGTGAAAACGGAGGGGGAGAAAAAAAAATGACACCAAATGAGACAAAATGGGAAATTATTCAGTTTGATGGGATGCGACGGGACATGGGGGAAGGAAGAGACACACATGGAAAAACATTTGCGAGCAGACCTTCAAAAGCGTATCGAAAGAAGCACTCTGCAGCGTTTTGCTGCTTTTTTATTCACCGTTTGTCCAACCATTTTTATTTGGATGTACATTGAGGGTTGCATCAGACAATTCCGATTAAGTGCCCCCATTTCTAACACGATGAGATAACCTCCAACAAAAATTGGGTGACATTAAGGCAATATGAACTAGATGGCAATGCGGCGTAATTGAACCAATCAGAAAATTCCATGAATATGAAGTATTTTTGTCATCTCGAACTGGCACCTCAGTTAAATTGGAAAGAATTATGAACAGTTCCAAATACTAGCCGAAACCTTCTGGCTTTTGCTAGAGAACAGAAAATGTGAGGAAAAGCTTAGTAACACATATGAACTGTATTCGGAGTTAACCAGAGGCACTTTAAATAGTGGCAGGTGAGTGCTGGCTTCAATTTAGGAGGGATTTTATTTTTTGTGTACATGAGAGATTGTTCGAGGTTTATTTGTTGAGTGGGAGAGGGTTTTTTTTACGTCAGAGATGTTTTGATGCTTTTGCCTATGACATTTTGGGTGCATGTGAGAGGTAACATTTAGAGTGTGGGTAAATGCGTGAGGTTGCTGTGTTTGAGAGGTTTTTTTTTTGTGTGTGCATCTGAGCGATAACTATTTTGGTTGTTATTGTTATTTGATGGTACTGCATACTCATGCATGCTCTACTGTCCTACTTATCAGTGCAAACGTGGTGGGCCAGTGGGCTTCATATGAAGGAGCTCGGACATATAACTAATGATTCACACACATGGTCATGCACGCATAGACCGGAGCGCACAAAGTTGTCTTTGTAACTGGTGGCAGACGCTCATTCATTGTTAACTAAATGCAAAAAACATGCAGCGTATGTCTTGAACGTGTTTTCATGTACATGTGTCATGTCCCAGTCAGCCTGCCCCCCCCACATCCCCAACTTTCACTTGTGAGTAATGCGTGATAATGTGTCAGCGGTGACACCATGCATAGAAGTCACTTCCTGCTCAGCTAATGCTGCCTTGACACGTTTCCGTTGTCTTGTGGAAATGTTTCCTGAAACAGTCCTCTGGGTACCCTTTGTGTGAGTTCAGAATTTGACATTCATAAATGATGAGCTACCCTGAAAAAGATTTTTGTTGAATTTACTCAATTTTTTTTTCATCAAATAGTAATTAAATCATTTGGATTGAAATGCATTTTCAAAGTGGGCCACATGAATCTGGAGCAAGATAATTTTATTATTTCAACACACCATTTCTAGTGTATTTGCAGTAATGGTTTGGTAAATGTGATTGTCACGCTCATAAATGGATAAACAATATTTATGTGTTCTGCGTTCACTGTGTGTCAGTCGCATACTGTAGATAGATGAACTAAGATAGATATAATTGTAATTTACAATTTATCATTTTTGTTCAAATGCACCCTATTTTGCAATCACAGCTATGTCATTGTCATATTAAAAGATTCATGGCTAAAAATGACAATAAACTTCCTCTATCCAACCAATCAGAGGATGAAAAAATGCTCATACAAGTTAGCTGATTGTGTAACAAATTTGAAATCTGATTGATAACACAAACGGTCGCATTGGCAGCAGTCCTGACTCTGAAGGTCCTGGTCAGATTAGATTAAGAAGGGCTGAAAACTGATTGGACAAAAAAAAAAAAAAAAAAAACATCCAAAAGCATGTACTAGAAGCAGTACTGCCCAAAGAAACATAATTAAATATATTTTTTTACGCCAAGTAAAATCAGGACCCTCCTTCTTAGCGTGTCTCATTCTGACTGATATGTGTAATGCTCCATGATTTTCCCACAGGACACTTTCAAAGTAACAAGTGGAGGTATTACTGTGCGATGGAAAAGCAGCACTTTGGTCCACCCACACGCATTTCACTTCAATCGTGTGTGTCGGGGATGGCGTGCAGTTGTTTTGCAGGTGTGAACCTTGGAGGTGATAGCTGGGATATCCTCATTGATCCCTTCATATCCAGCCTGGGGCAAAGGGGAAGGAGCCAGCGAGCACATGGGAAAAATGCTCAGGTAAGAGCAATAAAAGCAACAAAGAGCCAAAGGAGGAGGGGAAGCAAGGCAGGTGAGAAAAAAGCCCGAACAAAACTTGTGTGAGATGACAGTGGGATTATGAGGAGTGTGTCTGTACCTGCGCTGATGTCAATCCCTGCTGTCACTGGTCAGGGAGATGTTTCGCAGGAAGAGGAGCTTCGTGAGATTGTGTGGAGGGAGGAGCAATGATGTGGTGGGTGATGAAAGAGGAAAAGAAAGAGGAAAAGATTTTCACCTCAGTAGACAAATAAAAAAGTGTTGCCTTTCTTTGCCTTTTTGGGGGCAGGGGTGGGGTGGGAGGCCCTGAAGATTTTTTTTTTTTGTTTCCACACAACAGCTCATCCCCTATCATCTGAAAACAAATCTACAATTGGTTGCCCAATGACCAATAACAACCCATTGTGTACAAAAGCTAGTATTTATTTTTTCTTTCGAGTTTTTGATACAGTATTTTCCACACAGGATAAAAATAAATAAACTTTTTTTTTTAATAAATACAATAATGTACTGTTAAAATGTCTTAGGCCACCACTAGTGTTATAATATGCAGCAGTGATTTTGACATACAACACAATAGTGGGAAATGCAACTTAGAGTCAACCCAATTAAGTTCATAATCGTTTGCATTTGCATTGCTTTTTTTAAATGAATTTAAATGAATGAAAAGTCATCATTGTCTATTACATTACGAGCAATGGCGTACACTTTACTTTGAGCCATATGTTTTTTTTTTCCCAGTCATTTCTGATTGTAACCTAATAATAAGACTGAAAAATAATTGTTCTGATTATGATAGCATTAGTAAATCTAGCGATGGCCCAAGACTTCCATCTCAACCTTTAACCACATCTTAAAGGCCCATTGTAAGATTCATAAATTCTTTGGAGGGGGGAAAATGAAGCTACATAAGTTTTTTAAAAAGTCATAAATAATCACTTTCACAAGTGAGTTGCAAACATACACAGAAGAGAGTGTTTCCATGCCAGCTCCTGAGGGCAAAGTTTATGGATGTCCGTTTTGGATCAAGCCATGCCTTCTGCCTTCTGTCTCCAAAACCCAACTTCTGTTCTTTTTATTTCCAGTAGATGAGAGTGCATCCTGCTCCTCTTGTAAACTGTCCTCTACGCAAACACTGAGGAGGTCCAAAGCAACATACACACATGCACAACACTCTCTTGTGCAGATGCAGTCAGAGAGGATTTATGGCTGAGAAGAGAGGTTATCAAGAACCACATCAAAGATACCTGCGGTAAAGATTTATGGTGGAGCATCGAGTTTCTCCTGCTCACATATTAGGTATAACCTCCATCAGGCTGCATCATGTTTTAGTGTTTCAGTTTTCTGGATCACTTGTGTTTGCTAAGCCCTAAATGTTACAGCCAATAAAAACTTCTCATTTGATAAGTGTAAAACGATCCAAGAAATAACTTGGTGATATGTTTTTCACTGTGTTCGGTCCTTGGTAGAACCTGTTCTCTGAATATTTTTGTTGCATTTTGCACAAACACCGTGGAATTTGTAGGAAGCCAACATATTTGGAACATTAAGGAACATGTTAGTACAGTTTCTATAAAGGTGGCAGTGTCCAATATTTTGTCTGCAAAAATACCATTCCATGATGGATTGTGCTTGACCTTAGAGGTTTTGCTATGTGTGTGTGCATGTGTGCAACCACCACTGTCCGACTGAAGTGTAAAGCGCTCTTGTACAGTTACTGTAACTGACCAGCTGACTTGTGCTTACTCAGCATTACATTCCCCCTTTGGCTATTCTTTCCAGCGCTTGTCCACTGACTCATCTCATTTTGCTCTCCTCTCGTGCCCCTTCGTCTGCGACTTGTTCACCCCTCCGGCGGTTTCCTCCTCCTCCTCCTCTTCCGCCAAACTCCTTTTGTCTACTCTCCATTCATAACATTTCTGATGAATGTTTGCTGATTCACACCAGTTGTGTCACTGAATCTGTTTTTGCTCAATGGCTGCACTGTCACTCAGCTGACTCTTAAGTGTATGTGTGTGTGTGTGTGTGTGTGTGAGTGTGTGTGTGTGTGTGCGTACATGCGTGAGTCTGTGTGTGTGTGCGTCCGTGCGTGCATGTGTGTGTGTGGCACACCCTGGACTTTATGCCAGTCAATTGCAAGGCACAGGGACAAGACAGCCATTCATACCTAAATAGGAGTCTTCAATAAACATATTGGAATGTGAGAAGAGGCAAAGGCAGACCGGAGCCGCTCAATCTCAGAACCGAGGCGAATGTGCTAACAATTTGAGCATTGCGCTGCCCACATTAATAAGAATAATAAAGCAAAATTAACAAAGTAAAATAAAGAATCTATTCATTGATTGCTAATTTCACCAAGAGTCGAAAACGGGGTCAATGCCCAGCCCCTAGTGCAAATACTGTCAAGGTTAACACTGCACATTGTGTGAGTTGGATGTGTCTTGCTGCATCTTCTCAGCCTCTCAGTCTCCTCTTAAGGCGGTTAAAGTCCTTCGCCGAACGCCACAACCAGCTCTGCAGCTCGCGCAGTATCCAAAAGCCTTCCACCTTCCTGGCAAAGTCGCTCATGGACGGCCGCACAGAGAGGAGCACAGCCGACGATGACGAGGAGGCAGAAAGGAGCGAGGGGCCTCCGTGTAAAGACAGCGTTGAGGGCGTGGGGACAAGCCCGTGCTCCTCGCCTGGCCCCAGCTGGTAGAGAAGGGAGAAGGTGGATGGAGGAGGATGCAGCGTGGGAGGGAGGAGGGAGCGAGGACGGCGTTGATGATGCGATGAGGAGAAATCCACGATGAAGCTCTTCTCTCCATCCACAATGGCGCCGTCCTCCTTCCTGAGCGTGTCCGTGTGAAGGAAGTCCAGGTTGTAGCTGTATCCCTCGCCGGCCGGCTTGACGACGGCGGACCCGGACTGCCTCTCTGCCTCCTCGCCAACGCTCAACAAGCTCCTCCCCCATCTTCTTGTGTCTACCGATGGATGCTCTTCTTCCCAGTCCCACTTCCAGACGGTCGGTTCTTCCCTCCTCCCTCTCCTCTTCTCTCCTCTTGCATTCTGCCTCGATTCACTGCTCCTTCCTCCGTCTGCCGCCTCCTGCCGCCTTCTCGCTTTCCCTCGCTTCACATGCACACTGAGGCCGCTCTCGCTCTCCCCTCGGCCCCGTCTCCCTGTCCTCATCCTGGTTCTGGACCTGTATGAGCTGCTGCTGATCAGAGGTGCCGGGCGGTCTCCCCCTGTCCTCCTCTGAAGCTCACCAAACTTCTTTTCAGGAAGGGCATAGCCCAGAGTGTTCATCAGCGCCGATATGGAGCCCAACAGGCCGTCCAGGCCTGTGCAGAAGTGCAGCAGGGAAGTCTTGAGGGACGGGCAGAGGGTGGAGCGGGCCAGCTCCCTCACAGCCGCCAACAGGACTGAGTAGGCCCTCTGGTTCTGAGCCAGACGGGCTTGGTTCTCCAGGCCTTGCCACAACTCCAGGCGGGTGGCGGCGCTGGGCAAGGAAAGAGCCGTGCTATTGGGCCTCGGCGGCGAAAAGTCTTTATCGTTGAACGGGGGGCCGAGGTATGTCAACTATGGGGCGACACACAAACAAGTTGAATTTTAAGAATTTCAGATCTTGTCAAGCACATTAAGCAGAACCAAACAGATGTGCAGGCATGTTCTGATGAAGACCCACGGGAGGGTCGCCAAAAACAAAATGCTTCCATTGTCTGAGACACACATATGTGCAGTAAATGTTTGAAATAACACTAACCCAACCTTGACATATCTGCCTAAACTATCAGAAATAATATAAACTGACACAGAAATGGCACAATGGTATTCTAGGTCAATAAATCTCTTTTCAACTCAAATAATTCCCACGAGTAATTCTCCAGAAGTAACATTGCTCTGCAGTACTCATGTGGTAAAAAGATTTAAGATGAAATGTGATTATCTGTGTTGCAGTTCTTCCCATGCGTGTTACCAAAACAGACCCTGACCAGATCAACTTAAAAGCTACATTTTCAGATCAATCCAGAATTTCTTATGGATCCAAGGGGGTGGGGGTAAATTACAACTTCATTTGATAATATTTGACTGTGTGTGTACATGTTGACTGAGACTTTTCTTCTTAAATATAACTGTGTATCCTGGATTACATCAAAATAAAACCTCATTTGATGTTAGGCTTCTACATGCATATACTATATTACAAATTTTGTTGAAACAGTTGAAAGAGAGGCACTATGCTATTTCAACATCAACCATTAGCATAGAAATTGAGGAGGGGGATTTTTCATTTGAGCATTTATGAAGGAATACTGACACACACTGAAAATGACCAATATATAAATAACAGTTACAAAATGGTAATCTGACTTGTGTCAGAAAAATTATGTCTTTAATTGTGTCTTTAAATTATTATGCTTTTGTATTTTTACCCCTATAATGCTAAAAATTGGTAAATTGAAACATAATACATTTACAAAGAGCGTTGAATCATTTTGAGTGCTTCTGTACTTCTGCCGATCAAAAACTGGAAGCAGACAGCACACAACAAACACAATGAAATAAAAAGAAAATAAAAACTCACGTAGACATCTTTGATTTCCTTGAGCTGATATTCCAGAAATTTGGTGAGCTCGTACGTGCTCTCTATTGAACTTCTCTCACTGGCCAGGCTGTGGGAAGAACTCACGGTGGCGACTGTGGCAGCAGCCAATAAGAACACAAGGTGGATTTGATGAACTGCAAAGGCGACACACAAATATTAGTCAAAGTGTTCCAGCTGTAATACTTATAATAGCTTTAAGAGGTTTTCATAATCACAACATAGCGCCAGAAATGACAACCGGCGATGAGTTCCAAACTTAAGTTGCTGCTCCGTCATAGTTTTTTTTTTTTCTCTTACAATATTCCAGTGTACTTCTTTGTCTCTATGGCGATGGCCTTGTCTGTTTACACACTGCCAGCACACTCATCTAACACTGCCAATAAAACTTTTTCCGTTTCCACTCTTATTTTGGGCTCTCTGGCTATCAGAGGTTTACACTGGCTTCAAATAAAACCTCACTTAATAGCGAGGGATGAGTGACTTCCATGTTCTCATACAAACACACTTGTATGTTTAAAAAAAGGGTTTCAACCAAATGTTTTTGCATTAGTTATATTTTTGGAGGTCATTTGTAGTTTGCAGAACATTTGTGGAGGATAAGATATGTTACAGTTACGATATGGGAGGGCATGTTGGAAAGGAGAGCCACAGTTTTTTTTTATGGGACCACAATCAAAAACTGAGAACCCTCGCAACGAGCTGCTGCAGGCGACTACTTATGGCCAGACGCTCACACTGAACTCACCTGTCCAGTCACTGATGTCACTGTCTTTTTGGGTGGGGCACGATGGATGAAAGGCATTTAATAATTCATTTTAATTGGCAAAATAGCTTTGATTAAATCAGTAAAGGATGAGTAAATTGAGTTATGAGCTTGGTCTCAGGAACAAATTAAACTTGTCAGTCAAGGTACCGCTGTGTAATGTAATTCGTGTGTGTGTGTGTGTGTGTGTGTGTGTGTGTGTGTGTGTGTGTGTGTGTGTGTGTGTGTGTGTGTGTGTGTGTGTGTTCAGTGCTTTCAACTCGAGTTTCAAACAGAGAAGATTGGAGCTGAAAGGTGGTTTTCAGCAAGAAGGGACTGCATGTTCGTCGACCTCTCATTTTCTGGTTTCACTCACGGACACGCGCACACACGAACATATTCTCTTTTGCAAACTGCCTGTCTCACACCGCATGACACCCAGACAGCAGGCGGTGATTCATGTGTGTAATTATGGTCGAAACATGCCGCTGTTTAACAGGTGTGAATTATGGATTGCACAATGATTTTAGCGACTCTGCCAGTTTTTGTATGACTGACACACCTCGGGCCTCTCGTTTGCGTCACCCTACTCGTCCTTTTTTGTTCCGCCCAGTTACGGCTCCTTGCTTATGTCGTCAGTAAACAATTTAACCCGATTAGCCGCCTATAGTCCCCTTTTTGGCCCTTTTTTTTAACCCTCCAAGCCTTCGTGTCCCTGTCATGGAACATGTCAACAATGAACAATGCAAAATTAGAGAGCAACTTCAAGTGACCGGAAAAATACAAAGGTGGGCATTCCGTCCCAGGGATGGAAAAATCCGTTCGTCCGTTCGGAACGAATTCCCATTTTGCGGGTGAAAGACGAAGAAAGAGAAAATAAAAAAAAAAAAGGACGGATTGAGTGTAGAAGGAAGTGGGTTTTGATTTATTCTTGTAATTGTCGCTACCCTGGATCAGTGACGACTAAATTCTCGGATCGTTTTGGCACAATAACATGGAAGTCTGTCAAAGATAGGGGTTTCTGTTCCTGCTTTGTCTTGCGTGTGTAATCCGTACATTCAGACCGAATGTGAATGCTAAAAAGACAAAAGAATTTTGTTTCTTTGTGCATCAGGTGGGAAAAGAAGATTCAAGTGAAGTAAAGTGAGTTTTCTAAAATTCTATTTATGAAAGATTGTATTGACAGAAATACAATTATGCCAGTTACGATTCTATCAACAAAAATGTTGTCTTACCATACAGGTTTTTTAAGAAACTCACTTGAAAATTATGCAACAGCCAAGTTCAGACTTTTTTATTGCAGTTTTCTATTCTATTCTATTCTATTCTATTCTATTCTATTCTATTCTATTCTATTCTATTCTATTCTATTCTATTCTATTCTAATGTTCAGATTTCATTGACAGAGGGGTATTAATTAAACAATATTCATCGTGTCACTTAATTATACAATATGGGGAGCACATTTTGTCAAACAGTTTCCACCACATAATTGTTTTGTCATTAATTTGATCTATGATATATTTATGGTTAGCTGACAAAGTAATTGTGGGGAAAATCTGGCAAGAATATATGAATAAAAGCCAATGTTTAATTTTTTTGAGTGATGTCATCCAATCATCCAATCCAATACGTACAAGAGACACTAACAGATTCTAACTTCATTTGTGAGTGAGCAAAATTGATATTTAAAAAATTGGCTCAAAAAATTCTTTTTTTTTTTTCCACTTTTACTCTTTTGAGACATCTTACTGATAAGAATCATACGCAATGCAATATTCAACAAATAGTCCCGTATGTGATTCTGTATAAAACTATATACATATACAGTATATACAATTTTATATAAACCATATTTCATATATATTTTAATTCTGGTCATGAGCAGCAGGTCTGGTCTGCTTTAAACAAACTGAGTAATGGATGTCTTGTAATTTGTCTGACGTGCACGTGGCTACATTTCTAATTAGGGCTGATGACTTGTAACACGACCCGTCGAACCTCCGGTTACCCACATCAAAGCGTTTCCATGAAGTATTTTTGAAGTATTTTGAAAAACTCTTCCGTAGTCCCGAGCCGCTCCCACACACATGCACACGCACACATGCACAAACGCATGCTTGCACACACGCGCACACACGCACGCACACACACACAAACACACACACACACCTTAAAATAAGACACTGAGAACAAACCCCATCAGCCGAAAGAATGCGTTCATCCCAAAGAAGCCTATCACCTGCCAGGACCAATAAGCATCTTTGTGCCACATGTGAACATTAGAAGACAATCAGGTCATGCAGAGCTTCCTCCTGTGGAACATCTAATGGCATCCCATCACGAGGGAACAAAATTGAACAAAAATCCTTTTCACAGTGGAAAAACTGTTCCCACACAGCGAAAAGTACACAAAATACCCAAAAAGTTCCATGATGGTCATGGTGAATTGACATTCTGATATTTTTTTTATTTTAGGAGGCATCCTCCTCCATCGTGCCTAAACGGTTTTTGTAGGAGCAGCATGACTAGCATATCGTCAAACCCACCTCCATGTTGTTGTTATGTAATGTTATAATGAGTGACTTCATTAGAGCTGGCACTCGGCCAGATTTAGAGGTGAGTGCCGCAGGCTTGAAGCTGCATGCATGTACCTGGTGCGGAGTGGAAGCACCTTCTTTTCAGCGTGAACATTCTCTTTGGGGCAACTGCATTACAGCAACACAAGCGCGTCCCCACATTGTCCGAACATTACCTGCCTATCGCGGTGGTCTTTCATCTTATGAAAAAAAAGTAGTCAACACTACGTTCGTCTCAAGTGATAAGCCTAATACTGAGATTTCATCCCTAAAAAGTAAATTCTATTCATTTAAGCCACTGCAATATTGGACTTGCACATTCTGAACCTTAAGAATGTGCTCAAATATCAGAAAATAAAAAATGATCTTGATCTAATTAAAATGTATTGCATGATAAAGTTTCATAAAAATTGTATGTAAATAAACGTTTTATTTTGTAAAACAAATACTTCAATTCAAATGTACAATGGTGCCTTGAGGTACAGGTGACCCGTCTCACCGTTCAGTAGATTTTGTCTTTGAATTTGATATACAAGGGCTCAGCTTAAACTCACTCAACAACAAGCGGCAGTTTAGCGGATAGTAAATAATTCTTCATGAGGCTACAAGCAGTTTATTGCCACTCTCAGTTGAAATTTACTGCATGTCAATCGAAACATAAAAACAAAAAGAATTACAGTTTAATTGAGAGGAATGCTATCAAAGAATGCAAAACGCCCAAACGGCTGCAGGTTTGCACGTCAGCTTTGTTGTTGAGTGGTGTTTTCACACATTTTTTCGAGTTAAAGATTAAAAACTTCAGACTTTCCCCATTTTACGGAATGCAGGATGGGAGTTGGCAGGAACATAAAGTCAGGGAGACAAGGAAAAATACTAAAAGCCCTCTAAGGATTATGAGGCAGCTCATCCATATTGAATCACCACTCTGTATTAAATATAAAGCACAAGTAAACTGGCATGGTATGAGTTAAGCCGACTTTGTAGCTGGACAAAATGTGCAAAGACACACAAACAGAAACATAATGGACAACAAAGTCTTTCAGGCTTTTCAAAATGATCTTATTTCACTGAGTTCTGTGTAAAAGGACAACATGGTAACCCGCTAGTTTTTGAGTAAGCATTGATTCCCTCACTGATGGCAGACATTAAATTATTTTTTCCAGATTTTTTTGTGTTCTATTATCCAAGTGAAAGAAACCATTAGTGAAAGAGAGGCCGCGTTTGAAGTCGCGATCGTGCAAATGCTGAGACAAACAATCAAACCGACTAATGCGAGCACGCATCATCATGGATTATCTTTTGACTTTTATCATCTTTACTCTCATTTGAAGCACCCCCATTGAAGCACACATGTTCAGATCCATTTCAAACTGAAATGTGTTGCTCCTTATTGAAAGCTGTGATTTTCTCTCATTACTTCTGCAAAAAGGCATTTTCTTTTCCACAAACCAGATTATGTCAAACCTCCACCGAAAGGTAATAAAGTAAATAGCACTGATATTGCTATTAAGTACTATTATAATTCCTCAGTTCATTTCTTTATTTTTACATTCACATGTACGTATCTTTTGGGGGTATCTTAATATTTAAGTTCTCAAATTTTATTGAGCTAAGGCATATATCTTGTATCAGATTTTTTTTTTTTTGACAAAAGTCACATAAGATAATATAAAACCTTAAGGGAGCATTATTGAATGTAAATGATTGTGTGTGAGTGTGTATTAGAATTTGGCACACGTGATTAGAACAGCCGATAACTTGCTGTGACGCTTCTCTTGCTTTCTCTGGCCTTCCCTTCTCTATGACACTATTTGCACATGCATTTCATTTAAGACTGTAAGGTCACATTATCACACAGGCAAGGCAGAATCACCCCCTTGCAGGTGGACGGCCAAGAGGATAAGAGTAGGAAACCTGGAAGTGGGGGTTAGACCTTCTTCCGTAATCTCACAGAGAAGGCTCCACAGCTGTGTCTCGATCTTTCTGGCATACATAAAATAGTTAAACTGAGAGGGAAGCCTCCTGGTAATGACTATTAACATAGCGAGTATTAAAGATAAAGAACTAGGAAAGTATAATGTGTTTGTTTTTAAGTTTTGCATCAAGTTGTGGATTCATCTTAAATATTTATTTTGTATATTTTTATTGTTTGCTGTTTTAATTGTTACTTTGTATATTGTTATTATTTGTATGTGTTTAAAGGACGCCCGTGAAAATGGGATGATGCATCTCAAGGGACTATCCTTTAAAACAATGAACAATCAAACAAAATATTTCGATGATCCCAAGAGAGGAAATTCAGGTGCTCCGATAGCACACAGCCTATTGTCAAAAAAAAGAAATATATATATATATAAATTGATAGAATTAAAATGGATAAGAAACAATTATCTCCATAACATTTTTATTGATAAAGTGGCATGTGGTATTTTTTTCCCAGCAGATAAAGCCAGATGCAAAAATATATATTTTTAAATGTATTGCGGTTTGATTCAAACGCAGACAGGAGAATGATGTCTCAAGTTCACGACGCATGTGAGTTTGCTCTGTGTTTAACCTTGGCAGTCACACTTCATTTGAAACCGTAACATGAAAACGTACCTGTGAGAAAACAACCTCACTGCTTTGTCAGAGTTCGCACTATATTTGTATCTGCAACGTCAAAACACAAAGTCGATTCTGGC
Source organism: Syngnathus floridae (assembly GCF_059516105.1). NCBI lineage: Eukaryota > Metazoa > Chordata > Actinopteri > Syngnathiformes > Syngnathidae > Syngnathus > Syngnathus floridae. Next base: position 17,287,599 of record NC_142413.1, on the reverse strand, counting down.
CAATCCCATGAGGACTCACGGTCAAATTTGATATGGCATAGGTTACTTGTCATGGTTGCAATAATACCAGAGCTTGTCTGAGGTCAAGCCGTGACACTTGTTGTTGCTATTGTTGTTGTTGTTGTTGTTTTAAAGGCTAATTTAACATCACACGTGAAGCCATTGGAAAGGTTAGTGCGGGTGACAGTTGGGGGTCGGGGTCAGTGCGGTGTGTGTGTATGTGCATGTGTGTGTGTGTACAGTTAGAGGCCAGATTTATGAGCAGCCTGTAGCCAATCAAACGCGCATTCCTTCACTAACTCAACACACACAAACGAGCAGGCGTAGACACACACATATTCATCCAAGGCAGCGCACACGCAGGCTGAAGAATCCGTATAACCAAACCAGTGTGTTGTCACATACATTTCACAGGTCCACTCTCCCACACCGGATTCACTACCAACCTGTCAAACATGAGCATCTGTGTTGTTTTCCACTTTTGACTGCACCGCCCCTAATCTACTTTGATAGTCACGTTTATTCACACAGCCTGTCAATTTCTGCCTTTCCCCGCTCCGGATTTTCTTTCCAAATCTCAGTGAAAAGTGAAACTTGGCTAAGGCTTCGGCCTAATTGCCTTCACTCTGTTTTCCTTTCACTAATTGGCTCCACTTGTTGCTTCCATCCTCATCTTTCATTGCTTGCTTCCTCTTTTTCAGAGCCCCCCATCAGCTCCCCCCTACTTTAGATCACGGGTGGGGAAACCTTTTACACCATATTTTATAAAGCTTTATTTTTAGTGAGGGAAATGATGCAGCCGTCAAGTATATTTTATCAAGCGCATTTGTGGAATACATGTTTTTGGACTTGTCATAACAGCCCCTCCGAGGTTAATTCATATTTACAATAGTACAATAGTTCAACCTCCCTCCACCCCTTTGTTTGTGAAAATATGTAAAAACGACTTCGTAAGTAATTAAAGACATTTTAAATCTTCAAGTTTTAACTTTGGGATACAAAGATAATTCTTTTTCATGTTGTTTTAATAATGTAACTGCAATGTTTTGGAAGACACGCAACTGGGAAAAGTTAGTAGTTTTTTCCTGTTGGTGCCCTTTTGATGCATTCTAAAGGAAACAATGAATCTATTAACTGAGAACATAATCTGCAAGAATGTTTTCCTTTGACGCTTTTATTACCAATTGCGTTAAAGGCAGTTTAATGTGTCATACGGCTATCAAATTGTGAATGTAGTTGAGCCCTTGTCAGCTAAAATTCTTCTGCAATAAATTCCTTAAATAGATCCAAATGATCCACTTGTGCATGTGACAGCTACTTAACATTTGTAGGATACTGTATGTTGACTTGCAGTAGTGTTGCAGGACAGACAGAGGGAGGAGGAGAGGATCTGAAAGGGGGGCTGCGGTAAGTTTTTTTTCTACGCCGAGGGGCCATGTTAATTTGGCAAAAATGTAAACAGCATGTGTAACTGTTCAAAGCGTGACCGACTCATTTTATATGATCCCCCTTTCTTCCCGCTGCTCTCGCTTCCCTTGTGGGTGCTGTGGACTTGTTTCAGTGGGGAGTCTGCTTGGAATTAACCCTTCCGTTACTGCTTGATATCGTGCAGGCCAATCAAATAGCATCGCGTGAGTGTGTTTGTGGTGAGTGTGTGTGTGTGTGTGTGATTGAGAGTCTGTGTGAGTGTGTATGTGACTGTGTGTGTGCTCACTCACAGTCATCCACTCAACCATCACAATAATACATTTTGTGTTTATGCCTGTATTGTTTGTTTAATCACCAGAGGACAGACTTCTTTGTAAAAGGGATTGAAAATATGTGTGTGCGCGTGGGTGTGTGTGTGTTTGCATTTGCGTGTGCGTGTGTATGTGTGGCGTGTGTGACTAACATGAATCATGAACTTTCACATATCAGTGACAGCTAACGAGACAAGCGCTTAAAGCCTGCTGTGACCCCTAAACCTTTGGGTTTGTTTAACTATGTATCATTTTAATGATTATTCACAAGCACTGGAAACACACGTTCTCCTTGTTCTGCGTAAAATAAAGACTATGGCTAAGAATCAGGCGTGTTGGTATTTTATTTCATTTCTTGAAATTTATCCATTTCAGTATAGAATTTACTGTTTAAACACGTTGAGAATATGTTAATTAAATTTTATTCTTTTCCTTTCTTGAATTTTGAGTCATTTCTGGTTAGTAGTTCAATTGGGATAATGGTCAGAAAAATGAGGGAAAAAATCACAGATGTCCATAACTATCATAATTTCCTTTGTCACTTTCACAATAATAAATATCAGTTATGTCTATTATATTCTAAGTCATCCAGTTCATGTTAAACCCAAAAATTTAATTGAGGCAACTGTGTTGAATTTGTTGTGGGTTTTGTTGTTGTTAGATTTTTTCTTGTTTTTGAAATTTGTTCAAAAACGACTTTGGTAATTATGTTAGAATGCAGCAAAATGAACACCTTTATACGTTTTAATATAAAATATGAGTTCTTAATGTAGAGAAGACAGGTGTAAAATAAGAAGAAAATACATTTTTCCAAATAAATAAGTTAGGTTAAATAAGTTAAATAGGTTTCAGTTCCGTAGGCCAACTTACCTGTGCAATATGTCATTTTCCTTTCTCGAAATCCTTTATTTCCATGCAGTACTCAGAAGTTCATCATTCAACTGAGGAGCCCTTGAAAATGTTCTCTCGTTTTGTTTTTTTCTCTAAAGCAAAAGTTGGGAACGGTGGAGGTCCAAAGCAGATCGTTAAATGCTCTGAAGTAGAGGCGCGTCAGGATGGAGCATATGCTGTGATCCGTGTGACACTCTCCGAGGCGACGAAGGCTTTTTGTATCCTCCTTCTCTTCCCTCCTCCTTGTTCTCCTCCTTTCCTCCCCCTTTTCATCCCCGAATCCCGATTTTTTCCCCCCCTTTCTTCTTTTTATCCCGACGGCTGATTCACCGGCTTGACGCATCACTGCTCGCCCCGGAACCACGGGACTTGTCTCAACTCATCTCGGTCTTCATGCACGCACGCGTCATCAGCCTTCACGCACGCTGACTTGTGGTCGTTTGATGTCTCCGCGCTTCAGCATCCTCCACTTTTTTTTCCCTCCAAGCTGTTTTCAAATATTTAGTAGTATTAATCCAATAAAATGGTTGCAAAGTGTTCGAGTTGCGAATTCAAGTTCATTCCTGTCTGGCTCTATCAATCAATTTTCTTTTTCTGTCTGTATTGGCCATAATATAGCCGTAGCTGCTGAACTGGCAAAAAAATGAAATGACAAGACATCAATCTATCATTAAAAGGCACATTTAAAAAAACAACATAAGACATTATGAAATACATGCACAAACAGCAGAGAATATAAATGACGACGCATAATTATTCTACAACAGTGTTTTCCCATCGATCCAAAGCACATATATCTTCTCAAAGAAAACCACTAAACAAGATGTGACAAAAAGTAGACATTGATAGATGACCAAATTAATTGTATAAATAATACCTTTCACACCAGTTAAGTGGAATTAGATAATTGATGAGCTGCTTGCAGCTCAAAAAACTGTTGAAATAAGTACATTAAATTTATTTTTAAAAGGCTGCAACACCACAATGCAGGAATAAATTGATTCAATTATTTTTTGAAAGTCGAAATGTCCTCATTTTGTCTGGTTTCTTTTTTTCTTTTTTTAAATAAAACAGTTATAATGATTTTAACAACTGTTTTACAGGAGTGATTTCGATCATATAGGTCTGATTCGTCTTGAATTCTCAATGAACTGCAAACTGTGTCCCCGACGAGGCCTCAAATACTCCCATCCCATGCAGTTAACTCAAGGATATGTATTCCCAAAGAGTGCTCAAGCGTCGGTCGGTTTGTATTCCAGAACGTAGATGGACAAACTATGTGCACTGATTATAATCATGCTGGAAAACAAGCCAGCCCCCATGCAGACCTCCCAAAAAGCTACATACTAAATGTGTCAGAGAGTTTATGTAAATATGGGAAGGAAACAACTTGGGAAGATGCAGTTCTTTGACATAACGAGAATTAAAAATTATAATAACTACTATTGGAGCTGCATGGAAGTTGTTGAACGTGTCAACTCTGCCTTGGTTCTTCTACGTTTTCGTTCGCATTTTTTACGTGGTGTTTGAATCTCTTTCCTCTGTTTGATTTATGAATGGCACAAATATTAGCAGTATATTTAGGGGAATCACTCACTAAAATGTATTTTATTTCATCCCCCAAGTTGTAATTGATTCGTTGATCTGCACATATCGTTATACCTCTCAAACGACTTCAAATCTTGATCATCATTATAATTTCATGATTTCCTTTAAATAAAACGTGCTTCCAATTTTATTTGGGGAAAAAAACGTGAAGCGTCTTCCACTTGAACGTGGCAGTCTATTTACATTAGATGGGTTCAGCGACATCTAAAGGTAGAAAGTAATCACTGCATCACTGGGTCATAGAGCGCCTAAAAACAAAAACAACAAATTTTTACGTTAACAAAATAATAGGCCGAATTTTGAAATTTACCGTAAAAAATGGCATTTGCATCAGAATGTAATAAATATATTTTGATTTTAGAGAGTGCGTTTCATAGCAATACCGGAAGTAGTCGCGAATAACGTAAAGTGCTTCCTGTGACGTGGGTTAGCGCCCGTGCTACACGCGGGAAACAGGCGAATCTCCTCATCATATTGACAGTAGGGCTTTAAAGTTTTCCCACGGTGTTAATGGTTAACTGTAGGCAAGCCTCTAATATCTGTAAGTAACAAGACGTGTTTTATCTGTCCATTTATTCCGTTTCCATTCGCTATTTAATTCAGCATGCCGTCACTTTGTTTCCTTACACTGGCATTGCTCGCTCGCAGCGCTCGTTGTGAAGTGTGTGGCGTCTAAATGGGGCGGTGCTTGATCCCGTTTGCTTTAACTCCCGTAATGGCTGCAGTCTTTCTGACTGCAACGCAATGCAATATGATCAAAGAAGCGCACCTCGTGCAATTCAAGTTAGCGCAGACAGCGAACGTCGTAGCGATAACTTCAACGTGTTCCGCGTACTTTATCCAATGGAACACGACATGATGTTTGGAAACAGTGCTGACATGAAACTATTCATGAAGTAGGATGAAGCAGTGGTTGAGATTTGGATACTTGAGCAACATTGCAAGTTTACAGAATCATTCCTCCTGTGTGCACATGACGTGATGTATCTCCCTTATGACTACTTCCTGCTCTTATCTACATAACGTAATTTACCGTGCACATGAAAACAAGTTCATTTATATTCTATTTGTATCTGCAGAGCATCAGCCTGTAGTCGAGATGGCAGACACACTGGAGTTCAACGACATCTACCAGGAAGTCAAAGGCTCCTGGGTATGTGCCCTATCAAAAATTCTCTTGCGAATGGACAATGTTCTGTGACCATAAAAGATACCTGATTTGAAGTATGAGACATGCTGACAATGTATATTGTTAAATGTTTACCTCACTAACATGTATGTATTGTATCATGTTTTCTTATCCAAGCTAGAATTATTGTCTAAACTGTACATTTTCTGCACGCTTAAGTTTGAACAAGTCTTCCAAAACCAGGTAAACACTAGTTAATACTTTTTCACAAGAGCCTGTGCTTTTTTCTTTCTCTGCAGAATGACGGCCGGCTGCGCTTCAGCAAGCAAAATGTGGTGTACAAGAGCAGCAAGACGGGAAGGGTGGACAGCATCCCAGCAGGTGAACTTAGCCTGGCGCAATGGCGACGCGTGTGTTTAGGTCACGGAATCAAGTTGAGCACCAGCGCGGGACACACCTACAAATATGACGGCTTCAGGGACACGGTGAGTGTATTACACGTGCACATCAGTTCCACCAGCTCTGCGTCCACATTTCGAGGAGTGATCTGGCAGTTGTTTTTGTGTTCATGCTTTATGTAGTTTCCTCTCTCTGGAAGCCTATAGTGAAATGTTGGAATAAACATTACCTTACATTGGCAAGAGACCCAGGCGTGCTTATCTCGTGGAGTGTTAATGAAATTAATGAGGTGTATGAAGTAGGTGTGTTCCAATTATATGTGATTGGCCGATACTAATGCCAATCATACAGATTCCGTGTCGAGTTACTTATTTTTCTTAAAAGATTCATCTGTTGTTTTTGTTTTTAATAATTTGATCCGTTCGAGTTTTTTCACATTCTTAAATCTCATTCCCTTGCTTATTCAAAAAAACGATGTTGCCTCAAATTGACAATGAAGAAAATGCACAAACAAATTATTATGTAGTTACTTTTTGGTCTGTAACATGTCAGAAAATAAGAGAAATGTGGCTCATTATATTACCCTCGTAAAGGTAGGTCTCTGCAATTGTCCTATATGGATCAGACACAAAGATAATCACTGATTATTGAGAATATTACAGCGTCCAAACTTGAATGTCTGCTATAAGTCCAGACAGCGCCCCTCTGCAAAACTCGGTGATCAAAGGTTTTCAACTGATGAGCGGAGCGCAGCAAAGCTACATGCTAATGCTAGGCCAGTGCCTGTGGTGACCTTCCCATCGAAGTCAAATGCAAATAAGCATTGAAAATAAGCCATAGCTTACTCAATTCTCAACTGATTTTCATTAGACAGATTTTTTTTGGTCATCGCCAAGCCTGTGTAATCAATTGCAAACGTAACAGGCTTGATAAAAAAAATTTGGGGAGACTCAGATTAACACAGAACTCACCAACACTGTCATATCTAACCACTCAAGGACTTCAATCCTTAAGTGTGTTTGTGTTACTAGCATTCGAATGTGTCATATTTAACAGTCTCATTTATGTCCGTTTTTTAAAACAAACTGTGACTTAAGGTTGAGTGTGAAATAGTGACATCTTATTTTAGTCATTTGAGCAACGATGGTGAAAGTTAAATTAAAGGAATCATTTACAAATTGCTTCACTGACTGTCATGTTATTGAAAAGCAACAAAATTAGAATGTAAATTTCTCTATAAACACAATATGACATCATAGGTCATCTAAAATGATTGATGATCACTGATCACGCGCTTCTATAAAAATCGGCCAATCGCAATCGGTGGCCAATCGTTTGGAGCACCCTTACTTAAAAGCTAATTATATTGCCGTTTGGGTATGATATATATTCTCAGAAAAGATCTTGGGTTAATGGCCACCTATTAATTTCATAGCTCCCTGAGGGTTCTGGGGAAGTCAGTCAGTCAATCACACATATGACACACACACACAAACAGGCAGGCAGACATTTACACCTATGTGCAACATAGAGTCCAGCGGTACCTTGACTCAAGAGTTCATTCATCATAACTGATGTCACTTAAATAGCAAATTAGTTTCTTTCATTGAAATGAATTGTAATCTTATTAATCCGTTCCTGCCCGCAGAAAACCACCCGAGTTTTTTGGTTAGAATTTTAATGAAAAATAAACGATTGTGATTTATTCATATGAAGAAAGGTTCTTTGGGTTTTTTTAAGCCATAAACTGGTTAAACTGTGTAATTACGCTAAAAGTCAGGCTCACATTGTAATACATTTGTCTAAATGGGTGTGGCCAAGTCAAGAGCCCCCAGGCAGGTTGACTGTTTACCACACGGTTAGTTCAGTGATAGTGACTTGTCTGTGGTCTGTGTGAAAGATTTCATTTTGTATTTGTTTGTTTGTTTTGCAATTCATCCCATTCGATAAAAAGATGAAAGTGCATTGGCAGATGCTACTTTTCTTACCCCCCCCCCCCCCTTCCCTCAAGCGCCGGCATATCTGACGGTTGCTCGTAACAGGGGTTGCATAATATACCGATACAAAAGCCTCGCCTCATTTACAAAACTTGACTGCCTCCCTCACACAGTGTTCTTTCATGATTAGACTAATAGCAATGAATTTTGATGGTACATATTGGATTGATGAATGTGTGAAGCTGAAGTTGAATAAGAAAAATAAAATAAAATAAAAAATTGCAATATCTGTCAGACAAATCTGAAAAATCGCCTTTTAATCTTTACCTGAAATCATCCAGCCCTTTTACCAAGTACCAACCTTTAGTACCAGTACTACTTGTACACATTTCTGCAGTTAGCGAATAGTTCTCCTCAGAAAGCCAAGCGTGCTTGCTTTAAGCTGTTTATTTGTCACTCCTGGAAAATACGGGCAGTATTTGTTGAAAATGAAACACCTTGGTAGACTGTAGTGTACTTTATTCAGTCTGAAGCTCCACACACTAACAATTTCAACAGTTTTTTTTTTTTGGGGCATAGCATCAGTCATTTTGGTATAATGACGACAGACATCAGGAGTGAAATTTTGACTGGCAGGACAATGTAAAAAAAAAAAAAAAAGCCATCAACAGCTCATAACAAAACAAAACAAAAAAAGAAACTTAAACAATGAGAATCCGACCTAGAATTCTAGTTACGAGGCAGCAGCGCTAACCAAAGCACCACTGTGCTGCCCCCATGTGAACGAGTTGTTGAAAAGTCTGCGTGTGTGTGTGTGTGTGTGTATGTCAGGCCCTAATAGGATTAATGAGCGAGCGCGGCATTCGCACATGTGCTGCATAAACAGTGTAATCATGGGCTCATGTAAGTCAGTGTTTATATCAGTTCACTGAAACAATTTGGCTAAGACTGCTGTGGAGGAAAAGGTTTTTTTTTTTTTTTTTTTTTTTTTTTTTTTTTTTTTTTTAAATCTCCCTGTGTGTTTTACTTTTCCCTCTCGCTCGCTGCCGTGCGTGCACAGAGATTGTCAGGATGCCAGGAAATGAGTGGAAAGAAGGCTCTGGTATAACCCGAGGTGGTGTGAGCAGCGTCTCCTGGGGTTAATCAGACGACTTTTCGGAGATAAATCCTCACGTCGCCAAGCACCGGAGCGTGATGTCATTGTTTAGTATCCCTCAGACAGTGTCAGTAATTGGTCAATGACTGCAGGTTTAGCCCCTCTGGCTGTGTAGACACGGTAACCTTAGCGAGATGTTGAACGTGTGCCTGCGAGCAGCTCTGTTGTGGACCAAGCTCACCTTTAAATAATACATTTTTCCAACATGACATAACCAAGGCACTGACATTACTTGAGGACTCGTTTCACTCGTAATTCTCACTGTATTGACATATTGCACAGTGTTGTAACATCATCGGAATGGTGGTTTATATACAAACCCAAGGATTCATATATAAATGTAATGATGTTCCAAATTAGTAGAGTCCTATCTAATGTTATTACGATTATTAATTAACCTAACTAACCTGCACCAGTGCGGGAATGTAGTTTGTTTGCAGAGCAGAATAGAATCAGTAGACACCATGGCTACTCTGGACTGAGCTGTGTGGTGTTTGTTGTAAGACTTGCGTTTATTAGGACAACAACTACAGTGATGACATGGTGGCGTACAATGGAAGAAAACGGTCCACATTGAGCTCAACCACTAAAACACGTGCTCTTTTTTTAAACAACGTCACGAATGGACTAATGAGGAGCCTCTCACACACACACACACACACACACACACACACACACACACACACACGTATATATACACACACTGATTATGCGGGCTCTAATTAGCAGTATGAAGCACGCAGACAGGCAGATATCCAGGTGTGTAAACTCCCTTCCCCACAGAGTCTCATTCTGTTCTTCCGTGCATGCCACAATCACTTCCACATGTGACGAGGACAGTGCCTGGATGTGTGTGTGTTGTGTGGTTGTAAGCGAGCCCGCAATCTAAATAAACTCTGTCTGTCAGCGGCAATGTTGAGAGGAGGAGGACAAAGTAGTTAGATGGATTATGTTCACCTCCTGTGGTCCTGGGAGGCCCGAACAATAGGCGTGGTTTTAACAGCGTCAATTTAATTAGCCCCCCGAGCCCTTGTGCACTTTTTTCTCATTGGTGAAGAAATGTTTTGCTAAGCTTTGACCCATGCATCACTTCAGGGTTTTCCTAACTACAAATTCTTTGTGTTTGTCTCCCTGCATCAGGACTTTGAGAAGATCTCAGAGTTCTTCAAAGCAAACTACAACATGGAGCTAACAGAGAAGGACATGTGCGTGAAGGGGTGGAACTGGGGAACGGCCAAGTTTTCTGGTAAAAACACAACACGCCAATCAGCAATCATTACTCAATTCAGTGCCTGTTGCTGTCAGGCACAGAACACAGGTCACAGTCTGAAATGAATCGAGTTCAATTTGCGTGTATTTGCACACCTAAAAATAATGTTCTCAAGAAAATCAGTTCCAATCAAATTTTCCACTGCAGGGCCGTTGTTATCGTTTGATGTGAATGACACGACAGCCTTCGAGGTCCCTCTAGCCAACGTGTCACAGTGCGCCACGGGCAAGAATGAAGTCACGCTGGAATTCCACCAGAACGACGACGCCGAGGTCTCGCTCATGGAGGTCCGCTTCTACGTCCCGCCCAGTCAGGCGGACGAGCGGCAGGACCCTGTGGAGGTGAGAGGGCGTTTCCCTTGCCGCTTCCTCGTTGAAGCTATTTCGCCCCTGCGCTGAAAGCGAATGAATGTTTTCCTCTTTTCAGGCCTTTGCCCAGAATGTCTTATCAAAGGCGGATGTGATCCAGGCCACGGGAGATGCCGTGTGTATTTTCAAAGAGCTGCAGTGTCTTACACCCAGAGGAAGGTAAAATCACCCACAAGCCAAAAGCGTCATTCAGATCAGTGGTGTGCAAAGTCAAGCCAGCTCTGTTCTTGAATCTACAAATGACATGACTCCTCCGTCTGTCAGTTTCAAAAATCGAATGTTTCCAACCTTGCCGCTTCTCAACTCTATTAAACACGGTATGTGTATGTGGCCAGATATGACATTCGCATCTACCCAACCTTCCTTCACCTCCATGGTAAGACGTTTGACTACAAGATTCCCTACACCACCGTCCTTCGTCTATTCCTGCTGCCACACAAGGACCAGAGGCAGATGTTCTTTGTGGTATGTGGACTTTTTTTGCTTTCAAATTCTTTTAGAGGTGAGATGTTGTCTACTTTATTTTTACGTAACTTTTTTTTTTTTTTGTGAACATGATGCATCTTCCCTTCCCACCTATTGTCTTTTGGTGTAGATTAGTCTGGATCCTCCCATCAAGCAGGGCCAGACACGATACCACTTCCTGATTCTGCTATTTTCCAAAGAAGAAAACATCAGCCTCTCACTTACCATGAGCGAGTGAGTTTATGTGCTGCAAGTACACTCGAGAGACACTTGATGTACAGGAAATGCATCGTATCTCCGGAAACTGCAATTACCATAATGCACGATTAACACTGCAGGTCATTCAATTGTGCAGTTGTGTTTCCATTAAGTCAATAAAATGTGTCCTCATGATACCCTTTTTGTCTTGCAGTTCACACGGCCATTCTAAATAGTTTTTCCCACTGGGGGGAAGCAAAGTTCTACTGGTTGACAGTATTTTTTTTCTTTTCATCAGGGATGATGTGGAGCGCCGCTTTGAGGGCAAATTGAGCAAGAACATGTCAGGGTCTCTCTATGAGCTGGTCAGCAGGGTGATGAAGGCCCTGGTCAACAGAAAGATCACAGTGCCCGGGAACTTTCAGGGGTACGCTCCGAATGCCTCATAATGCCAAATATTTTCTTTTTAATGTTTTTTTTTATTTTTTTATGACCCCCACGTAAATAATCTTACCTCTGCCACTTCCTGCCCAGCCACTCTGGTGCTCAGTGCATCACTTGCTCCTACAAGGCAACCTCGGGTCTCCTCTATCCCTTGGAGAGGGGCTTCATCTACGTTCACAAGCCCCCTGTACACCTGCGCTTCGAGGAGATCTCCTGCGTCAACTTTGCCCGAGGCACCACCACGACCCGTTCCTTTGATTTTGAGATTGAGACCAAGCAGGGAAACCAGTACACTTTCAGCAACATTGAGAGGTGACGCCATTGTGTTGTTCGTGCTGAGTAATTTCACCGGTCAAGAATAGACCACATCTTGACTTTTGGTTGAAATTTTAGAATGACCCCAAAATGCACTCCATTATAATACTCAGACAATTCGTAGACATGTACACCCAAAAGTTCAGAAAAGTTCAATTCAAGCACGCTTGTAAAAGTAAAGAGTGCATTTAATAAAATAAAAAAAAAAGGTCACCTTAAACTCAAATATCCTCAAAATGGTGAGAGCACTGTCATTGAGAACCCTCATTTCCTGATATTCCTTACGGTTTTATTTCATTCACCATCCTCACATTAGCGAACATCTTCCATCTCCCCCTCCAGGGAAGAGTACGGCAAGCTGTTTGACTTTGTCAACGCCAAGAAGCTCAACATCAAGAACAGAGGTTTCAAAGAGGTAACACAGTCGCCCTATCTCATACAAGACACCCTTATGTCAATCATAATCCCACTTAATGACACTTGTCGCCCTCCCTTCTCCTTATACTTGTGCTCGTGTAGAAGAAGGTGCGTATGTTCGTCCCGTGGTTGGCGTGATATATGCTTGCATGGCGTGCTGCCCGAAAGCCAGCCCCGTGTTGTTAATTTACATTGTGGTTGGGTGTGTTGCAAACATTTCTTTTGGATTGGGAGAAATTCAACGAGTGATTCTTGGCTAACATTGGACGGGTGCGGGCGCGTAGCGTATAACTAACTAACTGTGTGGGTAGGGGTTTGCATTGTGCAGATTTGTGGCCTGGGGTTGGTTGGGTTGGTGTGGCAATAACACAAATACAACTGTGGTTGGAGACAACCCAAAAACACACACATTTAAAGTTTTTATGCACAAACAATGCTGGCTGGGAAATCAATCAGGGCTTTTTTTGCTGAAGAATGCTATCGTGACTGAATTGAACTCATTTAATGAAAACTCTGATCTCTTTTGAACTTCTACTGTCAGCGCTTCCATGGGATGGTGGCTTGTGTAGGCAGGCTCTTTTAAAGCATTTGTTTTCTAACTGGGTACTTTATTTCCAGGGAATGAAGGGTAACATCGACGAGTACAGCGACTCTGACGAGGACAAACACGACGCCTACTTGGAGCGCATGAAGGCTGAGGGCAAAATCAGAGAGGAGGGCAATGACAGCGATGATTCCGACAGCGGCAGCGGTGAGTTGACGAGTACATGTTTAGAGCAGGAGCAGCAAATTTGTTCACGGGCTTGGTGAGAGGCAGTTCTACTTGTTAACTCTTGCCTGATATGTTCTTTTTGGGAACCTTAAGAGGCTCTCTGTCACTGAATTAAATTGTAATGATTTAGTGGTGTGTGCATTATAACTTTTTATAGATTGTTTTGAGCAGTAGTCAATAAATATTCCCGCCGGCCACTTTATGACACGGACATTGACTTTGACACTTTGTGTCTAGAATATTAAGTTAGACTTTTCTTTCCCTTTTCTTTCTTTAGATGAGTCTTTCAATCCTGGTGAGGAGGATGATGACATTGCAGAGGAGTAAGGAAAACGTCAACTCCTGGAAACACTTTTTGCTCTTCTCACCGTGAAGACAACATTTTTCCCCTCTGCCGTCAGGTACGACAGCAAGGCGTCGGCCAGCGACAGCAGCGACGAAGGCGACGGGAGTGAAGATGACAGTCCAAAGAAGAAGCAAAAAGTTGAAAAGCCCAAAGTGGTGAGGGAGAAAAAGGAAAGGAAGCCACGCAAAGAGGTGAGAAGCAAGAAGCTGGAATCCTGCAAAATGTGATGGCGCTGACCCTTTTGAACAGCAGTTTCATGATTTTTTTTTTTTCTTTTTCTTTTTCTTCTTCTTTCAAACCACCACAGAGGAAGCAGAAAGACAAAGGTGGCCCCAAGCGGCCGATGAGTGCCTACATGCTGTGGCTCAAATCCAGCCGTGAGAAAATCAAATCGGACAACCCCGGAATCTCTGTCACAGAGATCACCAAGAAGGGTGGTGAATTGTGGAGGCAGCTGGGCAAAGACGAGAAAGAGGTGAGGGATGAGGAGGACCATGGATACGCTGACTGCGCTGTGATTTGGTTTAGTTTGTTAAAATCATAAAACAAAATCATTTTCTCGCTCAGAAAATTCGTTGTGAAAAGTCAAAGCTAAACTGAGCCTTACTCACAAAATAACCCCTTCAAATATAAAGCAAAATACTCTTATGGGTACTGTATAATCCTGGTAAACACGATTTTTCTTGCTCGTCACTCACCTCGTCAGGCACTTTTTAACACCATTTGCGCTCAGTCACAGATACGATTGTAGAACGCGAAGATGCGTGTTCCTCACATGTTTGGCAGTGTGTTTTTATAATGCAAAACAAATTCCTATCCATTATAGAGTAGTTCAAAAATATTCAATAGCTGCCACCCTATTCTGCTTAACATCACATTCTGTCGTGGTCTGCGCCAATGTTATCCTTTCTTCAGGAGTGGGAAACCAAGGCAGGAGAAGCCAAGAGGCAATACGACATCGCAAAGAAGGAGTACAAGGAAAGCGGTGGAGGAGACTCTTCCATTTCTAAGAGGTAAGACTCATAACCTCACATGACTTATTACGTACGGTCAGGCTACCCTCTCTAATGTTTCCTCATCTGACCCCCCGCCTCTCCCTTCAGGGAGGCCAAGAAGTCTGGAGGCAAAAGGGAGGACAAGAAGTCCAAGTCCTCTGGAGGAGACAAGGAGAGGGAGCGCAGTGGCGGCAACGAGAGCTTCAAGAGCAAAGAGTTCATTGAGACCAGTGAGAGCTCGTCTGACTCGGACCATAAGAGCAAGTCCAGGAAGAAGAAGAAGAAGGAAGTGCGTATGAGCGGCGATGACGACATGCATTATCTTATCCACTTCATCTGTGGCTTTCTTTCACATCCTCCAATCTCTGCGGTCAAAAACAAATCACTGCACAACATCTTCATCGTCTGAAGTTCCAAATTGCTTCTGAGTAATGCGTCCATGAAGCCTAAACAAAATCCAATAAAGCAAACGTCAACTTGGCCAGTCACACTGTGCGGCGCTTCGGTTCACAAACTCACAATGAAAACACCCGCAATCTTGTAAGGATAAAGCGCTTTGGATAATGGATGCATGGACACTTCTTAGCCATTAATATAAAATAAATTTACTAACTTAACATCTGTTTTTAAACCAGGAATCAGAAGAGGAGGAAGAGGAGGCTGCATCCACACCTGCGAGCTCAGAGGAAGAGTCCGACTAAACACACACACGCGCGCGCACACACATACACTGACATACAATATAGCTCACTCAAGGACCAGGCATTTACACTTTTCATGTTGAGTTCTCTCAATCGGACTGAAAACAAAACAAATCACCAAAATTGTAAGGTTTGCTTTAAATTTAGCACAATATCACCAACTCTCCATCACTGACATCTTTCCTCAAAGCTTAGTCTTGATTTTGTGTTGTTTTTTTTTTTTTTCCTCCTTTTGGTGTTCCACCACTTACTGTAGTTTTGTAGCGCTTAATGGTGCAGTTATTAGTTCAGATTCCATTGTCATGTTTCTAGGATTGAATAAAACTAATTTTTAATAAAAAACCCAAAACTCATGTTCTTTAGGTGCATATTTGCTTCCAGCATCAAATTTCTACAGATGAAGTGTAGTTTTATGGTTGCTTGTAATTCAATTCAAATCAATGAAACACATGGCAGGAAATGACAGCTAATCTCTTTAATTTACCAATCAGTCACCAACACGCGTGTTCTGTGAGCCTAAATTGATCTCGGTAATATTGTGTGGGCTTGTACCATAAACACTATACAGTATTGCATAATTGACGTCCTCTTTGATATCGATGTTACTTACAACATTCAAATGTAAACATTGTCTCTTGAAGCACTAAGTCAACCCACGTTCCCTTTCAAATACAATTTGCCAGAGAGTAAGTGTTTCGTTTTTAATCTAATCGAGCTAGATACGACGAACAAAATATTCAAGCCAATTCTCATTATGATGCCTTGCGCTTCTACACCAACAAAAAAATAATGTCCTGGTTCTGGATAGAATAAAATGCTGTCATTTGAGCCCAGAATCTTTATGCCCTATATCACGTGGTCAGGTGGCAGTACTTGGCATTTTTGAGGAGTTTGCATGTTTTCTCCTGTACATCCTCAGGATAGACTCCACAATGGATCCTTGGCGGTTGTTTTGCATTCTTTCCAAAGTGAACACCGTTCGGGCTTTTCTGCCACATTTGGGATTCCCGCTCGCCTTCCTCCATACACCGCACTAACAATGCATCCGGGTAATTAACATCTTGAGATATGCCCTCTCCCCCATTACAAAAAGCTCTTACTGTAGGTCCACCCCTTTGAAAAACTCCCACGGGATTCATTGCACTGTGGCGTTGTGCATCAGGCCAAATTAACCAGGCAGGCGGTTTGCGAGTGTGCTCTACTAGCGGGAAGTCGGCCGGTGACACCGGCGGTAGTGGAGAGATTTGGTTTCAAACAGGAGGCTAAGTATATGGAGGTTTGTTAAAAGACATCTTTTTTTTTTCAAGGTTCAAGAGCTTGGTTTTTAAGATGCAAACACTCCCTGCGTGTGTGGTTGGCCTCCCACCACTCTGATTCCAATTTCCGTGATGAGTTGCTCTCCCTGCACTTCCTGTTGGCTGATCCCTGAGTGGCCTCCTCCTGTTCATCAT
The DNA here is from genome assembly GCF_059516105.1 of Syngnathus floridae. Lineage (NCBI taxonomy): Eukaryota > Metazoa > Chordata > Actinopteri > Syngnathiformes > Syngnathidae > Syngnathus > Syngnathus floridae. The sequence goes on along the minus strand of NC_142413.1, from coordinate 17,270,998 downwards.
CCGTTTGGCAGAATGTTGTCGCATAATCACATTGTCACTTCCGTTGTCCTCCACGTTTATGGCTCATTTCAGAAGAAAGAAGTCAGTAAATATTTGAGAGATTGTAAGGCTGGGCAGCACATGTGCCTGGTACAGTCTTTCAAAAATAATGTTTCGATTGCTGTTTTGTTTTTTGTTTTTTAATTCAAAAAGAGGACGTTTCAGATTGACAGTGCAGAAAACACTAATTATGATTCACTTTCTGGTTTGGGCTGAAATGTGTCAGAAAATAGGCAGAAAATGAGATTGTTTTCAAAAGTTAAAGCATTTTTTAAAATTCACCACAAAGATACCAATCTGCTCCATGGGGGACAAATGCAATCAGAACATATTTTCGCTTGAACAGATAAAATTCTTAGGACTTTGATAACCTTAAATAAAATTTAAAAAAAAATGCCAAACTAATAGTTGACAGTTTAAAGTAATTGAAAAACACTCTGAAAGTACAATGGTTTTTTTTCTATTGTTTTTTGGGTCACCTACCACATTTTTCTCATATCAGAACTTTTTCACATGACATGAGAACTTTTTTTTTTAATCTTAACGTAAATTTTTTTTGTGGAAAAATGTGATTTTATTCTCTTAATATTTCAACTGGTATCTCATATAATGACATTGTAGCATAAAGATGTTCTATTGCAACTTAATCATGTACCATTACAAATAATTTCAGTTCAAAATTGGCAATTATGGCCCTAATTCCCCTTACGTTTAATGTTTCACTCTGATGTTCAGACCACAGCATTTCTTTCCATCATGGGCTACGATCAATGTGTAGGCATGCTCATCTCGTAGGCAGTCAGAAGTTGCACGAGCATAAAGGCTTTCCTCATTACCAAAGAAGACATACCACCTTCATTTTCATCCGGGCTAAAAACAAACGCATTATTTGCATCAATGTAATACAGTAGGTTCCACTCGATCTATAACAGGAAGTCTAATGGTCTACATTTGGGATCTCGGCCACCCACGAACGGCCAAGCATGAACATGTATTTGGTCATGGATCACATTACAATGAACTGACCACAAACATAATGGATCCACTTAAGAAATGACACGGTCCAATTGAACACACACACACACATACACTGTCACTGCGTGACCGCATTATCTCAAGCATTAATGCTGCCAAGTGTATTGAGAAGTGGTCCTATCGTATGTCGCTGTTATTGGCGATTATGCTACACTTTGAAATGTATTACAATGCATTTAGAATGATGGCTTGGAATCCCATTTATTTGATTTGTACTTGATGTGATGTTTAACACTCGGTCTCCCAGAATTCTGCAACTACTAGAATGACCATAGCAGTCATTTTGACTGCGCCAATATTATTTGTAAAAAATGGTGATTTGTATTAAAAAGATCGATGAATAATTTGATGGATTAAGTCAAAACACATCAGGCCACCAAATTAAAACTATAATTATGATGTTCATATCTATTTAACTGACGTAACATAACTCTTCTGCAATTACAAGTACAAAGTTGCAAACTTGAACTGCAACCATTTTCTTTGTGAAAATGACCAAAAAAACTTAGTGCATCTTGTTTTCAATACAGATTGGTGTTATTATTAGACTTTGCCAATGAAAATGAAATGATATCAAAATGCTGCGATGACTAAGAGCCAGCTCAAGACACTCTGCTGTTATGATGCTATGCTGTTTTGCATATGGCTCACAGTCACCACAAGTAACCTGCACCTTTCAACTACAACATCTCACGAGTGCATTTCTAGAACGGGATCGAAGCATTTATGGCAGTCATGTCCAGGTACTTTCATTGAATTTTCTCTCGCCATTTGATCAAGCACATCTACTCCAACATTGGTTCAGTTGAAATATGTAACAATCTCTGGTTTGGCCTTGCCACCACTTCTGATGTTGACGCTGTGTGAACAATGTTCGGTATGGAGAAATTTTTCCTTGGCTTGCATTGATAGACAGTAAGGTTTGCACTGTCACATCCCTAACCAGGCTAGTTTTCTGGGCCTTTAGTGCTATGACAAGTTCAAGGGAAGGAAAGAAGTTATTTCTCCCCCTCCTATGCCAATTTCAACACCATACAGTCCCAGTCACTGTCCTGGCCTCTGTGTCTCATCGTTGCCTATGTATGGCCCAGCCTTTGGTATGTATTCAGTATCAACATCAGCAGCAGGTTGTCCTCCTGTATGCCTCATAGCTTGAACATTCACAGACGGAATGTTAGCAAGTGTGCATTGTTCATGATGTGACTGGAGTAGTTTTGATGAGGGTTAAAAACAATGTTCAATCATAAAAACATTTTTGCTGTTGACTGATTCCTGTCTGATTATGATGTCTATCCCTTATTCATTATCATTATGTTGTTCATTATTGGTAGTTGAAGTAGCAGCACGAGTGTATTATTATTATCATAGATGGAGAGTAAATGAATCTATAAAATGGACAAAAATAAAAAGATACTTCTGATGCCCCCCTTCTCCATTTGTCAAAAGCAAAACTCAAAGATGTATGCAAAAGGTTTGTTCCTATTTACTATTTAAAATTCTATAAAAAAGCGTGTTATTGAACACCGTTCCTTTGCCAAAATAATTCAACCATGTAATAATCCATGTGGATTATTTTAAAATGTTTCCTGGACAACATGATGGTGGCACAAGTGCACTTTAGGCTGCCCATAAGAAAGGGCACTCTATCATTATTATCATTATTATTATTGTTATTATTATTATTATTATACTTTGAAACCTATTGAACAAAGTCTGTCCGTTGTGCAAATGCATACACTGGCATTGGGGGTTTGTGGTGAATGGAAAATGAGAATGAGGACAAAGAGGGAGGGATACTTTCATCCCCTCATTTGCAAAGAGGAAGGGGAGGTCCAGGGATGGAGTAGCAGAAGAAGTGGGACAACCATCAACCACATCTTCAATAAATTTCAGCTGAGCCCAGGTTATTCTTGAACGAGAAGTCCTTTTTGTAGCGAGCCAGTTCCCTCATCTTTTCCACAGAAATTTTCCATTGAGAAGTGAGGGTTGGTTTCCAGCAAGACCACCATGGTATGGGGCTGGGTTACGGACTTTTTCACCTACGAGACCACCAAATCTGTGGTGGTCAAGAGCTGGTCTGTGGGCATCGTCAACAGAGTCGTGCAGGTCTTCATCATCGCTTACTTCATTGGGTGAGTGATTGGGGGCAGGCACCGTGTTTGTGCTGGTCACTCGAACCAGCATGTTTGCAGAAAATATGACGTTTCACGTTTAAAAATAATATTTGCATTGCGAGGGTAGTGCAAACTGTGAAAATAGCATTTCTTTCTACTTGACAACTATACATAATTGCCTAAGTTTAAAATGTTTTTGGAAACAAAGAAAATGATCAGACAAGAATTGTCTTGTTACCTTGATTCAACTTTTGCCAATTACCACAACTGCTACCCTGGACCGAAAAAAAAACTCTTCACGAGCACGGTGCTATGCCTTGAAATTTATATTGTGACAATAAGGTAAAAAATACTTTTCCTGTTCGGCTAACATTATTATCATACTACATATTTCTAAATACTTCTTTGACAGTGTAAATATATGTAAGGTTTCTTTGGCCACATAGAAAAGCACAGAAGAAAGCTCTCATTATTGTATACATTTTTTCCATTGACATTTTGTACCAATTTTCATTCGGTTGTTTTTTGGGAATGTGGGAAGAAACGAGTTCCCAAAATTTGCTGGGATAGGATCTCGCTCACCTGCAAATTTTATGAGGAGTATACATGTGGTAGATAGGCGGATGATTGAATTAAGTCAACACATTTTAATCAGTCAAAGTTTGTGACAGTTGACTATGTGACATCAGTGATCTAGTTATGGTAGTGGTAGCGTTGAAACATTGACTAAGACACTCCGTGCAGCTGGGTGTTCATCCACGAGAAAGCCTACCAGGTGTCCGACACCGGCATAGAGTCATCTGTCATGACTAAGGTGAAGGGCTTCGGCTACCATCAAAACCGCACCATGGATGTGGCCGACTACGTCTTCCCTCAACAGGTATGACGAGTTTGACTTTTTTGCAAAGGCAAAATGTTTGTTACCTCATCAAGTATTCTCATTGGTGTGTGTGTGTGTGTGTGTGTGTGCGTGTGTGTGTGTGTGTGTGTGTGTGTGTGTGTGTGTGCAGGGTGCAGCTGTGTTCTGCATCATGACTAAACTTATCATCACGGAGAATCAGTTCCAAGGAAAATGTGGAGAGGTGAGGCAATAATTTGTTTTACCATTATAGTGTTTTGTATTTTGCACTCATGATACTCTTTAGGAGCCACAAGTTGTGCGATGAACCCAAACAAGGAATCGAGTGTATCACGTAACACAACAGTCGCTTTTTTTTAATTCTGTCTACTCACGGCATTGTTCTCCAGGTTATGTCTCATGAGTCTGTAATTTGTATAAAAACGCTGGTCAACAAATTTTTAGTGGAACCTCTCAAGTCAAAAATAATACCGTTACTGAACCATACCATTGGCAACTTTCTCGTGGAGAAGTGAAACAGATGATTGTGCAGCATAGATTTGAACGGTCATGCAAGCATCTTTGTTCTGCCTAAAACATGGTCAGCAAACCTGAACTAAATTTTATCATCAGAGATGCAAGGGAAATTTTCTTGGATGAATTTTTAGAGCTGGTTCCAAAGCTTCTTCTCATTCAGGTTTTCATAATGTCATCATGCTTCTTTGCATGTTTCAGAATGGGAAGAAGTACAGCTGTGACACACACGACGACTGTGAGCAGCATATTGATTCCATCCTTACAAACGGTAAAAGGATATTTTCTTTTTGTGGAAATGATGACAGCAGAACCTCCAAAGTCAAGCCCAATCAATTCTGTGATGCCAGTCGGCTTTCAAAGTTGTTCTAATTTCAAAACAGATTTCCCTTGGGAAATTTGGGACATGAAATTGTTCCAGCCTCAAATTCTTGCACAAATAAAATGCTTTTGGTTTATTGTTTTCAATTTTTTTGTTGCAGTTTTAAAACCACTAGCAAGATTTGAACGTAGGCTACAGTAGTCTCACTTTACTAATCCCTCAATTTCCCCCTCTGATCCGCCAGGGAAGATTACTGGTTTTTGTCTTCACAACGGTAACGAGTCCAAAGGTCAGTGTGAGGTGGAGGGATGGTGTCCCGTCGAGAACGACAGGATTCAAATGTGAGACATATCTCTCGAATGTGCTGGAATGTGCGCTTTGCTTTCTTCTCATCCTCCTTCTGCCTTCATGCTCCTGCAGTGAAGCAATGGAGGACGTGAAACACTTCACGATCTTCATCAAGAACAGCATCCGTTTCCCTCTCTTCAACATCGTTAGGTAGGTTGCACTCGTTTGTCGCACAGTATATGACTTTTTACATTGTAACCGACTGGAGCATTTCTCCCCCAGAGGAAATTTTCTATCCAACATGACGTCTGATGATATAAAGAAGTGTAAATACAACCCCGACACCAACCCCTTCTGCCCCATCTTTGCTGTGGGCGACATTCTGAACTACACTGGACAGAATGTGACCAGCCTGGCGACACAGGTCTTCCCAGATTCATTATTTTATTTTTCTGGGGTCAAATTAAGCTCAGTGAAAATATGGTTAGCATATGCACATCGCATTTGGGGTTTGAATCTGGACTCCGGCCTTCCTGTGTGGAGTTTGCATGCTCTCCCTGGGATTGCTTTCTGAAAGTTATTTTCCTCCACGTTTAATGAAACTTGTCTGTCTTTCATGATTTCATTAAAAGCACTTATAGATCCATTTATGTATGTCCGGCCTCCTTTTCCAGGGTGGTGAAATTGGAATAAATATTGAGTGGAAGTGTAATCTTGACCTGGACATTGAGTATTGCGTGCCCAAGTATTCCTTTACCCGACTGGATGCTCCTTTTGCCAAAAACGCCATCTCCCGAGGTTTCAACTTCCGGTAGGTTGCTCATTCGCTCATCCCGCTCCGTTTCATTCCCTTTTCTGACGTTTCTCTTTATGTAGGTTTGCCAAATATTTTAAGACGCCGAACGGTACTGAATATCGGACATTGCACAAAGCTTTCGCCATCCGCTTTGATGTCATGGTCACCGGCAAAGTGAGTCAGTTGATCACCGTGGTTTGAAATAGCACTGTGCACCGGAACTGTATGCAAGTACATTGTTGTAGTTATGTTAACAGAAGAAAATTGCACTACTTTCCTGATTATTGTCCCCGAGATTATTTGTGTGCCCCTCAGCAGTCCTTGAAATTATAGTCACAATTTTGCAAGACTTTGATTTCCTTATTTTCTGGTTTTAGGCGGGAAAGTTTGACACGATCCCAACATTAATTAACGTGGTCGCTGCCTTCACTTCCATTGGACTTGTAAGTTTCCAAATCATGAAAATGATAATGCTTTTTATTCAATGTTGCCATTATCTTCATTTGAGTTTCTGTTTTTGGCAGGGTACGGTTCTTTGTGACCTCATCCTGCTGAACTTCCTCAAAGGAGCAAAGCAATACAAGGCCAAGAAATTTGAAGAAGTAAAGGCAAGCATGACATTGAGCTCACAATCGCCTGTAATCATCTGTGTTTTGTAACTTATTTTCCACCCACATCTTTAGGTGTCGGAGGCTCAGATAGAGGCTCAGATGGAAGCGTCCCTCGCTGCGAGCCCCAGCAGCCAAATGTCCATCAAAGAAGTTATGAAACGCTCCTGCGACTCGGGAGCCCATTCTCTGGCCGCTGCTGATCAGACCGTTTGACACAACAGAACCTTTTGCTGTTCCCACCAATCATTAAGCCTTTTCGTGACTGTGGATCCTGCAGATTTTATTCAATAAGCTTAAGGAATTGTGTAAAGACGGACTGCACTTTACGGAGTATTTATGATAAGCAAATCAAGAAGTGAACATTCAAGACCAACACCCGCAGGATTTTGCCCTTTTGGTTGGAACTTTGTTAGAGGTATTTCTAGTAATGAAACTCAGAGGGGAAACATTAATTAATCATTAAATCATGTTTTTAATGGTTAACTCACAAGATACATGCAGAAGAACAAACTCTTACACAACATCAAGAATCACTCAATGAGCCACTCAATTTTCTAACACACTACATGAACCAAACCACAATTGTATGACAAAACTTCAACTCACTGAACCGCTCAGATTCAGAGTTGGAAAAATAAAGATAAGCTACAGAGTAATTCTAAGTTAAAAGAGAACTAAAATTGGAAAAAACATTGCAATAATATGCCCCCACTATTCTAAGCACGGTATTCTGATTGTGTTGGTGGAAGAAAACTTTAGCAGATGAATCCACCCGTTTTCATCCATCCCAGAGGGCCAGCAGGCAATTTGACAATTGACCACCCTCTGCTGTCAACTGACCTTAACGTCAGTGCCCTCCGACTTGTATTGTAAACGTCACGCAAGCAAACCCAAAAAACATGCAAGCCATACAGCACAGGTAACAAAACAAAAATCACACGCTTAGGTCGAGAACATAATTTATTGTAAATAAGTATTGCAGTAACATGAGGTGCTTTTCCAGTAGCACCTGTATATCAGCATAACCGATGATTTTTCGCCCTTTTGGTTATGAACCCAAGCAAACTCCATGCTATGACAGCTATCTCTTGTTTGCTTTGCTCAAATGAGTCATTATAAGAAGCAAGGCATAAAACATACTTGCAGTAATTCCTCTCTTCCTGGCTCAAAATAAATATTGTGTGTCTTTGTCCTCATCTTTGTTTGGACATTGTGACAGATATACACAAGAATGAGCTCCCTCCACTTCTTTGAACTGTGCTTATATGTGTGTGTCTGTGCGTGTGTGAGCGTGGCAACATGAGGCTTGCCTGGCCAGAAATTTCCAAATGGACCATTATTAGTCGCTCTCTGGTCAATCATGGCCGGCTGAGCCCTAATGGACTAATGTGAGTTTCCCTACTTTGTTGAGTAGAAAATTGCATTATCACAAGGAATTTCTGTTTATTTGGCACATCCACAATTTCATTTCAGATCGTACTAACATGATTGTCTGTTATAAACACACGGCAAATGTTGAAATGGAGACGGGCTCCTTTCACCAAGTGGCTATTAGATCAACTAAGATGCTCTTTATGGCTCTCATTGGGATAGAGCCAAGACAGTGACTGTGAAGGGAGGCCTCTGAAGAATTGACAGCTGTTAGCCACAATGTCTGATGCACTAATCTGATCACAGCAATCAATATCGTGCATATAAAGGGAATGACAGTGCCATTAAGTACTCTAACTCACTGAATGCTTTCTCATTGTCACTGAAACCAATCGGAAAGGCATGAATACAAACGTAAAAAATATTGGTTATTTCGAGTTTAGGTTTCCTTAGTGGAGCTTGGATTGTAGCTGGTCATAGTCCTTTAGAGGGCAAGGAACTATGTTTTAATATGCATATGAAAATGGATGATAAAACCTCTTATTGTGAGGTAAAAGAACTTGAGTTTGTAGGGACTCATTTTTAAAAAAATAGATTGATAGTAAAAATCATGATCAACAATCAAAACCAACGATGCAAATTTGCCCATTAAGAGACAAATCGAATCTAGTTTACTGTGATCTAATGTAATCATTTAATAATTTTTCAGATCTGTCAGAAATGCAGGTCTTCATTGCATCATGAGGTGTGGCTAAAATTGGTTCCACTCTTCAACTCTGATTGTGTGTCCTCATGATTAAACTTAAAAGGGTAGATAAAAGTCAGGCTGCCTGTCTTGCATGCTGGACATGACAATAGTTGTACTTTGCTGTCTTTGGGAAAGAAGCATCTTTTACTCGACAATGACTACTTGCTGCTCCTTGTCCATCTGTACTTTCTTGTATCCCGCCTTTACTCATTAGCGTTGCACAACTTGTGGGCGGGTAAGCTGGAGTCAAGCCTATGGCAGCTGACATTTGGGCAAGAAAAGGGGCGCACCCTGAACTGGTTGTGACGTAATCACAGGGCACATAATGTTACCCTCTTAAAATAATGGGCTGAATCATAGGTATCAAACAGGGCACATAATGTCACCCACTTAAAATAATGGTTTAAATCACAGGTGTCAAACTCCAGGCCCGGGGGCCAGGTCTGGCTCACAACATCCTTTTATGTGGCCCGTGAAGGTAAATCATAAGTGTGTTTCTTTTCCAGAAAGTTGTCTTCGCTTATAACAACTTTGAGATTTTTCACGTTTTTTTCTTTTGCCTTAAACATCTCCTCATCATGCTGGCCACTTCAGTGTTAATCTGCTACATCCTTACTTAAAAAGATAGATAGAAGTAAGAGCACTTCAATCTTTTAATTACCAAGTAACCTAATGAGTGCATAGGTTGTGAATGGTAAGAGTGAAGACTAACCAAAAAAAAAGATGAGCAAAAAATACTTTTAATAAAGAAATAAAGAAATAAAATTACAAGAAACAATACTTTCATTATCTCCATTAGCAAATTCCTTCAACATCTTGCAACATGGGCTGCCACTGTTATAATGGTGCAACACTCTCAAAGCTTATTGGAGCTTTAACTTGTCCACTAAAATAACAATGACTCCTCATCCAAAAGAAAACACTGATATCGAGCAAACAACAAGTTCAGGTGGAATAACGAGTCCTTTTAGATTATAAAAGATGCTTGAGTTTTGAGATTTTGGTGAACATCCTTGTAACAAGGACAAAGCCGCATGGTTGCGGCATATAGGTCACGTAAGTTTTGAAATAAGCGCCACTTTGGTGGAGGCATCCTGGAGAACCGTTAAGGAAAGTCATAGTGCTTCCAGTATTGTGAGGCAAATAAAATTACACAAACCACAAGTCACTCGGTACCTGTTGTGACCCACTACAAGACACTTGAGGGACGATTAAATTATATATTGCCCACTTTTGTGTTACTAAATATTAGAAATGTTTCTTAGTATGTACGCAACTGCAAATATTGTTCATTAATACTGGCACTATCAATCCAAACTGTGCATTCTTTTCAGAAAGACCATGACATTGTTAGATCGTGCAAGTGTACACAATGAAGTGGTGTGTGTGTTTTATACATCGACCACCTGCACAATATAATGACATGAAACAAAGATCTGTCTCAAAAAATCTGTCTTTGCAAAGCTAATTTTGATTGACACTGACGGAGAGGTGTTAAAGTCTCTGTGATGTGAAATATGTCTTTAGACAGAAGAGTGTAATTATATGTTCTGTTTAATGTATGACTGGAATTGATCTTACCGGCTTTTCAAGCCACAGTGAGAGACACAAGAGTTAACAAGCTTCAGGGACTTTCATCAAACGGGTGGCAGGCTCGTTCGCCGCATCACCTTCTCACTTATGGATTTAAATAATGACAATAAAATGTTCTGTTAATTATGTCATCAAGAGATTTTGGGGTTGTAGGCAACTGGGCCGAGTAATAAAAAGTAGGCTAACTATAGCAATAGCTCCACAGTTCAGTACTACATAGTTCTCAGTCTTTGCGTGTTTGCAGCAATTATTTTCAAACATATGTATGTACTATATTGTATTACAAAAACAATTTAGGAGTGCACTTTTAATGGTATTTAATTGAATAATGTTTATCAATACTGGTGTGGATTGCAGTGGTGTGGAATTGCACGGCATCATTTAGGAAGCTAGAAAGATGTAGAGATATACAAATAGATAGATGGATAGATGATGCAATTCTATGCCACTGCAAACAACCATAATAATAAACATTGTTCCGCTAATACCTTTTTGTTTCTTTTAAAATGTGTGCATCATTATCTTCGTAAAGACATTTTTTTTATACACATTGCATAGTATTTCATTAGATCTTGTAAATAGGTGTGTCAATGTATAGTTTAAATAAATGAGACAGGTTTCACTGCATGGCTATCTGTGTTTCTTGCCAGAGTTCCTTTTCTTCAGGGCCCGTATCCAGGCAGGAAGAGCAGGTCGACGTGCCGGCTCCTCCTTCTTTTCCTCTGCTGCTACATGCTCCTCATCCTCCACTTCTTCTGATCCCAGTTCTGTTCCATATTCGTCCTCTGAGTCACAGATATCCACATCCACATCAAGCGGTGGAATCACCTGAACTGTCTCTGCAAAACGAACTCGCCGGTTGGGCTCCACTCGTCTCTGAAGCAGAGGAAGAGGTATCCGGTTGAAAACAAAAAATTTTAATTCACTTATTTGTCAGTGCATTCTGTCACATATATAAGAGCAATACAATGAAACCAGAACCTGAATATGGCCTTCTGCTAGAGCACGCAATAAATGCCTCCACACAAGCAGTATAACCAACATTTACCATGAGCCTTAATTTATTTTAATAGTGTCACCATACATTTCGTAATGCTAATGTGGATGTGTATAAAGTTTTAATAATTGAATAAATGTGAGTCGAGGGCACCGCTCCTCTGAGTTTTATGACAAATAGCGAGATTCACCGTGGGGTACTCCACCTCCAAATTCCTTACCCTTTTGCTTTCCAAGGAGGAATCTAAATTGGTGTGTCTGAGGACTCCGCGGGGCACGGGACCACAAGGAGAAAAATGGGAGGGAGCAGGAGATGCGGAAGATCTGTTCGGGCTCAAGAAGGGTGGGGTGTCATGCAGCTCTGCATCGCCCATCTCATGGCTGTTTGGCAACTTCTCTGCAACAAAAGAAAGAATACAGTTTCCACCCATGACTTACATCCATCATATCCTTACTCCTATATATTATTTTAGTTCTGACCTTCCAGTCCTTGTTGTCCCTCTCGTCTGGGGCTCGTCTCCGCTGATTGATATTGTCGCTTCCGGTTGACTCGGTTGGTCGGTGGCGAGTCATCTAGAATGTCTGCACGCTGGAAGATAAGAGTAAAGAATGCAAAATATTATTTATTCTTACATTTGTTCAGCAATGCAGTGATTCCCAACCAATGTGCCGCGGCGTTCTGTGAGAACTCATTAGGAGTGTCCTGAGAAATTATCCGGATACGTCATTTTTCTGAAAATGATCTACTTTGGAATACCTTTATGCTTATCTGTCTAGTATCTGTGTAGTGACAGGCAGAACAATGAAATGCTGGCCCACAAGATGGTGGAGGGTACAATGTAAAGAATGTGCCGCGGCTCAATAAAGCTTGGGAAACACTTTGTTGCTATACCATTCATTCTAGTTGGACTGCACCATTAACAGTTCAATGGTATCTAACCTCAACAGTGGAAGTTCTTGCTTGTGGGCGTCCCTTCTGCTTCTGTTGCGTTTGAGTTTGACCTTGTTCCATTGGCTCTGATTGATCAGTTTCATTGTCCACTGCGCTGTTCTGCGTAGGTGTTTCCGGAGAATTCGCTCTGACGGGAACTGGCAAGTTACTACTGCCGAACCTCCGCTGCCTGTTCAACCCTCCTGACTGGTGGCTAGCAAAAATGGATGGACCATTATGATTTTGTTTAGGTGTGACATCCAGGCTGCTCAGCGTCTTCTCCGGTGTTCCCTGGTCAGTTGAGGATACCGACAAGTCAGCATTAAGGAACTTGGCCCACTCTTGGCCTGAGACAATCTCCTCCAGCAAGCTGCCTGAGCTGAAGGCAAACTGAAAGTCGTCACTTGATCTGAAGGAAAAGAAAATCAAACTTGAAGTTGCAAATACATGACAATAGGCGCTTTCCTACAAATGTAAATGATGCGTCTGGTCTATCAAAGTGTTACAAATGAATGCAAAAACAACACATACCGAGCATTTTCATTTCACTCATTTGTGAACTGATTGTCACACAGTTACTTGAGTACGCCTGTGAATGTTGGAATTCATCCTGGCATTGAATCAATCTCAACTGGATTGTTCCCGTAGTCTTAGGAGCTTGTAAGGGACTAGAGCGTGATACACATCAAACACAACGACGGAAAAAAGTAGCCCAACGATATAATCACAGTGATAATATGAAAAAAATTCGCAAACATCGTACATATTTTGCTTTAGATTCCGGATCCGAAAGAACTTTCAGCTAGTGTTTGACAGACTGCTGCAATCAATTCAAGTACAGTACTGCAGATTAATTACCTGACAAATGCATCAATCGCGTCATCCTCTGATGGCACAGTGGGGTTTTCACCGCTTCCTGCCGATGGGAGGTTCCTTTCTGTGTTTTGATTTAATGTCCTGATAAGATGGCTTTGTGTTGAACTCTGGGGATCATAAAGAGCATTTTAGACTCGTGAGTGGAAATGAATTCATGAATATCTATAACTCACCGTGCTCGTCCCATCCTCCTCGGACTCCTCGTTCCCTTTTTTGCCAGGCCTTTCCAGCCATCTCTCCTTGAGTTTCCGAGTCCATCTCCTTGCTTTGTTTTCTGATGATCGTTGGTTTCTCTTGGTCATGCTGCTACCTTTATGAGGAATCATTTGCATGTCTCTCCATTTAGACAAATCTCCAAATCCTCCATTTACAGCATGAAATGGTTTATTCCCTTGATTGTCCACAGTAAAATCAGTGCTTCCCCATGACCAGTCATGGACATTGTGTTGAAATCCACGGTCTGGCTCTTTATTTCCAAATATGTTGTCCTCCTGCACCCCGGTATCCGTTCTTTCTGAGGAAGGAAGAGCTTTTGTCGACAAGCGTTGTCCTGTTGACGAATTGGAGATCTGAGACAAAGTGATGTTCTTCGACACCTTATCGACACCCGTGTGGCTCTTGTCTCTTTGGGGTGGGAAGAGAAGGTGACTTTTGTATTGTTCAAAGCCATGAAATCTCTCTTCAGCTTTGGGGCTAAGAGTACCTTCCGCAGAAGACACCTCAAATCTTTTTTCAGGATCACCAAACACGAAGCCATTTGTAAGGGCATCACTTTGTTTCTTGTGGTTTTGGATCGATCCCACTCCATCTGTCCCCCATGTGGGGGCAGGGGCGAACAGTTCACCCGGATGTTCTTGTGCATGCCTTTCTCTTCCAGGCTGGAGTTTCAGTCTCTCCAACATGGACTGCAGTAACGCCTGACTGTTTGGTGGATTGCTCAACTGAGACATCTAATTAAAAAATTGTAAGACATTAAGTCCTAAAGCGTTCATAGAGGACATAAAACAAAACACACCCATACACAGTTCATTCAGAAAAGTGGTTGAAAACAGAATAAATGTTGTTTAAAAGAATCTCTGAATGGTTGTTATCCAATTTGGACTTATTCCAGTCGGTTTCCATGATTTCTTTACCTTTTTCTCAGACTTCTTCACCAAGCATAATAAATCCACCGTTCCACAAGTGAGAGCTTCTATCTCAATCCGTGCATATTTTTTGCCCCTGATTCTTAGCCATTTTTGCCGATATAGCAGCTGAGTCAAGCTCTGGTGTCCCAAGATTTGTTACGTTTGTCTTTCTGCACAGGGTCCAGTGGCTCCTCTCCACTCAAGCAGTCACACGCACCCAGTGATGGGTGGAGAGGCAGTACGTTCCTGGTGCTTGGTGGAACGCCAAAGCTGACTAACAAGAAAGACCGGTGAGGTGAGATAATTGGCTCTTGAGAACAACCTTCATGCTCTCTCACTTTATTTTTTTTTTATAGTTTTGTTCATGGTTTCAGCTGTGTGGTGGAGAGAGCATCTTGAGAGCACCTGATACCTATTTGCCTTGGGTGCTTTATATATTAATAGCAATAATAAAATGTCACAGTGGTGTGTGCTGCTTTGAGGAACAAAACATATAAATAGCCTCTTTATGGAGTTGATTATTAGGGTTGAGTCGGCCTCTATCGGCTATTTCTTCATAGTGAACTTGTGGAAACCTTACTGAATGATTGACTTTACAATTACATGAAGTTTGCCATTCATAACAGAAAAAAATAAGTTTGCACTAAGCATCTTGAAAATATTATCGTTATTTAAAATTGTTAATACAGTTATGTTATGCTCTGTTTCAATTTTGTAGAAGTTTTTGTGTGTTTTTGAGGGGAGGTTTCACATAAGTTTTTAGTATATTACACAAGTATATGTGGCTAGAAATCAAACTAGAAAATGACAAATGATGTTAACTGAATATTATCAAATGTTAAGTTGGCAAAAAAAAAAAAAAAATCCATAATAGTTTATGCACAAATTGATGGCCATTTATTTCATGAGGTTTGATGCGCATGCGTATGGCAAAAACGCGCCCCTATTTGATAGTCTGTTATTCTGATTGGTCCACAGGGCGGAAGTGATTTGTGGCGGCGTAAACAACAGATGCACGGTGTGATCGTTCCAGTCCGGTCATTGCTAGATTAACAAAACTAAGTATCTCCCAAAACATACTATGACTACGGCATACGGAATACATTCTCCAGCTGCGCAAAACTCTGCTGTTCCTCCTTAGTAGGGAGCTTGCTCGTTCAGTTGCTAGTAAAAAGATTGTTCCTATAGAAATGGACTGCGTTGTGATGAGTGGAAACGTGAAAGGTAGACGCTTACATTCATTTCATGCCTTGCTGTTATTATTTTTTGCAAGCTCTAAGTATATTCTCTGTGCATATATACGCTCCAGTATTGGCCAAAGCCATCCACTCCTTGTCCAGAATTGGAGAGGAGCTCTACGTCGAGCCTCAGAAAGATAATGGGGTAAATTTCGCCAAATGATGAAACTTCCCGTAGCGAGACACTTTCTATATTATGAGTGCTGCTGTTCTGAACGTATGCTGTTTTCTTTCTCTTATTGTTCTAGCTCGCTCTGCGGTCTGTGAACTCTTCTCGGTCGGCTTATGGTTGCTTCCTGTTTTCGCCTCTCTTCTTCAGCAGGTGCAGACCATGGGTAGACTGTGTGCGTGTGTCCATGCGTGGGATATTTTGACACCAAGTGTCCCTCTCCTTTTGTTTTGTGCAGGTACATTGTCCCCAATGGCCATGCCTTCCGCTGCAGGATGTTAATAAAGGTGTGTTAGGAAATGAAAGTTCCATGATAATGTTGCAGTCCATAGTTCTGAATGTCTTTTCATGTATATGTGCATCTGTTGTGTGCGTGTGCGCACACGTGTGTCTCTGTGTGTTTGTCATATGGAAATATCCAGAGCGTGCAGGCAGTATTCAGATCGATGGCATCTCTGGAAAAAACGGTGGAAAAGTGTCACATCCATCTGGATGAGCAAAAGGATCGCCTCATCTTTACACTGCATTGCAAATATGGTGTGGTCACGTCAACTCCTCCTCCCCGTTGGCTGACATTACGCTCGCATGAGTGAAACAATTAATTTCATCATTTCACTCTGAGATTTCAGTCTCCGTTAATTTGCATACCATCACTGTTTTGCTATCGGCAGGCCTCTTGAAGACTTACAACCTGTCTTTCCAGGACAGTGAGAGCTTACAAGCGGTATTTGATAAGGACAGCTGCAGAAATGTACTTCGAGCCATTCCAAGGTTTGTTGTTTCATAGCGAGGCACCGATACCACTTTTCCTACTGAAAATACTTACTTTACGTTTGAGTACTGACTGATACCAGTTACCAATACTAGATAATAGAGATGAATCTATTAATCAACAGCTAATAGATTATTAAATTAATCGACTTTTATTTTTGATCATCATGAAGAAACTGCAATTGGCACATCAACATTTGAAAACAATAGAGAAACTATACAAAATGAAATTCATCAAGTGTTGCCTTGTCTTTCTGAGGTTGCTTCTGGACACAGTTGCACATTTCTCACCATCTCTGGAAGAAGTGACTCTTTCTGTCAGCGATGAGCGAATGTGGCTCAGAAATCATGTGGATGAGGAATTAGGTAATTCCCGAGTTTTTTTTTCTTACGTTATATTGATTGTCACAATTTTTCTTAAAATGATGTCAAAATAGATTCATCTGTCTTTGTTTTCATGTTGAGAGGTTTTTTTTCCTCTCTCTCTCAGCACAGTCCAAGGCCATGCTTACGGAACTGTGTCTGGCCTCCGAGGAGTTTGAACATTTTGCTGCCCAAGCTCACATCAGCATAACCTTCTGCCTAAAGGAACTACGGGTGAGAGGAGAACTAAAGAGATTTTTCAACAGAGTCTCATTTGGAAAAAATTGGAGTGCAGCGTTAATTGATGTCATCTTTCTTGCAGGGTTTACTATTTTTTGCTGAGAATACAGGTTTCCCTATTACTATGTACTTCGATGAGCCGGGCAGGTATGCATGCATGTTCACTCAAGAAGCGACGTTAACTGAATGGACATCACTATCACTGTTGTTTATCGATATGTGCCCGTGTCTTTGTGTGGGTATGTTTCAGCCCTCTTGTGCTCTCGGTATCAGACAGCGTCCTGGAAGGAAACTTTGTGCTGGCCACACTTTCAGAAAATACCAGAAACGAAACAAAAAGGTAACAAACAGCAACCATGCATGTGTTAGTAATGTTATTAAAGTATTGAGTTATGCAAGCTGGGTTTTGGGTTTGGTATTTTTCCAACTTTGTAGGCACTACGTGGGGTTTAGTTTTCATTGCAATGGTTTGCCACTCAGTGGGATAGGGGCTCAACAACATGAATCAACATTTAATGTTGTTTACCTTTTCAATCGCTGTTATACTCACAGCTTGGCAATGAAAAGCATCACTCATTTCACTCTCCACTTATTCATTTTTTACTTTATAAAATCACAAATATTAAAGTCATATTTTTTGAAGGATTATGATCACAAAGTAATGATTATGTTGCACATGTTAAACAGTATGCAGAATTATTTTTATCCCATTACAAAATATACTGCAGTAACTGTCCCGTGGTAATGTTCCTCACATAAATATCAGAATTTGGAAATTCAAGCAAGTTGCTCTGTAAATGAGTTTTTATAGGTAAGCTACAAGGCCTGGTTTATGCCACATTCCAAAAGTAAAAATGGTCAAGTGTTAGGAAAATAATACACAACATGATACATACATAGGATTTCAAAAGCTGCAAAGACAATGCTGTTCAATGACCTTATGTTTGTTTGAATGATTTCTGCATTATACCACACACTTGTGGACTCACCTTGTCATGGATTTAAAAAATACCATTCCAGCCATTCCATTTTTTTCCATTCCGGCCCAGTTCCCTATCCTCCGTGAATAGTGGGAGCTCACTGTGGTGATTTTTGGAAGATTATCTCCGTTACCAAACTTAAAAAAATTCTAACTTCTTCATTCTCATCATCTTTCCTCCAGTGTGCCCCCTCCTGACGACTGCATGAACGACGACATGGACTCCTACCTCATCGCCATGGATACCAGTATGGTGGCAGGTCCATCCACAGCGGATTCCACAAGTTCAAAGCGGCAGATGGGAGCTCATCACAGGACAGGGCTGCACAGTGAACAAGAGGAGGAAGAGGAAACAGCGGAAATATATGGGCCACCAAATAAGAAGGTCCGTTTCTCCACATAAAAAGTTCATTGCTCCACTCTCCATATAAACACGTACAATGGGTCCCTAGAGATTTTAATTTGTTCCATGACCACAGTTGTAACTCAAAATTTGTAATATTTTTCATTTGGAAATACCTTTAATCAATTCCAAAAAAACAAGTCGGGTGTTTTTTTTAAGTTAGAAAAATAACATTATAATTTTGTACTTTATAAAATCATATAATATTGAAATAATTGTATGCTTCCATTTAGTTTGTGTGCCTTGGCCACCGTGGTCACGGCCTGAGATGGATTTTAACATGGGGCTTTTGCTGCTTAACTCATATTCTACAATGCAATATTTATTATCGAATCGCCAATTGAGATTACGGAGAACATTTTAATGTATAGCCAAGTCTTGCAAAATTCCCTTTAACAGTCTCTTTTTTTAAGAGTTGTTCACTATATCCCAAGGCACCACTTTAGTTAGAATATAACATTGACTAGAAAAATAAAATGCTCTTAAGTAAAGTCTGATGAAATTCTGACAGTTTCTCTTTTCCTGTTGTGTACTGTCACAGTTCTGTTCCTTGTTGTTTGGATCGGTGCTTCCGCTGTCGTCTCAGATGAGCACTCAGCGACTGAGCAACCAGGAAGTGCTCGCCAGTGACAGTGAGGACGACATGTAACTAGACTGACTGTGGGTTGAAAAAATTCTGTGTTCATTTTCCATTTCTTAAGTGATAGCCTGAGGTAACGTTGTGGAGAGCACTTGCCCTTGTAAAATATAAACTTATTTTTTTATTGTTATTATTACATTGTGAACTGGCAATCATGTTGAAACTAGACATGAAGGTCTTTCAGTTTCTTTTGAAAAGATGAAAATATTTTCCTCAAAATAAACCAAACAACAGAAAGAAAACAGGATTCTGTTCATTTACAGTAGCTAAGCATTTGAACTCATTAACCCAATTTGAAGAAGAAGCAGAGGATATATTAAAAGTACGCTTCAGCATAAGAAGGGGAACATTTCATTGTCTCTCTTTGCACCTGAAAACTTTTTCCTATCGTTTGTGGTTTTCTCCTCTCTCTTTGCTTCCCTTTCTTTACCTCTTTCTCTTTGTTTTTCCTCAACTTTTCATCCTTTTTGTCCTTTTGTGCTTGCTCACGCTGCCACCACCTCCTCCTCTCCCTGGAGTTCACTTGCTCCTTGTCCTCCTCCTCAACCAGTATTTCCATACCATCACTAAAATCCTGGATCAAGATAGTGGGGATTTGGATTTTAGCTGTGCCCTCCTCTGCGTACTTTTTGGGCTGCCTGCGGAAAAGACTGAAATGTTTAGCCGGCTCAGGAGGTTTGCTCTGATGAGCACTGTTGTCCGGAGGTTTGGCATTTACGCTTTGAGCGGGGTCACTGAAGAGATCTTCTGACAAGCGTCGCGTTAACTTTGAGCCGCGGGAGCCGGAGGACTTACGGATGCAAATGTCACCAGAAAAGTGGGGTGCCCCGTTCACAGAGGCTTGTTTCAGGCTGGGAATTATTTCCTTATGTGATTCTTTTGGTTCATTTGTGTTGTTGCTTTCTGTCTGACAGCAAGGAGAACATGCTTCACTTGTTCTTTCTATCTGATGGATGCATTGAAGCGAGGTCATACAGGTAGTATTTGTGGAGCAAAACTTGGCATGATTTTGAACGTCATCTAATTGCTGCTGCATGGTTGCATGTTTCCCGACCTCATCTTTTTGGGTTTGTGCCACGGCGTCACTTTGTCTCTCTGTCTGCGCTTCCAGGTTGATTTCTGTTAACGATTCAGTCCTACGGTGGTTTTCTTCCTGTGACAAAGTCCTTTCAGTCATCATGACAACATGCCTGTTGACAGCTTGAATAGACTTGTCCTGATCCAATTCTGGACATGTTTGGAGCTCAGATGTTGCTATTTCATCAACTGTGTCTGTCTTAGCCACATTGTTCATGCCTGACTCTGATTTTTTGGCATTCATGTTTAAAGTTACCTCCGCTCTAGGTTTTGTCGCAATCTGATTTCTTACTTCATCTATACAGTCTCCACGCACGTGTATGTGGTCTTTCTTTGGGTCCTTGCAAGAGGTGTGTTCAACAGGCAAAGGACGATTTTGTCCATTTGTACATTGGGTCATTTCTGTCATCGCACTTGCCACCTTCTTCTTTTCATCAGAGTTTTGTCTTTGTTTTGCTTTATGCTCTAGTCCCATCTCCAAATTCAACTCATTGTCACTTCTCCAATCATTTGCTCCCATTGAGTGATACCTTGAAACTCCTCCCCCGACCCTCTGTACTCTGACGTTCCCCCCGCTGCTCCACTTCTTGTGAAGAAGCGAAGGGGACAGCGACAGCTGGGAGGCCGAGCGGGCAAGAGGCACAGAGAGGTTTCCCGTCTCCCTTGCTTTCCTGTCCAGCTCTGCCTGGTTCAATTGAGCCCTCTCCCACGCCATACGGTATCCATGGCAGCGACCTCGAGGGTCAAAGGTCGATGAGGGTCTGTCTTTTTTCCACTTTGCCAGCTCCTTCTCTGTGTGTTTCTCCAAATCACTGGAGGAAAGTGGCACGGCACACACCTGCAATATCAACATATTTTTATCTGATTTGTAAGAGTAAAACTATTTATGATGATAGATAACCGTGTTTATGTGTGTTTAAACCTATGTACACTACCGTTCAAAAGTTTGGGGTCATCCAGACAATTTAGTGTTTTCCATGAAAACTAACAGAATTGCACAAGGGTTTTCTAATCATCCATTAGCCTTCTAACACAATTAGCAAACTCAATGGACCATTAGAACACTGGAGGGATGGTTGCTGGAAATGGGCCTTTATATACCTATGTAGATATTGCATTAAAAAAACAGACGTTTGCAGCTAGAATAATAATTTACCGCATTAACAATGTATAGAGTGTATTTCTTATTAGTTTAACGTTATCTCATTGAAAAAATAGAAATTTTATTTAAAAAGGTAAGGACATTTCTAAGTGACCCCAAACTTTTGTACGGTAATGTAAACATAGTATGTAAAATGAAAATAATTGTGCTCACATTGCCTGTTTGCAGGAAATGCAGTCACTAGTTGCATTGTTTAAAAGTAATCGTTAAAGGGCTCATAAAGTTGTTAACTTGGTAACATTGACTGCACTTTTGTAAACTAATTTCTCTGTTTGTAGCTATGCTGTTAGTGTGAGACGTGCAGGTAAACCAGGAATTATGGAAGCTGCTACAATTTTAATTAACTGATCAAATTGATTAATCGACCAGCCCTTATTATTTTATTCATGAATTTAGGGTGTCCCTTGGAGAACATCACAAAAACTGAAAGGGAAATGTCCCGATATAAAAAAGATTCTCTGCCATCATGCCTAAAGGTCCTGTCAATGTCTCATGCCTTACCTCTACTATGAATGCGTCGTCCTCTTTTTCGACCTCACACTTGACGTCCCTCAGCCTCTGCAGAGTCTCCATCTGGTCCCGGCACTGCTTTCTCTGTTCGACTCGTCCCAGCACACGACGCACCAGCACTACCGCCACCTGCAGCAGCACTCTCACCCCTGGCAGCACAAAATGGATGTGACGGGACACACGCACACACAGAAAATCATCTCTAGTGTCTTATTTTACAACCAAATCCTGTCATAAGGCATTTGGTATTACGCGTTTATTTCACAATTTGCTAAAGCAAAAACTGTGGTGCTTTGGCACCATCTTGTGGCATCCTGGTTCCATGGAACTATGCTGAAGTGAATAGAGGATCTTTTTGTAATATTTTGTCGTGGGCTTATGGCAATTATCAGCAATTATAAACCTTTTAGCAAACATCAGGGATTCACTGTATTAAAAATTGGTCCAGAGACCCCTGTTACTTTTATAAAAGTCATTAAAAAGTCAATTGTCCACATGTCAACATTAAAGGATCATTCCTCCAACAGTGTTAAGCAAAACTGAGCATTATCCTCTCAGGTCTTCAGGACTTGTGCGTTATTGTATATTGTCTTGCAGGTAAATTTTGAGGCACAGCATTTATTTCATGTTTTGTCAGTGTGAGACAGGAATTTACCATTGCAGAAAAACAGGTCCCACACTCGGAGGAGAGCGTTGAAGGGTAGATGGCGCGTGAACAAACACATCAACCAATCTGTGGCAAACATGAGGGGCTCCACCTCGTGGCGCCGCAGATGTTTGTATGCCGATGGACACGTCTTTTTCAAAACCCAGGTCAGCACGGTTGCATCGAACAAGACTCCCTCCTGCACCACACGTGAAGTTCATATTTATGTCCTAACTGGTCTAACAATTATTATTTAGTTACCTCAAATAATGTATCTTTCTTCCTCTGTTTGAGCCAACAATGTTTATAGAGAAGCGGACCAATTAAACTATTTCTCAGTGTCAACACACATCATTAATTGAGCATATGTTCCTTGGGTCACTACAGGTTGAGAAACAGGGCATACTCACCAATAGAGGACTGTAGTACCCAGGTAGGTAGTGTTCACTTATCTGGACCAGACACCAAAAGGCCTCCTGCCAAGAGTAGCTTTCATAAGATGACATCAAAATCGCATTTGACATTTTACTGTATGTGCTAATTAGACAATTATAATTGCAACTACCTCTGCAGGCATGTTCATCAGGAGAACAGCGGCCACTGGCCCTTGTGCTTGGCAGTAACCTTCCCCTGGTTGGTACTGAGTGTATGCTTTTAACACCTGGAACAAACCTTGCTGCCTAAATGCACATGAAACACCATTACAATCTGATAAAGTTGCCTTTGACAGCCTTCATGTCTTTTCTGTATAACAGCGTCAGAGGAAAGGTCCCGTACCCATGTCCATCCTTGGAGCGGAACATCTCATGGAAAGGAAATTGTCGGTCCAGATCCCTGTTGATTATGTCCACCCACTTCTGCAGAGCGACTTGTGAGTCCAGAGACTAACACAGAAAAAAAAGCCAAAGTAAATAAACGGGTACATAGCATGATCAACTAAAAGATAAATCAGTGAGAGATGTTAATTGAATTTAAACAACATTCGGTTTTTAAATCTAATACATAATCATTTTGAGGATTCACAATGAAAATTGCTCATTGCTGCATGCATCTTGAACTTTTAGTTGTATGTTTGACTGATACGGTCATGTTTTTTTTTTTTATACCTGGAAAAGTTGTTTGTTTTGGTTCATCCTATTGGTGGCGCCGCACAGCAAAGGCCAACACTTTGCTCGAAGAGAAGTTGGGATGCCTTTTTGACACTGCACTTTGATCTGTAGAAAGGTCATATGTGTATCTACCAGCATGACAGCCATTCATCTTAATTTGGAACACTGAATCAAACTACACACCATGTTAGTCTTCTTCATCAAGATGCTCTGCCATTGGTCTATGATGTTGATCCACTTGGCTTCCCTCTGTCTGACTAATTGAGGATGTGGACCCACAATCCTGATGACAAACAAGCAAATGACATTTCACTTCCCTCTGAAAAATCATGAAATGCCATCATGTTAATCACGTAACCATATAATCACAAAATAGTACAGAAAAACTGAGCCAAGAAAAACAGATATTTGTCATCAGGTAGAAGAGCATTGAACTGTCTGTCACTATACGTCAGTGGCATAGATAGATGAAAAAAGGTGAAACATTCATAAATAGATAACTTCCTGGCCAATTTCAGTGACATTGGACAATTTCCAGCTGTACAGTACCAGCTCTCAAACATGTTCCAATGTGCCAAGACATACTGCTCACAGCATCAAACTAAGTATTGTACACAATGTAGGTAATTAAACAGTTGTGCAGTGTTGCTGCTTGCAGGACTTGATTTCAGTGCTGAGCCCTCCAGAAGTAGGACAGGAAACAGGAAAACCACACGGCAGCAGTGCGATGGCTCCATGGTTACAGGTTAGGGTGTTGTCAGTCAGGACTCCGAGTATGAAAACAAATCACTTAGACTGCATTCAACTTCAGCTGTGCGTCAGATTTGGTGACTTTTAACTTTCTTACTTCCATGAAACGCATATTTATTATT
Source organism: Syngnathus floridae (assembly GCF_059516105.1). Lineage (NCBI taxonomy): Eukaryota > Metazoa > Chordata > Actinopteri > Syngnathiformes > Syngnathidae > Syngnathus > Syngnathus floridae. The sequence continues at coordinate 17,246,600 of NC_142413.1, read as the reverse complement.
AAAAGCTTGTGCTAGTTATGTGCCCCAAAAAACGAGGGGGAAAAATACACTTTGCTGATAATCATGGTTTTACTAAAGCGCACAATGTGAATTTCAAAGTCCATAGAGTCCATGTCATAGACTAAGCAAGGATGTGCAACAGGTGACCACAGTGAATGGCACCTTGATTTTAAAACAAAACAAAACAAAACAAAAAACAACAGTTCTTATAAACATGTTTAACAAATTATTAACATGTTTATCATCCTGTTTTAATGAAAAAAGCATATTGGAGGTTTATCAACGTTTTTTGTGGATTATTTTGCAAACTAACACCCATGGTCACGTTTACTGGCAGTGTACCACTTATTCAACAAGTTTGGGGGTTTAATGACATGTACAGTAATATATTTTTTCCCCACTGCAATTAGAATAGCCGTGAATTACATTGTGACCTGGGCCCTATCTCCCACGAATAGCGACTTTCCACTATATAGTTTTAAGTAGAAATATCCAACACTAGATGGTAGACAGCTTGATTGCACTTGCACAGGTCTTAAACCTCCCTATACCAGAATGTGAGTAGGCCTAACCATTTTTGGCAGATATGGAATGACATAGAAGATAAACCTAGTACTTCAATAATATTACAGTTTTACTGAGTTGTTAACCTAACAATCAGGTTTTTGGAATTTTGGTGGAAGCCAGGGTACCTGAAGAGAATCCACCTAAACACACGGAGAACATCCGCCTGAGATTTTAACCCCAAACCGCAGAGCTGTGAGGGAAATGACGTGCTAAGTACTAGATTGCATGCCTTTGATGTCATTTTTGGAAAACAAAAAATCATAACTTATGATTACTCAATATCTGCTTTATGAACATGAACAGTCAGTCAGGAGTGAGGCTACCAACAATCACGAAAGAGGAACTGCTTACCTGGTTTCAGATCCATTCAACACTATGAAGCCAAAGCGGTCTGTCTGAAGTTTAGGACTGAACTCTGACCCTGCATCAGATCCAGAACTTTCCTCATCACTGGACATATTTAGACCTCCACGACTCAATGTCCTCAGCATTTCACTGGAAGACGAGATGAGAGATGATCGAACTTATTTCCAGCTTTGAAAAATACATTTAAAAAAAAGATTCAACCTTAAGCATGTAGTCTTAGATCACTTTCCACCTTGTAACTAAACAACATACATAAGAGTCGTTCAACATACAATTAAAAGGAATTCATTACCTTCTGGCATGTCCGCCCTGCTTCATCACTGAAAGTCACTGAACTGAAGATGAGTGAGATTCTGTGGCGGTGGAAAATGAACAACTTCCTCTTCTCTCTGCTGCCATCTCCCACTGTTACTGACGCAGGGCAGGGTCTTGCCTCAAATCTACTTCTCTGTAACTAAACCACGTGGGTTTTTATGGAAAATAAACTTGTCTGAGGCATATTTTTTGCTGGAAGATGACACATTCATCATGATATCAGTGTGAGTAACAATGCACCTCCCCTCCCGCACACACACACTTTATAAAAAGATACATTTTCCTCTTTAACATAATCCAACCTTGGAAAAGACTAGAATTCCTTGCAAAGTTATGATTTATTTACATATTTATTTTTATTGCAAGTCCTAGATGAAACACAAATAACCGAGGGCCATGAACGCATTTTTGCATTCACTGCGCATGACAGTTAGCGGCGTTTTCCGGTCGGCGATCGACAGACAGCAGAGGTAAGACTCTTCAAAGGTCATCGTTAACAACATATGACATAGCGCTTGTTCATCCAGACGTCAACATAATCAACTCGAGAGTGACTGATGGCCACCCTTTTGAGTTACAAGAACAAATAGGGAGGTCCAGTGCTCTGAGCGTGTCCTCTATTTAGCTAAATTAGCTTAACCTGTAAAATTACAAATCGACGAATACTTCTAATGCTATTGAATGTCAAAACTGAAGCCGTGCCAATAAATCAGGATCATATTTATGGAACTATTATGTTCTTGTATTCTACGAAGTTGAGGTCAGTATGCGTACGATTAGCTAACTTTCAAGTGTGTTCATATATATAATGTAACCAGCGCGACATTTTGCAACATACCTCGATGCCCTAGTGTGGTAAAAACATTTACTCAGTCCGCTAAATTATTAAATGCGTTGATGAACGGGTACGTATTTAACGTCAACAGTTACTAGTCCACTGTCGTAGCTAAAGCTCTTGTAATAACACGCGAACGCTCCTCACACGTTTTGTTTCCTATTATTCCCATGTCCCTTGAATGTGGCACAATTCTGGTGTAGAATCGGGGATTGCCTACAAGTGGCGCTGCTCCAACGAGTTCTGTCAGAAATGTTCCAGGATTGACGTCACAAATGTATTCCCCAGTGAACTCATCCCCCTGGAGTCTTTCTCCTGTCCAATCTACACTGCTGCTTTCATGCACTCCATAAAGAGTTCCTCCGGGGTCTTCTGCAGCGCTGTTGTCATGGCCATCTCAATGTCAAAATGTCAATTTCAAAACTGGTATTCAGGGCATTGTGAGCAGGCAGGTTTTCATTGCAAAGCAGCTATGAGTTGTCCTGCCCCAACCTTTGCTTCTCACATATTATATAAAGATGTTTGATCGTCTGCTTGAAATTGAATAGGAATAGTCGTATTTTGGGTTTGAAAAATATCTTTTGTGATCGCAGTTCTGGGAGTTAGTTTCCTATGTTTGGATTAAAATTAAGGATTTAAATCTGTGTTTGGAAGCACTACCTATCCACTACATTGTGCTTTATATATTGAGTTTACCACATTCTCTTTACAATGTCCTTAATGTATCCCTCAATGCATCTTAAGGAATAGTGGATGGCAATGGTAATTATCCCATGATGTACTGTGCAAATACAGCTAAAAGATTTTCCATTTCTATTCATGTTGATCCAGTAAATTATAATTGTAACACAGAAATGACATAATTAACGGTGTGTGAAGTGTGTAGTGCTAAACATTTCTTTTTTAAATGACAAATGAGTGAACTTTATGGTCCACTGTATAAAAATCATAATGTAATGAATAGAGAGTGAATGATTCCAAACGCTGTTTAAGTCTTATTTAAAACCGCCTTTCAGATGTCTGCCTCACTGGGTCAGCGCCTTCTCCACTGCTACTCCAAGACAGGTACTGCCTATTCAAAATATGTAAAAAAAAAAAAAAGCAAGGACATAATTAATTTAACTCCGAAAAAAAATTGTATGTTTGCAGGCTCGTTTGGGTGCACTAGTGTACGTCTCTTCAGCGTTGGTGTGCAACGTAGTGGCTTCAGTGAGTCCTTCAATCAACTGATTCACATATTGCATCTGCATCTAATACATGCCTTTAAATGTCTCCCTCCAATTACAGAGTATGTAAATGCTGTGGAGCCGCAGACAGACCTCAAGTCCATCACTGACCGTGCTGCAACGACTCTCCTATGGACCGAACTCTTCAGAGGTTTTGTGCTAGTGTGATTACCCCCCCCAATCAAATGAATGAATGAACACTGCTAACACTGAAGTTTTGCTCAGCCGCTTTGATATGATAACATGGAGTATGGCTGTGGCTTGCTTTTACCTACCTAACGTGCAAGTTCTGGCCAAAAAAACAATGTGGGGGTATTGTGTGAAATAGCCCCATTGTTATGTCACAATCCGCCAACAGTTAGAATATTTATCTGATTGTTTAATTTCACATGATGGGTGCACTCCAGAGATGCAAATGTATACAAGCAATTAAAAAGTAAGCTAATGTTAAACTATTTTGGCTTGGAGACGGCATTGCTTAGTAATTTCCAAAGCTCTCTCCACTCTTGATGGTAAAATACACTGACTTGTACATTGTTGGGCACCCCTCCTTCCCTCAGGATTGGGTATGACCATGAGTTACCTCTTCCGTGAACCGGCAACCATCAATTATCCCTTTGAGAAGGGTCCCCTCTCACCTCGCTTCCGTGGAGAGCACGCCCTCCGTCGCTACCCAAGCGGGGAGGAGCGCTGCATTGCTTGCAAGCTCTGTGAGGCCATCTGCCCCGCTCAGGTGCACACGATCATACCATTTTGAGTCTCTTTTAAGTCTGACATCAGTGATTCATTCATGGTTTCTTTTCAAACAAGGCCATCACCATTGAGGCTGAGACTCGAGCTGACGGCAGCAGGAGGACCACGCGCTACGACATTGATATGACCAAGTGCATCTACTGTGGCTTCTGCCAGGAAGCCTGCCCTGTGGATGCCATTGTTGAGGTGGGAACTTCAGGGCTTTTTTGGAAATATGATTAGCTACACTTGCACAATCTGGCTAGCTTTCATGCTCAGTTTTGGTAGACGGTGTTGCATTAAAGAAAGATTAAGACTGAAAATGTATTCATTGCATAATGTATGAGTGAAACGCACTGGAGCAACAAGTGAGCAATATCAGCATGCTATTTTTTAATTCCTCAAGTTCAGATGTGGCAAGCAATTTAAGACTTGTGGCGATTCTGTTCTTCCTCCAGGGTCCGAACTTTGAATTTTCAACTGAAACCCATGAGGAACTGCTGTACAACAAGGAGAAGCTGCTTAACAATGGAGACAAATGGGAGGCTGAGATTGCAGCCAACATCCAAGCAGACTACCTCTACAGATAGACTGCTCGGGAGAGCTGCCAGGCCAAACTGTCCGTATGTGTCCACCTTGAAAACATCATTTATCCTCCAGTGCATCATAATTTTTTCTCACAAACAAGGACTTAAGTCTAGCTATAGATAGCAGTGTCTCCACACGCTTCCAGCCACATAGATAAATAAATTATTGTATTTGTTTTACAGTCAGGACTTTGAGGCAGCGTTCTGTTTGTATTTTTCTTGATGCAATTAAAATCTTCAAATAAAGTCGTTTTTCCAAAATTTCACTACAGTATTTATTTTTCTGTTTTGTTATTAGTGCTTGACTGTTGTCTGAAAATGTCACAATTTATTTTTTTTCAATTAATGGGCAGAAATTATACATAAAAATGTGTGATTACGTTATCAGGACCAAGCATTCATAATATGTACACTCTGTAGGCTGAGGAATCAGGTTATTAGTAACTAAAAAGTAGTTAAGGGGGTGTTCACAATTTTATGATGCTTCTGTTTTATTCTTTTTTTTTATTTTATGGTAGGGTTAATCAAATCCTATTGTGTATTGCTCGTGAACCCTGTTCTCGTGAGAAGCTAAACAACGTTCAGATGTTCTTGTCTGACTTATCTGTGATGATTGTGTTTATGTTCAACAACCGGTGAATCTTCAGGGAATGTATTCAATGACCCCCCTCCCAAAAAAGACGCAAGTGCACAATAATGGGGTCTCTGAAGAAACCAAGACTGCTGCTGTCTTTTTTTCTCTCGAAGATTCTGCTGCTGCAAATTTGTGAATGCTGGAGAGCTGACACAAATTACCATACACCAAAATGTTTCCTCCTTTCACGTTTCATGACTTCTACAAACTATTCCAACTTCAAAATATATTTCTTTATTTTTATGTTATTCCGGATATCTTGGGCACTGTTCTTATTCCCGTCCCTGCACATTCTCCATATCAAGAAATGAGATAAATCTAAAATCCAACATTTTATTTCAGGTTTTAAGCGCGCTTTGACGGCTCTTCGGAAAGATTACCCCCCACCAAATAAATAAATAAATAAATAAATAAATAAATAAATAAATAAATAAATAAATAAATAAATAAATAAATAAATAAATAAGCGTATGCTTTGGAATAAGCTGAAGGGTCCCACAAACGTTTCCCCGTTTTTCTCCTCAATCATTACAACAGATACGTTCACACGTCACATGAAACGACGTATTCTCAATTGTGAAGTCATAGACGAGGGGGGATAAAACGGGGTGACGTCACAACAACTATGGTTGCTGCTTTCGCAGGGCGATTTTGCCGCTGTGTTGGTCACGTGATAAGGGCGGAAACTGACTCATAGACCACGCCGAATCTCCCGCCGCACGCAGCCATTTACTCTTTCCTTGGTTCGATATACCACTGGTAAGTCCGCTTTCTCATTCCCTCGTGGGCCTCTCCACGTTCAAAATCTTAACAATAATCCATTAATATATATATTAACACTCCGTTAAGTATACATATGTGCGTTTAAGGTCTGTGGGGTTGTCTCGCGGCCTTCAGTGTTGGTAATGGAATTTTTTTTTAGTTGGCCGTTTGTGTAACTGGTAGCCGGGTTAGCATGTTAGCATGGCGTAAAGAAAGAATGGCGCCCATCCTGCGTGCTAACTAGCTAGCAAAAGGCTTTTGCGGATTTAATGCTGGTTTGTTCGCTTCGACTTAATGAGTATATAAAAAATATCCACATTACAATTTAGTCATCCTCGCTAGATTTTGCGGTGTGAGCTGTTTTGTCGTCTAAGATCTGCTACGGCCTCGGCCGTGTTAGTTTCCTCCACTTGGATTGTTCAGCAAAAGTGACTAAATGGTTCACAGTAAACTACGTGCGTGTTCATCTACAAGCCTCTCGGTTGTGTTTATTTTTCCCAACATGTTATCGTAGTGTAACATCTCATTTGATTAAGTACGTTGCACGTTGAGCTAGGCTACCATGGAACATACCAGAACTGGGCGCTGTGTCGTGAACGGGCGGCGTTATACAAAACTAGCTTCTTTAAAAAAAAAAATGTTTCATTTTAATTTAGTTTATAAAAAAAAGCCGTATTTGGCTCAAGTCCATTGTTGGCGCAACACCGCTCTTCCTTGGTGATACAGCATGAAGTCGAGGATGACGTACACATTCGTGCTAGTTTGTAATCCCGCCTTGTGTCTCTAGATTTTGCAGACATGTCCCTGGATGATAGTGCAGTGGTTACTTTTAAGGTAGGTGATGTGGATGGATGCATTTCTGCAGTATTGCAAAACATTTTTAGGAAGGATATGAGATTTAAATCCACTTCTAACTAACTGCTTTTATCTCTTTGATAGCTTGTGCTGGTGGGTGATGGAGGCACCGGCAAAACAACTTTCGTGAAGAGACATCTTACAGGAGAGTTTGAAAAGAAATATGTTGGTGAGTGCTATTGCGAAAAAAAAACATCGACTGTATCAAGGGGGATATATAGTCTGTGTAAATCTGTGTATCATTCGTTCTTTTCAGTTCATCAATGTTAATAAGAGTGACTTCTTTGTTTTTAATTCAGCAACCAAAGGAAATAAATTATTTAATCGCACTTAGGTGACCATCACACTCGATTGAGACAAATAACATACAGCTCCTCATATAATTACACCATGCTTGAAAAAATACAAATCTTGGTGGTATTAAAATTATTTTTTTTTACCTCTAAAGTAACTAATTCCCAAGGTAGCACAGTTGCTAAATCATGACAGGAAACAAGAAAAATAATGCAGTCTCAATCAACAAACTCTTCATTCTTATTTACATTGTGTTTTTTGAAGTGGCTATAGATGGGAGAGGTTTGAAATCTCCCATCGCCGCTGGTACAGATATGCTTGAAGTCACTCGTGTTTGCCACAAGCTAAGTTTGAAAGTAAACAAGCAGCATTTTTACTAACATAAACACTGCCTCCACATGAAGCAAGTAACATGCTGCAGTACACACAGAATATTCATTACAAATCATTGATCTGTGCCAGTGGTGTAGGGTGACTGACAATTAAATGCTCTTCCACTAGATGGCAGGAGCTACATAATTAGCCCATGGACTAATTTAGGTTTGGTGGTGTGCTTTGCCTCAATAAAAATGCTCTCAAATGGACCATAATTGTCCGTCTCATAATGCGTGTGCTGGATCGTGGTCTAAACTGATTGTGTTGGCAAACAAGCCAACATACCTCTACCCCAATGCTTATTATAGAACCCAGCAAATTGAACATTAAAATCAAACTCAGTCCTGTGGCCTGCTTTGATCTTAGGTGAAAATTGAATAATGAGAAACTGCCATTTTGGATCTTAAAAACACTTCAAATTTACCCAATTTAAAATGCAATCAACCAAGCCCTAAACTTCCACTTGCCCTAAACTTCCACTTGCTGATCGTCATGACGTATTTACTGTTCTCTTGTATGTGCAGCTACTCTGGGAGTGGAGGTGCACCCACTGACTTTTCACACAAATAGAGGCGCCATCAGGTTTAATGTGTGGGACACAGCTGGGCAGGAGAAGTTTGGAGGCCTGAGAGATGGCTACTATATTCAAGGTGACTGTCGTACTCCATGTGGCATTAAAATGAATCTAAACAAAGACTTTTTTTCAAGCAAACAAACTGTTTTCTCACAGCCCAGTGTGCCATCATCATGTTTGATGTCACTTCACGAGTCACCTACAAGAATGTGCCTAACTGGCATCGTGATCTGGTGCGCGTGTGTGAAAACATTCCCATTGTGCTCTGCGGTAACAAGGTCGACATCAAAGACAGGAAAGTCAAAGCCAAAAGTATTGTCTTTCACCGCAAGAAGAACCTGCAGGTAATGCTCTCAAGCAAAGTTAGCATATGTAAATCACATCAATCCTGAATGTGACATTTTGACTGCTGTCTTTGCAGTACTACGACATTTCTGCCAAGAGTAACTATAATTTTGAGAAGCCTTTCCTGTGGCTGGCAAAGAAATTAGCCGGGGATCCCAACATGGAGTTTGTAGAAATGCCTGCTCTCGCTCCCCCTGAAGTTGCAATGGACCCAGCCATGGCTGCCAAGTATGAGGAGGAGCTTCAAGTGAGTGGAATGTGGATGGATGATTTCTACTTTAATCCTCAGAAAGTATTAGCTTCATCTAATTGTTGTTTGTCCAGGTTGCCTCACAAACGGCACTCCCAGAGGAAGACGATGACCTCTAACATGTTCCGCTGTCTCCCTTCTTCTCCCTCCCCTCTGTGGGTCAACTTGTTGGAAATTACCCCCATAACTGTTAAAACCCTCTGATGTTTTCCCTCCTCTTTTGGGGGGGTGTTTGTTTCCTGTTTTATTTTGTTTTAAAAGTCAGTTTTGAAAAGATCTGGTGGAAAAAGGGTCATTGTTTCATTGTATAGACACCCTCCTTAGTGTAATTAGCATGACATGCTTCTCTTTGTTGAGCACCATCCATTACACTTAGCCAGCTTGCAATGCTGTTGAACGGTGTGTTGGAAGCACTAAGGGAGGAAAGTTTGAATAAAGATGTTCTCAAGACATGTTGAGATGTGTATATATTTATTATTATTATTATTGTGGGGCCATTATAGGCACCATAGGACATGGGTAGGCAACTGGTCCCTGAGGGCTGGTGTCCTGCATGTTTTCCATGTCTCCCTGTTACTGATTCAAATGGTCAGATAATTAGTAAGCTCTGCAGAAGCTGGTAACAATCCTGATCATTTGAATCGCGCGTGTGGCAACAGAGGGACAGAAAACATGCAGGACACCGGCCCTTGAGGAAAGAGTTGCCTTCCCACGCCATAGGATTTCGATGTTTTGAAGAAGCCCATGATTGTCACAGTTTTATATTGAAATACACATTATGGTAGATAAAGACAGAAGACCGAACGTGCGGAGGTTCCTCCTCGTTAACGTCAGCCTGGCTCACAAACGTTGTCCAGCCTATTTGCCCCCTTGTCGACAATTAAAAAAAAAATCATTACAATGAAATTTGCATTCGTAAGACCACCAGGGGTCAGTCATACTTAGTCCAGCTGTTTGCATAGTATTCCTTGTTTCTCTTACGTAACAATCTTGTGCTTACTGTGACACCAATATACCCGCAACACTGATCTGGATTTAGAAATGCAGTTTGCATGTCCACGCAAATTATATTGGGCTGTGGTACTTATTTTCCATCACGCATCATCTGGATACATCTTTTACTGTATGTCAATATGATCAAGTGATCTAATTGTAACAATTTGAAACCAGTTCTGATCATCCAAATATTTGTTAATTCTTTGGATACCCAATGATGAAAAAAATAGTTAAATCCATCGTGTTTTATGAAATAGTGCAAGGTGTCTCGGGAGCACATTGACTCGTCCCACAACACCTGAATGCACCGGCAGCGCAGGTGGCTGTGGGCGTGGCTTCATCCTTGTGCTCGGGCATTTGTGTGCGCATGCCCGGGTCTGAAAAGTGCGTTTTAGAATGATTACCGGCGGAGGCAAGCGGAGAGACAGATTATACGGCTCCACACAACTGTTGTTTTAATCCCCTGAGCAAGGAGATTTAGACAGGAGAAAACACTGGCTTCGAACCCAGCAGCCATATTGTATGGGAAAACGAAGAGAGGACTCCGATTCTCAGAAAAAAAGTACTCTGGTCTAACCACCCTAACAAGACTTTTGAGGAGTTTACATTTCGCCTTCAAGGCCACTGGCGGTGGGTTTCATGTCGGACAGCTAGCTTCGTCAGCTGTCTGAGTAGAAGAGAGACCAAGGCGAGCTTTCTCAAACTATTTGGGCCCAATTACTTGCTTTCGAGGCGTTTATTTAACACGCTGAAATATGAAGGACCGATTGGAACAACTGAGAGCGGTGAGTCCGGAGATTGCACCGTTTTTTTTTTTTCTACGTGGTCCTTTATTACTAACCTACTCATAAACCTTTGATTAGTGTTATCACAAACGGGTGTTTTAAACACATGTTTTAAATTTAAAAAATGTTTTAACATTCTCATCTTGAAAGTAACGGCTTATAATGAGAAGCGTCATGTGTTTAGAACGACTAGTTTGCTTGTCATTAATTTGTATGATACGTGATCTATATAGTATATCCCTTAATCATCTTCCGTGTTCGTATCTGATTACATCATGTCATTAGTGAGTAATCAAATTAAATATACGTAAAATGTTGGGTGTATTTGGCCTCACAGTTAATGCTTTTACAGCCATTTGGAAAATAGGTCACTTATGTCCTGATGTACTTCTTCCCGGTGAAGGAGAGACTTCTATCAGTGTTACAGCACCTGCCAGAAGAGAATATGGTTCGTGGTTACATGCCAAACGTGGATACTCCTTACAGCCTATTTTTTATTTTATTTTTTATTATTTTTTTAGCATTGACATCAATGGAAACATTAGTGACAAAATCAGATGATGAAATAACATAATAAGGGGTGAGGCCAAATGTTATCGTATCATGTACCAATTCGGGATGTGTTACCATAGCTACAACCAAGTCCTGACCAAATATTTGTTGTGTTTGAAGTTATTCAACTGTGGTATCACCCCAGGTTTCTGTGTCTCCCACAGCTGGTCTGTTTTTCAGGGAAATGAAGAACAAATAGCAGCTGAAGCAAGCTGGGAAGTTAATAGATTTGACCTTATTGGAGCACAAATAGCTAGTTTAATTACTGTATCTCTTTTTCCATCTTCTGAAGTCAACTCGTGGTTCTATTACCTGTGCAATGTTCCTGCAATGTCCCTTATCTTAATATGTTTACTTTCTGGCTGCATATCACTCAAGAGATCTGCTTTCTGAGGTCACTTGACATTTACCTGTTTTGAACTTCCTTCTTTTTCTACTTGTCCACGACTTGGCATTAAAGCAGTTTCGTTGTCAAAGCTATACACGAAACAATGACAGACCTTTGCATCTGTCAATAAAGTTAATACAAGACGTGACTTAAATTGCCTGTACAGTTTATAAAAGTAACTATAAAACAGAGTCGACAAACTGTTCGACCCAACACTGTTGTAGCTTCAGTAATGTAGACATTTCAAATCTTGCCATCATATTTTTTTGCAACATTTACACCTACCAACCTGTGATTATGTTTGCTTGTGTCATAGTGCCACTGTGTGTTTTGTGCATTGTTGCCCCTGATATGTGCCGTGACCTCCTTGTCTCACTGTGACTCTTGCGCACTTCATGATTTATGGAGACATAGTCCAACAGTTTAGCACCTTTAAAGAGTTTTGGGCAAGATAAAGAAATGGACCGGATTGTAATAGAAGTGTGTGCTCATATTGGCCGTCAGTGATCAGCATCAGCTCAGCTATGGCCCTAATAAAGACAAGCAGAGTAGAAAAAGAAGCAATTAAGGAATACTGATGTGTGGGTGGAGTTTTTTATTTAAGCATTTATGCTTGTCTAAATTGAGTCCTATCTACCACTGACTTGTCTCTTGCTATGTACTGTGCTTCCTGACTTGATTTTGCTGAGTGAATGGTAATGGAAGGAAGTTAGTGTTTCCTCATATGAAGCTCGTTCAAGCCAAAGAATGTTCTCCTCATACTCTGGCTTGACTTGCTGAAGCATCAGGAAAAGAAACACTTGTCACCATGTCTTAATGTGTCCACCGCCGCCACAGTGGGGCCAAAGTCGAATATCCAAAGAAGTAATTTGAAATCCAAATTTAGAATTTGTGTTGAATGTGAAAGGTGTAAAACTTTAAACAACTGATAACAAGAACTTCATTTGACAAAGCCTTTACTTAATAAAACAAGTCTCAAATACTCCACCCTCCCCCCAAAAAACCAACTACTTTGATAAATAGGTGTTTTCAGGCAAAAATAATCAAGGCATGACAGAAACTGCATTCCAATCTTTTAGCATCGTCAGTGCGTTTCCAGGTGAACGATTCATGAATTTCATTGATGTGATATAGTAAAGCATAATCTACTCAGCAACGTTAGCATCTCTAATATACATGCATACCTGTACATAATTTAGCTTCTTGGCGAAGCCCATGTGAGTCTTCAGCACTGGAATTGAAACCCATTCCTGCCACTTTCACTATGCAGAGAGCTGTTTGTGCAGACTGCTGCGCCATCTGGGTTTACTGACCTTGTGACTTTTTTTAAGCGTGCAAAATGTTTGGTGTGATCACAATCGGACTGGTGCGCATCTGCTGCTAATGAGGAGGCAACTCCTTCCAAATTGTCTGGGCCAATATTTGTCATTCTGCCCATTATCAGCATCAGCCTTTTTTATTAATCCAACGGACATCGAGTCATCAGTTCAAAACTGGGTCAGATATTAATAGTTTCTCCTATAGCTATTGTACTTTATTTTCAGATGTACTTACATTAAGCATAAGTAATGTTGCATCTTAATTTTGAACTATAGGATCCTTGCTATCACGTTAAAATATAACATTGACATTTAGATACTTTCCCTTCCCTTTGAGTTAACTTTATAAGAAATCCTATACTTAATTTTTTTAACTTTAAGCAAGGTTGAGTAAAAAAAATAACATTTAAATTATATTTACTTCATAAAACTTCAGGGAGCTATTTATTTGTTAAAATTTTCATTGAATTTGACAAAAAGTGCCACGGACCCTTGAAACTCTGTATTATTTTGTTTTTGAACTTTTGCATTTTTTTTAGTCCAATTTTAAAATAAAGGTGTCATTTGTTTTTGTTTTTAAAAAAAGCTAAAGAAAGACAGAAATAAGCTGTAAATCTGATGTTTCAATAAACAGGTGCCCTTTTGGCATTTAAATGAGTTTAAGCGTTGGGTGTGTATTACATAAATAAATGATGCCCAATTTTTTATTTTTTTTACTGTGAATGAATATCACCTTAAAACATTGGTTATTGGTCTCCTCAATCCCTTATAATCGGTATCGGCCCTTAAAAAAATCATATCCGTCTAGCACAAAGACAAACCAGTCAAATATATATTTTCTAGCTTTCAATAACGTGTTTGAAGAATAAACGTTTAAATATCAAAATACCATCAAAGAATAGCGAGACCCATTGTGGCAGAAGTGAGGAACATGTCTTTATTCCATGACTGCTGCTAATAGATACAAGGCTGATGTATATAACAAGTCATCAAAGCAACAAAGGACAACATATCACCTCACCCCCAACTGCTGGCCTGCTCGGTGAGAGGCCTGCTACTGAGGTCCGTCACACCATTATGCTGGATTGACGTAGCATGTGCTGTAAGGTGGTACTGTCATTCTGGACTGGTTTCCGTGTTTAATTTGTGATATAAACACTCCTCCTAACCATAATATTCTGAAAATATTAGAACAAAACTCACTTATTTTGGATGATATTAATGTCAGTAGCATTATTATGCAAATGCATAAAATTCTGGAACTGCTTCCTACATTCATATCATCTACAATCTTGTGAGGTTTGTTTTAATAATTTCAGAATATGATTAGATAATTTGTATTGATGTCTTTATAGACCATTTTGGTGACAATTGTTAAGTTTTTGGACCAATAAGTTACGAGGCAATATGGAAAAGCAACCTTGTGTCGTGAAAAGAATAAAAAAATAATGTGAGTTTTTCTTCTAATATTTTCAGAATATGATTAGCCCAAAACCCCTTTACATCAAGTAATAAAGTAGTTTGTCATCTTTTTATTTTATGCCAAGTAAACAAGTAACTATTCTATCGGCTTTAATATTTAGTTAAAAAAAAGAAAAAAAAAGTCCAATTTAAAAAAAAATGGGAGGGTGTACATGGAAAAACTAATGTGATATTTGGAATGGATTCTACATACCAACATCTGAAATTGCCCTTGAAAGTTGTTGTTGGCTACTTTGTTTACTCAATTTTTAAAATTATCATTTTTATGCAGACGGTGTAAAGTGGCTTCAATATTGTGGGAAATCTATTTGAAAAATAAAGAGCAGGCAAGCGTGATAGTTACAGTGGGATTATTTTCTTTTTTTTTTCTTTTTCTTTTTCTCCCTCCCAGTTCTCTGCCAGCGGGCCTTTGGCATAGCCATCAATGGCTGCGAAAGACACTTGTGCAGCTCGGGAGCTTGACACCAAACCCTGGCTTGTATGAAAATAATATGACAATGTTGTTTACTTTTAAGTGAGTGGTGTAGTCTTGCATCAACTTTGACAAACTGAAATGTTATTTGGAGAGGCGTCCTTATCACTGTCAGATGTTTTCCTGACATGTTGAGACATCCTTATCATTGTAAAACATTTTCCCTACCTCCCAAAAAACCCCAACAACATTTTTTTTTTCGTTATAGTTTGTTTGTGTCCGCCTATAGCTCTTTGTTAAGATAAACTAATTGTTAATATGGGAAAAATACCTTTCCGTAAGGCTCTGTCATTTTTATTATTGCACACTGTATTGTTTTAAAATGGCCGTTATGGTTATTCATGCATCACACATTCCCCAGTAGGAAATAGATTTTCCAACTTCCTATTTTCTAAACTATTTTACAAGTCTTTCTGTGTACACTGAATTTGTTTGCAGCTATTTTGGCCTCAAGTTAGTTTGTTCAGCAGGATGTCTCTAAGAGCGCTGGGTGTTTGACTTAGGTGGCTGGATTGTTATCTGCTAAAGGAAAGACTGTGACTGCTTTGAGACTTTTAAAAATAAAACAAGAACACTCCCATGTGCAATTCTGAAAATGCATTAGAAAATGTACACACATAAAAACAAATTAAATGTATTTCTTCTGTATAATTCAGTTTTTAATCGCTTGTATGCAAATAATTGGGTCTTTGGAACGCTTCGCCACCCATCAAGTGTGAAATTTCAATCTCAATCATTTTGGGCCCTTCACATTTTTTCTTGACCGTGACATGGGGTTTCTCCACCAGGGTGCTCTATACACACTAAATCTAAGCTATTATTGACTTGGCAGTGAAACTAAGCAAGGATCCACTTTATTTCTATGGAGACGAATGTTGTGCTACGTGTTAGCGTCTGATAAATGTCACATACTGTATTTTATGGCAACAAGGGAAAGAGAGTGTCAGGCATATGGTATTGGATGTGCACCAAGTCATGTGTTCATCACTCAGTGTGGTTTGGTGATAAAGTCCGTCACCCATGAATGAAATTACAACAGATGTTTTTATCACCTTTATTAGAAAAACATGGAAAGGGAGCTGATTTAATTTTATGGAACAACTGCATAAAATGTCCTAAAATGCTGACACTTGCTCTGCTTTTGACAATTCAGACTTGCAATCAAGATGACGATGAAGTGGAGATTGCAATGGACAATGCGGCCTTTATGGATGACTTCTTCTCCCAGGTGTGTTTTTGACAATTAAAATGTTACTGCAAATTAGCACATTCAGACATTAGCATACAGCCAACTTGCCTTGTATGTTTCAGATTGAGGACATCAGGAACAGCATCGACAAAATTGACGAGAATGTGGCGGAGGTCAAAAAGCTGTTCTCTGTTATTCTGTCTGCTCCAACATCAGATCAAAGTAAGACATCTCAACCGCACTGTTTTGTGTTAATGTCATTTTGTTTGCCTATCTTCCTTACTTATGCATGTTTTCGGTTTTCAATGTTCTTGTCACTTTAAACAGATTCACTCAATGGTCTTTCTACACATCCAGGATATAATAAGAGTTGAGAGCGGATACAGCAGCTCCTTCAAAATGAAATGCTGTAGTTTGTACGTTATTAACATCGTTGCAATTCAGTCTGTATATTTATTTTTATGCCCTGCTCATTTAGGTTAAAAAAATTCTCAGCAGTATTCAAAATTGCAGTACAAACTACTTTGTCGATGAAACACATTGTTAGTTTAACACATCAATTACAAAGGAGATTACTCCTCTTTATGAAGTCTAATTCTTTTTTCATTTTGTATCAAATTTTATTAGATGGTGCAGGTATAAATTTTTTCATTCAATATTAGCAGAATAAAAGTAGGTTGTGTTAAAAACCTGCTTGTTTTAAATATAAAACATTTTTAATTAAGTAGATGTTTATTTGGGAAAAACATGTTTTTCTTTCAGAAACACAGGATGACTTGGAGGCAATCACCAACGACATCAAGAAAATGGCAAACAACGCTAGAAACAAACTCAAGAGTGAGCCTGAACCCTTCAATACACTCACACACACACACATTCATATGACTGAGTTTGTGACTTAGTTCATAGGTGTCAAACTCAAGGCCCAGGGGCCAGATACGGCCCGCCACATCATTTTTATGTGACCCGCAAAGACAAATTGTGCATCGACTTCATGTGTCAATACTAAAATTAAAAATTGTCTTCACTTTAAAAAAAAAAAAATAGAAAAAATTGCTCAAATTTTTCATTAGCATTCATTTTTTAAAATATTTTAAGTTTTTACTACGCTCTGATCAGTTTGTTGTGTAGCCTATACTGTATACAATATAAGGCTTTGACAGTCATAATGACCCTCCGAAGGAAACTATGACTATGATGCGGCCCGTGGCAAAAATTTGTTTGACACCCCTGCCTTACATCATCCTAACTGCATTCATTTTTAATTGATGCCAACTTTTGATGCTTTGAAGTCAAACTTAAAAAATATGCGGCTAGAATATGAATTTCTCTGCAGCCATCGAGAGGAATCTGGAGTCAGAAGAACAGGAGAGGGTGTCAGCAGACGTGCGGATACGTAAATCACAGGTTAGAATCATCATTTGTTAGATCTTGGATTATCAAATTGCTTTTTCCCTCCCATTCATTTTATGTTATTCTTTTCCAGCATGCAGTGTTGTCTAGGAAGTTTGTGGAGGTCATGACTAAGTATAATGAAGCTCAGGTGGACTTCAGGGAGAGGAGTAAAGGACGTATTCAGAGACAGTTGGAGATCAGTGAGTGATGCCTGTCTATAAAGAGTCCGGGTAAAAGTGTGACTGTCATATGATTTCATTTGGTGTTTTGTCTAGCCGGGAAGGCGACAACGGATGAAGAACTTGAGGAGATGTTGGAGAGTGGCAATGCTGCGGTGTTTACTGCAGGGGTGAGTGTGATGGTGTTATGTTGCACTTTGCCTTACTCGTTAAGTCCTCAATCCCAGCTCTCAGTGTCTCAATAAAATACAAAACAACCGGTTAATGTTTCGCTTTAGATTTGGTCCGGTGAGCTCAACAGTCATTTCCCATTGTTGAACCGCGTGACAATGCTGAGCATTGTTGCTAATAAATGCTCAATGTTGCCCCCTGGCCCTTATGCAAGTAGTGATCTCAATATGGGTAGAAAACATAATATGCTTAAAATGTTTGCACTGACTGCAGATTGTTGACTCTGGGATTTCCAAACAAGCTTTGAGTGAGATAGAAGCCCGCCACAAAGACATAGTTCGTCTGGAAAGTAGCATCAAGGAGCTGCACGACATGTTTGTAGACATCGCCATGCTGGTGGAGAGCCAGGTACGCCCATCCACCTGTCCATCATGTCTCCCTTTCATAAAAAATTCTGTCACCTTCATTTTTCCAGTACTTGACATTTTGCATTCCTTGACTTCTTTCTGTCTAATTTGTGTGCATCCTGACTGCATTCAGAGCATTTCTGCTCTTCATGTGCTGCCTGCTAGTGTTGATCATTGACTGTCTGTCTTCCTTCTGTCTTTTCCAGCCCCATGAAACTTTCACTTTTCCGGTTACTCTCTTATGCCACCTCCATCTCATCACTCATCAATTATGGGTCAACACAAAAGCATTTTATGACTCAAAGCATCAGACTAACTCATAATTATTTGAAGCCATGTTTCTTTTATATATAAATTACACAAATGGTATAATTGCATATATTTCCTTGCATCATGCTTTCTGAGGGGAAGTCTCTATTGAGGTAAGAGGCAAGAAGTATGTTTCTAGTCGCACTGTTTCTTTAAAAACTATTTTATTTCTCTCTTACGTTAACATGGATACACGTGAATTTAATCGTTAAAAACACAAACAAGTACTATAATATTTTTCCTTGCCTTCCTGGGGGTTAAGATCAGGGGATGTCGAAAGTAATTGTCAACTATGGCCATGTGAAGCCCTTTGAGACGTTTTTGTGATTAAAGAAATTTGACATGACTTCTAATGCGTATTTATTTGTTTAATCCCTCAAGAGATATAAGTGACTCGATTTGAGGTTTTTTTTTTTTTTTCCCCAGACCATAAATTTGAAATATTAGTGCGTTCTGGTGGTGGTGAACTTAATTCTCATTTTACACAATTTGACAAAAATGCAATAGACTGATTAGCCCAATAAAACCCTAGATGGGATTTCCACTTCCAGTTGAGGTTTATTGTCAAACTAACCCTAAATTGTGTATTGATAACAAGCATGAATGCAAATGGTGGAGCCGGATGTTTACACAGATATTACAACATGTATCTCTAATCTATTAATATTCACATGCATATAGTCCTTATCTTCTGCAGGGATTGATTAATATTAGAGTGACCTGCTGAAATTTGAAAGCCTCCATTTATTGTCATATGACTGCCCCTGGTGGAGCAACAGTTAGGCTAAAGCTCTTTTATTCTTTTGGCATTATTATATGTTTTTATAAACTGCAATATAGTGTAAAGTGCAGGCTGGAGGGGATTAATGTCCTTTCCATTCATTTCTTTTGAGATGGGTTTTTAGATTAGGAGCATTGACTATAGCTTGTATCTTAAGGCACCATTCTATTTGTTTCGCTTGTAATTTGAACGTCACCTAAGTAAACCTATTTGTATTTTTTCAGGGTGACATAGTAGACAACATAGAGCAGAATGTTTCCAAGTCAGTGGACCACATCATGGTTGCTAAAGAGCAGACCAAAAAGGCTCTAAGGTACCAGAGTAAAGCACGCAAGGTAATGTTGTCCAGCCAATTGATAATCAGTTTCCCCTTCTGCTTTTGTTTTTCCTCATTTCTCTGACTGCTTGCTTTTTGTGGCCATTACACATACACACAGGCCAAGCCACTCATCGTGGTTACAATCCATTCATGTCAACATGCCCCCTGTTACGTTGTGTGTTAATTATGCATGAATTAATCCATAATTGCTCTGGGAACCACGAAAGGGGGGGATGATTGACAGGATTGAGAGCAACATGGACCAATCGGTGGGCTTTGTGGAGCGAGCAGTTGCGGACACTAAGAAAGCTGCAAAATTTCAGCAAGAGGCCCGACGCGTGAGTTACCATTGTGAAAATCAGTGGTTCCATTTCCCAAAAGCATGGAAATCATTTTTTGTCCATTTTTTTTGTTCAACTGTGACACAGCGATACCCGAATGTTTTCTGTAGTCGAGCGATAATGATGATAAAATGAAAGTGGCCACGTGGTACAGCGTAACAATAAGGCTTGATTTGCCAATGCGGTCAACCATTTAGGAAAGTATTCAGAACACTCTGTGTTATTTGAATTGAGACAAAATGAATACTGTGATGATAAAACATTCACCTCAGTGCATCCCAGTGAGATCAAGAGCTATATAAAAAATGCTGCCTTAACAATGATTATAATGTTAGATTAATTGATTCTGTGAGAGACGCATTCATTTTTTGTTGCAGTGCAGTGTGTAACTCCATTACAAGCTATTTCCAATACTTTTAACTATCGTTGTGATGGGCGAAAGTAGTAGTGGTCAGGATAATCGAAACAAAAAGACTGACTCACTCAACTCAGAGCCGCATGTCCAGCAACACATTGCACTTTTACAATTTACTAGTAACAATCAAAGTTTATTTGCATTTTTTGGCCCTCGTGGTATGGATCATTAATTATATCCATTGCTTTGTAGTATAAACTAAATGCAGTCATGACTGCTATTCGCGAGGGATAGAGAACTGGCTGGTCTGGTAATAGTGAAGATATGCATAAAATTCATGACCATTGAAATTCATCTGGGGAATTGTACTAAACAAATAACCCACACCAAATTCCCACAGTCAAATTGCATATGCTAATCCGCGAGTGGTGAACTGCGAGTACACGTCAGTCCATTTTATATCCGTTCATAAGTGTCCCCTACACAAACATCCAGTCAGTACAAGATAAATTCCTGTAAAGCATGCTTTTGGGAAATTGGTACCCAACCCCGGAGCCTCAGTGTAATCCTGTCTCTTCCTTTGTGATCCTGCCCCCCCAACCACAGCAAAACTAAACCACACTTATCAACAACACATGCATATACAAACACACAAACATACTGTTTTCTACACTTTTGGTTCTTTCACTTTTTGTCTGTCAGCTTGTGTGTTTCAAAAGTTTCTTTTGAACAGTCAAGGTAAGGCAGCATTGGTGAGAAAATGAGTTCATTGCTTCTGTGAAAATTTGTAATTTAAATGGTGACTTGGATGACAAGTGAAATGTATTTGATGTCTCTAACAAGCTCTGATGGGTCTGTGTAGTTCTGTAAGAAAGCGGAGTGACAAACTGTTAATCTTATGGAACTGATCCACTTCCTTCTGTTGACTCTATTTTATGAGCACACCAATTATTGTTGATGATTTGCGTTTGTATCTAATCATTAATGCTGTATTTTATGAGCATACAAGTATCGTTGATGCTTTGCGTTTGTGTCTAATCATTAATGCTGTATTTTCTCCAATTACAAAAAAATAAATATTTGGTAAAGTTTTCATTCAACATGCGTCGTAGGTAAATTAAGTACGTGTGGGAGAAAAACTGGTGAATAAAATCAAAATGTAGTGCAACAGTAAAAGTACTTTTTTTTCCTTTGAAAATTAGTTGCTCTTTTCTGTTCTGTTAACTAATATCAGATATTTATCGATGACTGAATTCGAACTTCCTAGTAGTCGCTCCAAAATACGTTTTTGTTTACTTGTTCAAGTGGGCAACACACCCATCGACTCTTAGGGATACACACATGGACAGTGACAGAAAAATAAATCGTGCTGACTGACACTGGACGGTAGAAAGTTCTCTTGAAGGGTCCCATCTGTACTTCCCAACAGAGATTGGTGTACATAGTGCTGATTGTTCTGGTGTTGGTGGCTGTGCTAGCTCTCATAATTGGATTGTCAGTGGGCCTGACGCGCAGCTGACAAGATGTTTGAGTAAGACGATTGCTAAAGGTGAGTAACTCGGGAACAAATAACCTCTCACAAAGGGTGGAGGCCGTCTTGAAAAGGGTTTGCATGAGTTTGTTCTCCTGCTAAGGCTTTGTGTGTAAGGTGACTTAAAGTTTGCGTGAGTGCGGGCGGGTGTTTTCTCTCACTTGGTTGGAGCAAACAAAAAGCGGTGCTCGTGGCGACTGTCTTTCCCCTCCTATGCAAGTAGAGACTTTGACCCCATGCTAATTCTTGTCCTCCCCCTTTGTAGAAGATGATCATTATCGGTGTCATCTGTGCGGTGCTCCTTGTCATCCTCCTCGCCATCATCCTCTCACAGACTCTATAGCGAGGATCTCGGTCACCATGATCATCTCCACTCCATCCATCACCCACGTGCAAACCAAAGAAAAGACTTTCCTAGCGCTGTACCTCATGTACTTGTCATTCCTTAACATCTGGAGGGACGGCCTGTCGTATACGATGATTTTGTAAATCTTTCAAGCCAAAGACACTTTGTTCTGCTAGACACAAGACTGAACCTGATGTTAGGCAAAGCACTGGTGGGGCCACAATGCAGCTCCACTTCAGTGTCTTTTTTTCATTCCATCGTTCAAGTAGTGCCATAATGCCTAACAGGTTAACAACCTGACCCTCTGCTCGAAGCACCTCACTTCTAATGAGTCTTTGACTCATTTCACAATGAACTGGGAATTGTAAGGTTCATGGGCGTTTTGGCACTTTCACCTTGTTGCTATAATTGAGCTTGGTTGTAAATATTACATTATTATACATAGTGAAGTTACTGCTGTTTGTTGCCAACCTCGAGTCCTGAACATGTCTGTTTGACTGAAAAGTGCACATGTTGAAGTCGCCACTCTTCTTTGCAGGTGATGAGCAAAGCATTCCATAAAACTAAATTTGTAATGAACGATTTTAATGCAGAGGGCTAAAAAAAGGCCTCAGGTAGTACCACAAGTAACAATGGTACCCAAACTGTTTGATTTTATACTTGTTGATATATTGCTAATAAAGTTGCACCTACACAAAGGGCACCATTCAAAGCTGTAGCCTGGCTGGTGGCTTCTTTTTACCAACGTGCTTTTTCTAAAATTCCAATTAGTGAGTCAAATAATGACAGAAAACTCAAATTGTTTCTTCCATCATACTTACGCCAAAGGTCACGATATTGTTTTCAGAAATACAGTCAAAATTTTGCTCATCCCATACGCAACAGTGAAGGTACTTGAATGAAATAACGGTCATCTTAAATTTCATTGTGAGCATTTGATGTCAGATCGCAACAATTTTTTCCCATTCGCAAAAATAATCAAATTAATTTCAAGAGCTCTTATTTCTGAGTCTCGCAGATATAATTTCTCTGTTGTGTTCAGTGACTGCAATCCATGAGTTGCACAGTGTGTGCAGTAGCCACTGCCATTGAAAAACACGCATATTTCCATGTGGACTGCAGCCTGGTGCCGTTTGTTTGTTTTTTTGTTTTGTTTGTTTTGTTTTGTTTGTTTGTTTGTTTGTTTGTTTGAAGCCACCCACCTGTAACAAGGGAACAAAAGTATTTAATTGTATGCTGTTTTAAGTTCACAAGTCAATTATTTCAATGCAAATTAAAGATGTTTTCTGTTTGTGTGGTTGAGTTGGTGTTTCCTTGTAATTCCTTGCTTGGTAAATATAGTTTGAATGACCTTTCAAACGCAATGGAAATGTCAACAAAGGTAAGTTCTTGTTTCCACATTGTGGTAATTGAGTTTTTCTATGCACACACATGCACACACTTCTTTCCCTTGGTTTTCCCCCTCATCCCTACTTTATGTGCCCCATGCATTTTAAGTTCACAACGCTTGAATAATTATTTGATGTCCCATGTCTACAGAAAAAGATGATGATAACATTGTGCTGTGCCATCATTGGAATCGTGGTGTTCTCCTATCTCTACAGCTTCTTCTCATAAAAGGTATCATTCATCAACATTAATGATTTAAGAAACATAGTCTGATTATGCAACGTCTTTGCCTTGTGTGATGTTTGCTTCAAAGAGGATTTCATCAGGTAAAAACAAACGTATACTCACCTCGAGTGACTAAGTCATGTGTTCTTCCGTACTTCCCTCTAAATATATTGTTATAAATTGTTTTATTGATGTATGAATCTATGTTATTGCCAGAATGTTTTTGGAACGCTGCACCACACCACCTTCTGGTGGTAATCTAAAAAAACTGAGCGTTCCAAAATTGTGTTGAAATTTAACTCGTCTTTGTGGGGTTTAAAAGGCAGATTACAAGCGTGCAAATGACTACTCAGGTAGAAGTATTTTAGGTTTTGTTTGTCATGATTTGTGTTGACTATGTTGTGCGTGCATGTAGGCTCTCAAAATGCGTGGTTTTTTTTCTTTTTTTTTTCTTGTCACTCCCTGGCTGCCTGTCAACCCAGAAAAGCGTGTTACGTAATAAACGATAGCTGTGCGTTGTACCAGCTGGTGTACGTGTCGTTTCTTCGGTGGACTTTTTATTTTTTTTTAAATATATCACAAAAATTTTGAAAGGTTATTCTTTTGGTTTTCCTGACCCAAATCGATGTAGCACTGTATCACTCTGCCAGTATTACATAAATACGTCATCTTCCTTGTCTTTATCAATGTTCCAACATGCAAGAAGAGAAAATAGCCCGGCTGTCAGCATAAAGGGGCGGAGTTTAGTGAATGGTGCGCTCGATTTGTACCAAAATTAACCCATTTAAAGCGGGGTGCCATTCCTCTGGGGCCACGTCGTGGATGTTTATTTTTATTTTATTGCTTTGTTTCCTCTGTTGACCTTCATGACTTTGAAACCATACAAATGTAACGTCATTTTAGGCATTCAAAATTACCCCTGTATTGGAATATTATATTATTCTCAAGTGAGGGCGGCACTCTGAAGCACGACTTATCATGTCCGCCTCACTGTGCAGAGGTTGTAGGTTTGATTCCGGCTCCAACTTTCTTGTGAGGAGTTTGCATGTTCTCCCCGTGCCTGCGTGGTTCCTCCCACGTTCCATAGACATGCATGATAGGCCTACTGACTCCTCCAAATTGTCCGTAAGTCTGAATATGAGTGTGAATGTTTGTTTGTCTGTGCGTGGCCTGCGATTGGCTGGCGACCAGTTCAGGGTGTACCCCACCTACTGCCCGAAGTCAGCTGGGACGGGCTCCTCGCTCCCGCGACCCTCGTGAGGATGGGTGGTTCAGATAAAGGATGGATGCATATTATTATTATTATTATTATTATTATCATCATTATTATTATTGTTTTATATGTAAAGCTACTGTGATAGAGGAAAAGAGGGCAGATTTGGAATCAGCGCAAAAAAAAAAATCTACATTACTCTAGTGAAATTTACTTGCTTCTGATTTAATAAAAATATATACGTAGTAAAAATGATTGGCCCCACGCAACTGAACGGCGCAAACCCATGTACAAATCAAACACGCTTGTATGTTAACGTATTCTAATCTTGCTTAAATAGCACAGGCTATGTCCAATGGGAGGGCTTCTACGCAAATTTATGGAAACACTGTGGTAAGTAGGGGGTGTGGTAAATCTTTTTTTTTTTTCCGTGCTAGGTTCGTGCGTATGTGTGTTGTTTGACCAGCTGAAAATGGCGGCTCGTAGCGTCGAATCCGTCTAACTTTATGGCATATTAATAAACACAACAATACACCAGCGTTTCGGCCTCGTAACATGTGGACAAACTTATCCGAGAAGCTTTTCTCGCTCATCTTGTGAAGCGTCACCCCGGCTGCTGCGACTAAACGGTGTTTCAACGTAGAGGTAAAATGCTTGGAACGCTCACAACTGCTGATGCTAACGTCGGCTAGGTAGCTTGCGATCACTTTCAACGACAGAAGTAGTGCCGTGTAATTACCACCACTTAAACACTGGGATTTCCCTTTTTAAATACCCACCTTTAGTCGACACTCGTCTATATTAATGGACGCGATTTATTTTTGAATAATTGTTTTAGACGAGAGGCTCGCCTTAGCTTCCTGGCTTAAACAACAGGGTTGGCTAATGCTAGCTTTGATGTGTAGCTAGCTTCCCCACCGAGAAGAACCCAAGTGTCAAAACAGCGCAAAAACATTGCAGAACACGGGATTTGTAGTTAATTATTTTTTTGCCTTTACGCTTCTCATGAGACTTTTCCTGTCGTTTAGAGACTATGGAGGATACTCATACACGATACAGCAAACGGCTGGTAAGTAAAGTGCGTCTTCCTGACTCTTGTCTTGTGTCGCAAAAAAGCAGCTGATTGCAATTCGTGATGGTTATTAACAAATTTAGGATTGCGTTTAAAATTGGATTCATATCATTTGTTTGGTGTGTTGGGCCACATGACACTGCGGCGGTGGTCTGTTGTTGTTTGGTTTGGCGTGGGTCGTAAAACTGGAGCAATGGACGTGTCTAAACGACTCTAGGTTCAAGAGAGGGTCAAGTTCATTGTCTTGACCTGACGGTGTTGCTGTGATCTGCTTCACACTCTAGACTATCAGATTCTTTTCTGATTCCAGAATCGTTAGTTATATTGGAGTAGATCGTCATTTGGGTGCAGGGACCCCATTTGGGAGATTTTTAATCCAAGCATCTACATCAGCGTTATTGATATCTTCACTATTAACACTTTATTTCCAACACGTTTTTTAATGTGTCGGAGTGTGACCTGATAAAATATAGCAAACATTGAAATAATGTACCAATTAAACATGTAGCATTTTATTTTGCAATTTTATAAGCTATAACACACTTTTATTTGTGTACAGCTTCGAAGCCCACAATTTGATTTAATACAGTTGACTGACATAAAGAACGGTGTGGGGGTGGGGATATCTGATAGCGTTTTTTCGGAGCCTGATCCATCTGTCTAGCCAAACAGTGTTACATGTGGAGAATGGCAAGGAGGAGGGGCAATGTGTGGAAGATTAACCCCTTCTCTATTGTCGTGCTGTATTGTTTGGGACCCTCATGAACTAGAATGCTGTTCTAATGCAATTTATCCTTCTGTTTCTGTCAACGTCCTAAAAAGTCATTGTTTTATATTCTTCTCTCTGTCCAATATCAACACCAGTTCTGGTGCACTCATGCTTCATGGGGAAATAGGTTTAAGGCTGCCAACTTGTATGCCAATCTTTGTCCTAACAACGAAGTATTTTCATAGTGTCAATATTAAGACTAAACAAGCAATAATACATGCAGGAATCCTGGGATCACTAATTTGGCCTTTTTCATTAGTGTTAGTTTTCATTTCATTTATCAAAATGAGTTTTAGTGTGTTCTCAGCTTTGTTTCACCGCATTTAAGTTTTTGTTTCTAGCATTTTTTTCTGAGAATTGTTTGGTACAAGGTTGATGAAAGATCATTCTATGCATTGTGTAATTAAAAACTACATGCAAAATATATAATTATTTAAAAATGGCATAACTAGGCTCTGCACGATCAGAATTTTGGAGTTGAGCTGCGAGTTTAGATACAAATGTATCACCAATCTGATTGGAATATGGACGACTCTGTCCAATCTAGTGAAAACCTATTTACTGCCAATTCCCTGCCATTCGCCCACAAATGCCCCAAATTAACGTTAAGGTGCATATTGAAATGTAGGGGGGGAAAAAACAATTAAACCCTAAAAATTCTCCCCAAAACGCTGCTAAACATTCAATACACCAAAAATAGGAGGGAAATCCTGACATCCCCCTCCCAAAGGGAGAAGAAAAGGGGAAAACAAAACCACTGTATATAATGAGAACGCTCCAATGATTAACCATGGCAGTGTAAAACTTCCCTGGAGTGAGCAAGATTGTTTGCTTCAATGTCTTATTTTGAGGATGATCGATTGGCAAATTGACATCACAGGCAATCACCAAATTTGGAACAACTGCAAAATGTCTGCCGATCAGATCTACCTAAAATTGAGTTTGAACTTCCAAATAGCAGATGAACAACCATCAACTGATCAAATACAAGAACTACCTCAATACCCCACAGACTTTGAAAGCTTATGTATTAAATTAACAAAGATGAACCCCAAAACATATTTGTTCTACCCATAGTTTGTTTTTTTAAATATAACATGTAATTTCTGTCAGTTATTATTATTATTTTAAACACTCTAGTTTTTATTTTATTGTATAGTTTTTATTTTATTGTATTGACCAGCCAAAAATGGTGACTTAGAGCGTAAAGTACCTTTTATGGCATAATCATAAGCACAACAATGCATCACAGTCTTGGTCCTGAAACATGGGGACAAACTAATCAAGGAGCTTCCGATGTAAACTTGCAAAGCGTAGGGCTGCTCGATTATGGGTAAAAATCATAATTCCAATTATTCTGTCCAATATTGATCATTTACACAATTATGTTTTTGAAATTGGAAAAGCATTTATTGAACGTGCGTGTGCGTGTGTTTTATGCGATTTAGATGCTAAGACGTACCTTTTTTTGTCACCAGCGTACTGGGACACGGCGGCGGTACCAGGATGACGGAATCTCTGACGATGAAATCGAAGGGAGACGTATGTTCGACCTGGATGAAAAATTGCAGTGTAGCAGGTTTGGCTCTGAATTGGTCAAACATATGGAAGGGAAAGGTGAGCTCACAATGTTTACATCTTTAGATAAATTTGAGTCGAAAAGATTATTTGCATTAGTGTTATTTAAAACATTTAGCAGGTAAAATGCCATTATTTTATACAATTATTATGATTTTTCATGCCAAACTGAGACGATGTTTGCTTATATTTTTATAAAGATTTCACGTTTGAATACATCCAACGAGAAGGTTTGAGGGATCCCATCATCTTTGAGAAAGATGAAGGCCTTGGAATACAGTTAGTTTCCTCATTACGTCACATTTTAGCAAATGTTAATCATTTCCATGTGGATTACAAACTGCTTTATTTATGCTTGCAGAATGCCAGACTCTGATTTTAGCGTGAGTGATGTGAAGGTGTTTGTTGGTAAGCATTCTCCGTCACTAAATATTTTCCGCTGAATATAGAGTTCAAAATATACAATACACCCAATCTGACTTGTCTTTGTACTAAACTGAAGTCCCGTTTATTTTCTCACAGGCAGTCGGCGCATCGTTGACGTGATGGATGTGAACACCCAGAAGGGAATCGAGATGTCAATGGCACAGTGGCGGCGCTACTACGAGACTCCGCCATCTGAAAGAGAGAAACTTTATAATGTTATCAGCTTGGAGTTCAGCCACACCAGATTGGAGAATCTGGTCCAAAGACCTGCTTCAGTAAGAAGACACCAGCTTTTCTGCCACAT
This sequence comes from Syngnathus floridae, assembly GCF_059516105.1. NCBI lineage: Eukaryota > Metazoa > Chordata > Actinopteri > Syngnathiformes > Syngnathidae > Syngnathus > Syngnathus floridae. Next base: position 17,217,590 of record NC_142413.1, on the reverse strand, counting down.
GGTTTTAAAAGTGCATACAGGGCGCACGCTTACAGAGACGATGTTTCATACTAATGCTTGGTTGTTTCAGGTGGACCTGATTGACTGGGTGGACAACATGTGGCCTCGCCATCTCAAGGAGAGACAGAGGGACTCTACCAACGCCATCATTGACATGCACTATCCCAAAGTACAGAAGTAAGTTGATCCAAGATATGAACAAAACACACAGTAGCTTGGATTTAGTCTTACAACATTAGCAAAGTTCGCACCCTGTTTATCTTTATTTTATTTATTTATTTTTTAGCAAGCACTTTTATCCCTTTCTCGCCTGTCATAGGTACTGTCTAATGAGCGTGCAGGGCTGCTTCACAGATTTCCATATCGACTTTGGCGGCACTTCAGTCTGGTATCACATACTCCGAGGAGGAAAGGTTAGTGCCTACAGCTGAAGCAGATAATCAAATAACTCTATCACAAACAAAGTCGAAACAAAGTCTCTGTCTCAAAGCTTCGCATGGATCATTTTTCGGCACAAACTTCTGTAATTGCAGACATTTAAGAAAGAAGATGATGTGCAATGTGCCCACTGCAACGACACAGCCACAACACAAGGCTAATTTAAAACAGCCTGTCACCGCTAATTAGAACGTCTTTAAATATTCTCCCAAGGATTGAAAAATAGCTGCTGTTGCTAATGCTCTTTCAATTGCTACATTGAATAAACTAACAAAAGAAAGAAATACATTCATACACAAGATGCTGTGACCACAACTGACGCGCAGGCACTCAATGCGCTACCCTGAGCTAACAACAGCCGCTTGCACACTTTTGCTGACGTGCGTGTCATTCACTAGGTGAACGCATTTAAATTCACAGATAATACACTGAAGATGGTGACCCAAAGTGAATGAAAAGAATGCCTACATCTTGTGCACATTTGTCTTGGTAATAATTAATATGCAAAATTATTTTTTTGATTTATCGGTGGGATAAATGGTATAATGGTCGATTTGAAAGATATTTGATATCCCTTCCCAATTAGTGCATGTCTTTTTGCCATGCTAAGGCAGTGCTTTACACCGGCTTGTTCTGAAACCCTCACCCTCCCTCACCTGTGTCTCCTCCTGCAGGTGTTCTGGTTGATTCCACCCAGCCCCCAGAATCTGGAGATGTATGAGAACTGGGTTTTGTCAGGAAAGCAGGGAGATATCTTCTTGGGAGACAAGTGTCACGACTGCCAGAGGATAGAGCTCAAGCAGGGCAACACCTTCATGATTCCCTCAGGTCTCTCACCAATAAATACACTGACTCTGTATTGCAGTGTAAAAATGCTAATCACCATCATTGCAGGGTGGATCCATGCTGTGTACACACCTGAGGACACCCTGGTGTTTGGGGGTAATTTCCTTCACAGCTTCAATATTCCCATGCAGCTCAACATCTACAGCATTGAAGATCGTACTCGGGTGAGCAACATGATCTGTACCTCTTAGGCCATCACTCTTTAGGTATCAGTGCAGGTCTATTTTTTTTTTTTAATCCTGGTTGGGCTTTCCACTTGTTGCATGATAGATATTTTTCTTAATTATTTCGGTGTGTTCTTTTTAGGTCCCAGCCAAGTTTCGCTATCCATTTTACTACGAGATGTGCTGGTATGTCCTGGAGAGGTACCTCTACTGCCTGACAAACATTTCCCACCTCACCCCCGAGTTCCAAAAATACTCGCTCGGCATAGGTTAGGACTCCTTACAGAAACATTTAACCTTGCTGCTCTGCAACCATCTCGATTTGTTGCTTAAAGGCAGAACTGTCTCTTTACAGGCCTGACGCGAGCAGACCTTGGGATCCATAACAACACAGGTAACGGTGCCTCCAATGGCATTGACGGTGATGTCGAGATAAAGTTGAAGGAATCCGAAGACGAAGAAGTCCTAACGGAAGAAAACAATCCAGTCATCAGACCGCGGCATATTATGACACCCTTTGAGCTTGAGGGGCTGTGGAACCTTGTGGGGAAGCTGGAGGAATTGCCTGCAAGCAAAAAGTGTGTCCCTTCTGGAATTGGGAATCCTGAAGCATTATTAGAAGACATGAGGGTTGGTATTCAACTAAGGTCCTTGATAACGATAATACACAACCAGAGGAGTTTTATTGTTTGTCCCCTCTTGTTCATGTGTAGGCTGTTCTGAAAGAGCATGCAATGGATATCCCCAAGCTGTCCTACACTGGAGAACCCATTGTCAAGTGGCCCAAAAGAGTGAGTAGAATCTATTGATTACTAAATTATACAAAATAATCTCAATACCATCCAGGCAATATGATGCACAAGCAACTTAAATGCAATAATGTGCCATTACAATGTTAAACAATTTTTTTTAACCAATTTCAATTACTAAGTTCTTTGGGTTTCTTTTATATAGCCATCATGGTACCAACCCCCAGAACCTCCACCAGCGCCCCTTTACCGTTCCCGCTTGGCTCCTCCGCTCCACAAATCGTTGGGCCACAAACGATCGCGCATTTCTGCTTTGAGGCGCCGACGAGTGCGGTGCAAGACTTGCGCCGGGTGCAGCAGGAAAGAGTGTGGTGACTGCCAGTTCTGTCTTGACATGAGGAAGTTTGGCGGGCCTGGAAGAATGAAGAAGGGCTGCGTCATGAGACAGTGTCTCATGGTAAGTTTCTCTATAAGGGGCCTGGGATTTTTTTTTATTGAAATAAAAATAAAATTTTAATTTGTTGTTGTCTGGGGTCAAAATGTGCACGTGATTAAACCAAACATTTCTTGTCTCTCTAGCCTGCTTTGCCAAATACAGCCAGATGCGCAATTTGTGAAGAAGGCGAAGCAGAGGAATCTCACCCAAGCACTCACACGCTCATGGAGTGCTCTGTTTGTTCACGGATCACCCATCGGCGTTGCATGAAGGTGAGCTTGTTTTAAAAAAAGTGAATCACATAGAAACTGTTTTTTTTTTTTTGGCTGCGTACATCTCTCAATGTCTTTATTTTGTTAGGATCCTGGTGAGGGTAAAATAAATACAGATTTGCCAAGCCTTTGGGAATGTCCTCGGTGTTATAACAGCAAAGGCTCCGAGTCGGATGTATGTACTCATTTTTTTTTTCTCTTCTAACCAATAACCCACAATATTTTCTTTACAATGATACAATATTTTTTTTCTTGAAATAGCAGTCTTCCAGTGAGGGGGAAAGTGAAGAATCAGAGAGTTCAACGTCCTTGCCTCCATCAAAACTTGCGTATCGGGAAGGTATTGGCGTACGGGGCCGACGGGGCAAAGCCACATCACGACCCACTGCTCGGCCCACAGCCCCGCCACCCTCTCAGAAATTGCTACTGCAGCATCGACGTAGCCGTAAAAGAGCAAGTCTACTGGAGCTGCGACTCAAGAAAAGGGTAAGCAATCGTTAGTGTAAAAATTGCTGCATTTAAATTTGATTATTGTGCCATGTAATGTGAGAGTAATGCTGTCTTTTTTTTCTTTTAAATTACAGATAAAACTAGAGCGCAGCAAAATTCTTGCAGTAAGTTGAACACATACTTCTGCAAGAAATGTTTTTGTAAAGCCGTGATGTGTGTTGAAAAAATATTCCCTCTCATTTGTAGCAAAAACAAGTCATGGAGCGTGCCAGGTTACAGTCGCGCCTGCGCGCTCCAGCAAATGCACTATCTCAGGGAAGAGGTCGGGGCACCTCCTACCCTCACGGAAGCTCTTCCAGAGTGACTGGGTCCCTCCAGCTACAGTCTATTCCCAGTCTAGCCAGCGAACCCAAGGTAGAGCCTTGCAGAGGGCGGGGGAGAGGGGTGAGGCTGCGTGGAGGAGGAGCAGGAAGAGGAATGACAGGCAGTAGGTACCATCAGGGGCTGGAAGTGGAGAGTGAAGACAGTAGCAGCAGCAGCAGCACTAACAGCAGCAGCTCTGACGATGACGAAGAAGGGGAGCGAGTGCAAAATGGCAAGCAAGCAGGCAATAAAGAGAACCAGCCACTGTCAAGTTCAGGAGGACAAGCAACCAAAGATCAAGAAGAGGAAGAGAGGCGAGACACCAACCAAAATGGTGGAGAGGATGGTGGCGATGAGATGGAGCAGGGCGCCAATGGTTCGTTTATTAAAGTGACACTCCAAAGGCCAACCAATGACAAGCAGGAACCTTCAGCAATTGTTCCCAAACTAGAGGCAATCACACCTCAATTTGCCCCTGTGGCAAAACACAACCCCAACAAAACCCTCATCAGGCCACCTATCAGAAACCCTAATAAACATTCCAGCGGTCAGGTGCCAGCAATCAATCGCGGTGGCCACACACGGACATCCCACCAAACAGAGGGGCACGAAATCGCCAAACGAAAAAAGCAGAGCAGTGCAGCTAAGCTGAGCAACGGTGCCTCCTCCTCTTGCTCCTCTGAGCTTCTGCACCATCGCATCCCTTTGTCTGCCTTGCAAGATGGAGGTAGTGAAGCTGACAGGGCAGGTGGTGGGAGTAGGCCAGACTGCGAGAGGGAAGTGTGGGTGTCTGTCTTCCGCTACTTAAGTCGAGCAGATCTTTGTGTGTGTATGGCGGTCTGCAAAAATTGGTACAAATGGTAAGTGTTCGACATTATATTTTACTTAGGCCTGTTGTTAATGTAGTCATACTCCATTATGTCCACTTGTGTGCAGGTGCCTTGACAAGCGACTTTGGGCGCAGATTGACCTGAGCATCAAACGCACCATCACACCTCAAGCCCTGACGGGAATCATAAAGAGACAGCCTGCTTCACTTGATCTTTCCTGGACCAACATCTCCAAAAAACAACTCGGTTGGCTTGTTGGTCGCCTTCCAGGTGATCACTTTGATATAATCCATTGAACAGTTACAGGCTCATGTAGCAACATGCATTCAGCAATCTGACTGTCAGACAGCAGCAAAAAAGTGGAAGGAATGAGTGTCATCAGTACGTTAATATCTACTTCTGACCTCTCTGATGGCTCTGATACTAAAGTCAAGCAGAATGACTGTTTAATGTCTAATGGTCATCGACATGTGTTCTTGTTACATTATAAAGGAAAATTAAATCAGCAATCTTGTTTTTCAGGTCTGAAGGATCTGATGTTGGCAGGTTGTTCCTGGACGTCCATTTCAGCACTCTGTTCCTCTGCTTGTCCTCTCCTCCGCACTCTGGACGTGCGGTATGCAGATGGGGTTAAAGATGCTCAGATAAGAGACTTGGTCACTCCCCCAGGTGTTTTTTTTGTTGTCTTTAATACAATAGTATCTTGACGTTTGAGTAGATGAACTTATTAATATTTTTTTTGTTTGTCGCCCCTCCCCCCATTTTTAATGCTTTGACTGTGTTGAGAGTAAAAAATGGATTAAGATCAAGTTTCAGACATGCGACTGAGTAATGTGAAAAGAAAAAGGAGAGGGACAGTCGCCACTACACTCAGCCATTTATTGAGCGGGATAGGAGTCAAATACCCAACTAAAAAAAGGAGATCACTTGCAAGGAGCATGCAGATGATGCTAACACTGGGGCTGGAGTCACAGCGACTGAGAGCGCTCACAAGGGCATGCTCCCAAAAGACAAATGAGTACTATGTCATAGTGATGTTTGCATATTCATATTTTACAAGTATCTTCCTTGACTAAAATTGCAATAGAAAATGAGCCTCTATAAGTGATATTATATTTGCTTTACTTGCAAGACGTTTTGTGACTATGAAGCATTCCAACCAGTGAATTTCCTTTCTGGTGATGTTCTAGGTTGTGACAACCGCAGTCAGTTGAGGACCATGCAGTGTTTGCGACTTGCCGGCTTGGACATTAGTGACTCTACCCTGCGCCTGGTGATCCGCCACATGCCCCACTTGACCAAACTGGACCTTTCTCACTGCAACAACCTCACAGACCACTCCATCAACCTGCTGACTGCGGTGGGTTCGTCCACCCGGAACACACTAACAGAGCTCAACTTAGGAGGTAAGAGACGGACGGATGTTTTAGAATGCAGAACACCAATACATGGTCTTATTCCCCCAGTTGTAATGATGACTTCTGCATCTGTTTGTGTTTCAGGGAGCAGTAAACTCACAGATGCTTGTTTAACGTATCTCCGCCGCCTGTCTTGCATATCACTACTCGACTTGCGAGGCTGTAAAGGCGTCTCCCGCAAAGCGTGCGAGTCCTTTATCTCAGAGCTATCAGTCAATACGCTCTACTGCCTGTCAGATGAAAAACTGATCCAAAGGATATCCTAAAGCTCGGTTTTAAGTGTCACTGCAGAGCGAGGACATTCAAGTACACATGTACCACAGCAATGCAGGAGTGACCTCACCAAGAGTGCTTACTCCCTCTTCTGCTGTTGAGGAAAAGGACAATGTACCTAAAGAGACTCAGGAGTCCTTATTTTTGTTTTTGTTTTACCGTTTGAGCGGCGGGGAGAAAATAGGTCATTGTTAGCTGTTTTAGACTACATACCCCCTTTACATTTCAGCTCCTTTTGGTTGGGTCTGTCACTTTTTGCTTCCATTTTGGTGACACCTTTTTGCTTCATGCACAGCAACTGTTGCTTGATATTCGTTTAAACTAAAGCCAAACTCTGAAATAGAATCTCTAAGTTGTAAATTTGTTTACTTGGCAAGTATGCATGAATAAGAGAATTATGAGTCTAATCAATACGGCAACTAGACCCTACCCCATGAGCGGTCGGGGTGGGGGGCTGTTTCCAATAACAAGCCAAGGAGCAGGTGTCACAACAGTGGTGGATTTTCAACCACCATTAGACATCAGGTGCTATTATTTCCAAACACTTTGTTTTTTGTACAGAGATTGTTTAGAGAAATGCAGGTATGTATACCCTTTCTCCCCAGCTCTGATATATTTTTCTGGAATTAAATTTTCTCACAGAATATCAAGACACAGTTCATTGTAGAAATGTACAACTTGTTTATTTGAGGGAGGGCGGCATAAATGGGGATAGGATTGTCTGTTTCGTTGCACCCAACAAGTAACTTTAACCTGATACAAACTCCTGGCAGAGACTGCTTTTGTAGCCTCATGTCTGCAAATGAATATATATATATATATACTTTTGTGTAAATGTTTTCCCCCTATTAGGTGTTCAAAACTGGGATCCTTGTAGCATTATAATTATTTTCAGATTTTTTTTACTTCGTTTATGTATTTTTCAAGAAAAATAAAAACAATGATTCTCAGTGAGTACTGAGTCTCTTCCCCCCATACACACACACACACACACACACACACACACACACACACACACACACACACACACACACACACACACATGTAATATGTGAAAATGACAAAATTATTCTAGGTCACTGTTTTCCAACCAGGGGTATGTCGAAACATTTAACAATTTATTCCCCAGATCAATAACCTGTGGCACAGCTGCAACAAAACCACAACAGCTCAACCACAGTCAGCTCAAGTGACTCATTAAGTCTCAAATGACTGATGAAAATAAAGCTGCAATTGTAGATCTGAATATTATTTTTAAGTGTTTGATTCATGACATTTAGGGTTCAAAATTATTTTTAAATGGCACTTAGTAAAAATAAAACCCTCCAGTTTTATGGATAACTAAGGAGTGCTCTTCTTAACTTTGATTCTCTCTTTTTTTATTGATTTGTTGAGAGGGAGAGTGAATGGCCAAGAATTAAATGTTAAAATTATGGAGGAAAAAATATATTGAAGTCGTGTTACGTTCTGTTTTTGTATAACCATCACCATATATGAGTGAGCAGGTACTCAGTGTGCCAAAAAGGTTGGGAACCACAGTTGAAGATAAAGGAGTGACCTGCAGCCTGTCAGCTGATGGGCGGCTCCACCCTCCTCAACCAGGAAGAGCCGCGACCGCCTCTACGGATAAATAAACTAGCATCAGGCGTCCTGTTTTGTTTAAGAAATAAAATGTCATCACGCACATTCCGCAGACTTTCCAAGTGATGCGCTTGGATTTCAATTGGACAAGTGCTGAGCGTAGCCGTCAGCGGCTGTCACCGACACCGGGGGAGTTGTGGATGTCCAACTCGAAGAAAGGCCGAATATTTGAACAAAGTACTGCGAATACACCAGAGATGTGGGTGGCAAGCTTTTACGTCGACCGGATTCCACTCACTTAAGGGAAGATAACGAACGCACATGGATGTAAGGTGCCTTAAGTGGTTTTCCTTCATGATGGAAAGGTGGAGCAAGACAGTTATGCTGAGCGCCAGTTATCCACGTTAGCCTAGCTCACTAGCCTTAGTTCTCCACCGTTACATCCAATTAGTGGGCTGAGTTGACAACTCAGCCCACTAATTTAAAAAACACACACGACAGTTTCGTTGACTTCCTCGCGACAGCAACGCGTATATATTTGGTTTGCGACAGGTTTTACCAGTGAAGCTTCTTCCCCCCCGCCCCTTTTATCTTTGGTTTATGTACTGTATTTTGCTGCTGCTTTGCTAGAGCTAGCCTGTTAACTAACCAACTAGCTAGCCCCCAAAAGTCGCTAAGTCCCATCGCAAGTTTTCTTCCCCCCCATTGTTAATTGGACGGTCAATCGAGGGTCAAAGATGGCCCAAGAAGAGTATCCATTGCATTTCCTGGTATGGAACAATCAGTATCAGGAGCTCGACCAAGCGATGCAAAAGGCAGAGGTAGGTTTGTTTGGCATCTTTTTCCCTTCCGTGTCGCACTGCATTGCGCTGAAGCTGCTTGTTGCGTGTGTGTGCGCTACCGCAGCAGAATTTAGAACGAGTGGATCCGAGGGGGCGCACCCCACTGGAGCTCGCTGTGTCCCTGGGCCACTTAGAGTCCACCCGAGTGCTGCTCAGATACACAGCAGACCCGACACACTGCAACGCACAAGGCTGGACAAGTGGGTGCTCTGTTGTGCCTGCGCGTTTGCTTCTTGAGGGCTGGCAGGGTTCAACAAAGCATCACAGATGACCAGTCATGTGTTTGGGGTTCAGTTTTGCAAGAGGCTGTGAGCACTGGAGATCCTGAGCTGGTTCAACTGGTGCTTCAATACAGAGACTTCAAGCGGGCGACTGAGCGGCTGGCCGGAATTCCGGAGCTTCTGAGTAAACTTAGACAGGTAACCCAAAAAAAAGTTTAAAGAGAACCAATAAATGCTTCATCTAATCAGAGCTGCAATTTCTGTTTGTTTTCCCCCCTCACGATTGATTCAAGCATGATGCCTGAACATTAAGTCGCATTTAACTTGTATATCTACTTTTAAGTGACATTTTTGTCTGCCTTGAGATTTTTTTTCTGATATAAAATACACGCAGTGGCTCAATAAAATTTGGTTAACACCAAGTCTTTCTGTTTTTGTCTATCTGTTGCAGGCGCGTGACTTCTATGTGGAGATGAAGTGGGAGTTTACCAGTTGGGGTGACTGTTTTTATTCATCATTCTTTTCAGTACTAAGGCCTCAATGAAACCAGCTGGCCCTCACTATTTGTGGAATCTCAAAGTTTGAGCATAATAAGCTTTTGATTCAGGTGGAGTGTTTACCCTTAGGAAATAATGGAGATAGAAATAATAAATTCCAGGGGCATTGATATCACACTTCCTGTCTTTGTTCAAATATAACTTCTACCAATTCTCCCCCTCAGTGCCTTTGGTGTCCAAGGTCTGCCCCAGTGACGTGTATCGGGTGTGGAAGAGTGGCTCGTGTCTCCGCGTAGACACAACCCTCCTGGGTTTTGAACACATGACCTGGCTGAAAGGACGACGGAGCTACATTTTTAAGGGTGGAGGTTTGTATGGAAAAGTTTGACCGCAACCAAAATCTTGTCCGACTAAGCCCTTTGTGCTTCACTGCCATCTGTCCTCTTCTGTAGACAATGGGGCGGTAGTCATGGAGGTGGACCATGAGAAGCAGGTGGTGTACACGGAGCCGCTCGTCTTGTCTCCACGCGATGCGCCGTCCCTGCTGGCCGCCATGCAGCCATCGCAAGAGAACACTGCGCAGAGACTCACATCGCCCATCGTCTCCACGCACCTCAACACGCGCAACATTGCCTTTGAGCGGTAAGGTGCATGCTCTGTCAAAAATAAAACCCTACCCCAAGTCTAATAATGAAACGAGATACAGTCGATAGTATTGTCTGACCAAAATAAAATTATTTTTGATCTTCTATTAGACTAGCACATCTATCATTTGTGATTGGATGCCTACGTACAACTCATTTCTGTGTTAAGCCACGGAGGGATACAACTACTTTTTAGTCTACAGCAATGCGTTATGCACATGACCAATAGGTTCTGCAGCATAGATAGACCACACATAGATCCATCTGAAACCGTTTGTATGTATTGAATATATGTAAATAGAGTTAAATTTTCAACTGAATATTTTTAGCATAACTTGAATTCTTTTTAAACCGAGGCATACATAAAATGGGAAAGTTGTGACCCACATGTGCATTTTCTTTTTAGGAACAAGTCTGGCATATGGGGCTGGCGTTCTGAGAAGAGTGAAATGGTCAGTGGGTATGAAGCCAAGGTGAGACTTATGACTTCATTATTTGATATAGAACTCAGAGCAGTATTTTTTTGGGCAATCCGTATACTGTAATGTATTTTTGAAAATACGATCTAATGAACCCATTTTGTGTTGTTTGTGTTTAACTGTATACAATTAATATACTGTGTTAGGTTAGACTCTCTGGTGTACTTAAGATATCATTTTTATTCAGAAATAACACTTGGTGATGGTATTCAGGTTTACAGTGCAACCAATGTGGAGTTGGTAACTCGGTCAAGAACAGAGCATTTATCAGACCAGGATAAATCCCGGAGCAAAGGTGAGGTCGTAGAGCAATTTCATGACAGACCAAAAGTACAATCTCCATCCACAAAACATTAAAATGTAACACACATATGCCCCCCTTTGAGTTTATGCAACATGCTTTTTTCAATATGTCCCATTCAGGCTCCAAAACTCCTCTGCAGTCCTTCCTGGGAATAGCTGAACAGCACACTGCTCACAATGGGGTAAGCACCACTGAATCAAATGGTCCCACCTACACGCCATGCCGCCTCTTTGACGAGAATAACACTTTATTAGTCCCTGAGAGAGAATGAAGAAACTTTTTTTTCTCTCGCTCTATTATAGCGAACATGCAAAATTTTACCTTGTGATCCAATACAACATTTGATTATTCACCTATGGACAAGTGTCTTATATTAAGATCGAATCCTTTTGTATTGTTATTTAGAACCAACAAAAGCATGCCGACAACGTGGCACCTTTCTGTGAGGAGACAGTGCTTGTCTGTCGAATAAGTTCACATATCAGCGTCTCTCCTGTGTTCATGTAGAGTAATGTGTCCCAGTGCGCCAGTCCCCATAATCCCACAGCCATCACGGCTGAAGAATACTTCAATCCAGAGTTCAACCTCAATGGCCGGGACATTGGACGTCCCATCGAGCTCACCAGCAAAGTGCAGAGGTACTGACTGAGCCATTATGAAAAAAGATAAGAGCCAGCATGATAGATCTCAACATTTGTTCTGCCTTGGTTGTCTCCAGGTTCAAGGCAAATCTGTGGTTGAGTGAGACCCACCCGCTGTCGTTGGCCGAACAGGTGACGCCCATCATTGACCTCATGGCCATCTCCAACGCTCACTTTGCTAAGCTGCGTGACTTCATCACCTTACGCTTGCCCCCAGGTTTTCCAGTGAAAATAGGTGAGAGCAAAGTCACATTTTAGGGCTGGTCATCATTTACCTCATTTGCTTTTCTGATTGAATTCCCTCTGCTCTTCAGAGATTCCGCTGTTTCACGTGCTGAATGCCAGAGTGACCTTCAGTAACTTGTGCGGCTGTGACGAGCCTGTGAGCTCAGTGACGGTTCACAAACCGGAGAGCTCAGAAGAAGCAGGTAACGATGAATTCACACAATTTTGGTGTGCGTAACTCAGACACACAAGCCTGGAACCTATCCCAGCAGTCATCGGGCAGTAGTCCAGCCATCTTTGCAAAATTACATTTAAAGTATATTTAGCAAGTTATTAGCAATGATAGTCACATGTAGTCGTCATCTCTAATTTGTTGTAAACCGTCATCACAGGGCAGTCGGCCGCTCCCTTCCACTGCGAGGTGGACCCTTCGGTGTTTGAGCCCCCAGCAGACTACACGACCCTCGGACCAGGGCGCAGCGAGCCAATGAGAGACGAGGATGACAACCTGCTGCAATTCGCCATCCAGCAGAGCCTTTTGGACGCTGGCACAGAGAGCGACCAGGTTAGAACACAACCTCAATCACACGGCTCTTTCCTATTACGTAAACGAGAACAACAATTTTGATAGTTTGAACAATCATTGGAATCAGTTATGGCTTTAATAGTATTCAAAATTAATATGAGTTGACTATAGTTAACTGAAAAGCTTAGAATACAGTGGTAGCTCTACTTACGAACGCCTATACTTACAAACTTTTCAAGATAAGAACTGGAGCCTCGTGATTTTCTGGCATCTACTTAGGAACCAATTTTTGACTTCCGAACTGACGCTCCAGCGAAGCTAGATTCCTTCTCTTTTCTTGTATTTTTTTTTTAAGTTCTCACTTACGTTCTGCACGAGGTGCGTTTAATGACCACTCACACAGTTGGAAAACTCAATAATTGCACCAGAAAGTGACGAGTACGTGAGCATATTTCAGGGAGTACGTTGCCTCTACTTACAAACCCGATCGTAGAACCAATTAAGTTCGTCGTAGGTAGAGGTACCAATATAGCATTATATGATTTTTTTTATTTTAGGTAACCATCTGGGAGGCTCTGACCAACAGTCGTCCAGGACCTCAGTCGCCCCTTTATGAGGAAGATACTCAGCTGGAGAGGTGAGCTAACATTTTGTCAGGCTATCCAACGTGGAACTCCATCCTTCAAAATCATGATGGTATCTGCCTGATTTGGTAGAAGAAAGGCTCTCACATGTAATTAAGTAAGATAATTAGGCATCTGTGAATAGAAGTCTGTGATTAGCACTTCCTTTCAACCCACACGGGGGGCAGCGACTACTCCCAGTCATCCTCAACTGAGGCCCAGCAGTGATACCTTTCTGTCTTTCCTTCCTATTCCTATGTTTTTGGACAGGGCCATTCAAGAGTCTTTGTCCATCTCGTTGGCTAGCAGAGAAGGGGTAGATGATGCGGAGGACCCCAGCCAGCCTCCAACAGACTCTCCATTGAACCCCACCCCCAATTACCCTCTCTCTTACAACACAGCGACCGAGCCGCAGTTATCGGGACCCTTTGGTGGAGCGAGCAGCTTCGATGAGCAGTTGCGCATTGCCATGGAGCTGTCGTGCCGTGAACAAGAGGAGATAGACAAGTGAGGGTCTACGTTTATCAGCTTTTAAATAGATATATCAATACATTGCTAAAACAAAGTTATGTGGTATTTTTAACTACAAAACACGTAATTATCTTTTTGTATGAACTTCAGCTGAAAGCTTGAATTCTTTTATAATAATTTTTAATAATTGTTTACTATCTGCTAAACAGCGGTGAACTGAGTTAAGTTCACTCCCCCCAGGTCTCAATTATTTTTTTGCTTGCAAGTCAAAGCAAAAAAATCTAAACTATTTATTTATTTATTTTTCATTTTGTTTAATTGACAGGGACAATGAACATTTCTGTAGATGCACCAGAATTAGCCAAAGGGCTTTTTTTCATCAGTAGTCCCTAAGGCAAGGTGTGTAAAGGGTCTTTCCCAAGGACACGTGACTCGGTCAGAGCTGGGTTCGCCGACCCGTCGGTTTCTGAACAGCTCTACTGCCTGAGCCACAGTCGCCACACAATGATTGATATATTGATAAAACTGAAGTTTTATACCCCAAGGAATCATTGTATGCCGGAGTATAGATATTGCTTGAGTGACTAAGATGTCCACTCTCTGCAGTTCTAAAACCTTTGTTATTATCGCTATTTGAAGCAGGGTTCTGTTCCTGTCCCTCTCAAACAACTGGGATTTATTGTAGTCTAAATCTAGAATTGTGATCAACACCTTAACCTGCCCCCATGTGGATGTCATGGTAGACCATTATCAAATCTACATCATTTTATTGAGTCGGATGATTTGTTCTCATTTCACAGGAAGCGTAAAGAGGAAGAAGAGGAGCTCGAGAGGATCCTGCAACTATCACTCACCGAAAAGTAGTGTCACTTTAATGCAGAGGCAGGTTGTTCATTGGGGGACGCAAACTCCTAATTTATTCTGGTTTTATTTTTAAACCCAGAGATAGTAAGTTATTACAGATGTATTATTTATTCCTTTACCTGATTACTGTCCCTAAAAAGTGTGAACAAGAGTGAGTGACACAAAGGGCCCTGTTTTCGTTCCGGGCGCAAGTCTAGTGCAGAGCGCAGTCTAATTGCGGATGGGTGGAGTTTTCTTTCTTTTGGTATTTCGCTAGACCTTACGCTGGTAGAATTGGGTGTACCGAGGGCCTTTTGTGCCTTTGTGTGCTGTTGTGGGACGGAAGTAGACTTTTCACTGCAAATCCCACCATGTCCCTCTATTGCATCAAAATTAGCACGGTCGAAACGCAAATCCGAGTCTACCGTGCCTGACGTTGCAGTAACAAGTAGACCTGCTTTTTTTAGGCTCGAATTTAGATTGAATTTATCGCTACCGTTTTTTACCAAATTAGAAGATGCGCTAGTGGGTGAGGCAGAAACGCCCAGAGAGGCATAGTGTGTCTACCAAATTTACAAATACGCTGAACTAAACCATTACTCTTGAACAAAAATGAAGATTGATCTACTTTTTAAGCTAAATGCACACTGCATTCTGTCACCAAATTAGCAGGTGAGTCAGCGGCGAAGCTGCTTTATCCGCCGGCACACCCAGATGAGCGCAGCACAGCCCCAAATACGCTAGACAAGACTTGCACTGGCATGAAAATGAAGTTACGCCCAGTGCATGGGCCTCAGTTTAGCAAAATAGGGCCCACAATGTGCAAATTAATAGTCTGATTGACAACAATGTCAGAGGAAAAGAAAGGGAGTTTTTTTAAAATTATAATTCTATATTTTGCTGAGTCTTGCTGTCTTTAAAGAACGATGAATGGTCTTAATTCTTTAAACCTACAGTATAATGATCCATGGTACTGATGAAAAAAAACATAATAAAACAGCATATACAAAGAGAACCTTTGAAACATTTGTTGACTTGCTCATGTTTGTGTGGAAAAAATGAAATAATAAAAAAAAAGATCATCTTGGGGATGGTTTATTTACTCATTTGCACATAGGAATCTGTCACCATTACTAATATGCATTCTGACCAACGCCAAATACACATGAACTGTAGGCTGCTAAATGTTAGAGTTAGCCTGTGTCATCTTGATGAAGTGACATACTGTACAAAACTCCTTTTATTAACATGGCAGTGAATTATTGTGTTTACAATCTCATAAACCTACAAAACAATAGCTGTGGTAATAAAGGGAGATTTCCGGTTGTCTTTAAACATTGCAAAATATTCTCAAGAAAAGAATGTAGTCACAAAAACTGAAACAATATCCTAAATATTACAAACATTATATTATTATTATTATTATCTTATATATCATATATTTTGCATGATAAATGGCAAGTGAGTGCCAGTGAGGGTATACTTGGTGTGCTCGCTCTTCGTGTAGTTCTGCCACAATCGTACAACTTGTCGCTCTTCATCCAGCTGAACTATTTGAAAGCAATGCAAACTTTCAGTTCATTTTAACACAACACATTTATGTTAACACATTGGCACATTTGTAGTTGCACCTTTATTCAAGTTGTGCTCATTTGGGACCACATATTCCCCTTCCCCAGGCTTGTTCTGTGAACACATCAGCCTCGATGGCGCCACTTGTGCCTTGAGTACATTTGTCTGTGTTGAGGGAGTGACGCACTCGGGATGTGTTACCGCTGTAAGTATGTGACAATTAAGGTTGACCTCTCACACATTACTGAAATGCTGCAGAATTTTTATTTTTGCATGCTCTCACATACGCACCACTGAAATGTTTTTTTTTTTGCTCCTGTTTTTCTTTATTGTTCACATTCACTAATGATAGACATTTTTCTCTTGTATGTAATTTGTGCACTCATATATACAAGTGAAACCCATTTGCGAATATTATATTAGCACATTTGCGTGAAAGGATTTCAGTCATTCCAATATTTTAAAACGGTCACCAATCCCATGCAGTACTCACCGATGCGAGTTTCGTAGATGCCCCCCGGTGTGTAAGGATGAAGCCTGTATTCTGTCTTCTCTAGAAAATATTCTAATACCTCCTGCAGGGAGGAGACTGTCACCTGAAGGGAAACCGACTGTGTGAGGCACATCAAAAATCTCATTGACCACAATGCTGTGTCGACGATGTCAGAATATAACAACATTCTTGTAATCCGGTTATTGCGGGTGAAGTTTACAGTGATTGCATTCTCAGAGCTGGTTCCAATATTTTGATGACCTTTTCTATGAAGGCGAAAAAATATTACACACTGCTTTTGGTGGTTGCTGTGTAGTCACAAAAACAAATGTGATCTTTCATATTTGAATTTGATTATCTTTGTGTAAAGGTGGAATTGATCAGAAAGCTTGGATGCAAGTCTCTGTGCGAGTGTACCTAATAAAGTGCTTGATGAGTTTTCATATTTGCTAAACTCACTCAAGCTGTGGCTGCATTTATAAGTATAATGCTTTGAGAGCTGGAAAAACATACTGCTGTTTCTAATTGGATGATAAATCCCGACTTGGTGTAGATCAGCCTATAGTTCTTCATGACAGGCCCCCTAAAACAAAACAAGTTATCATGACTGCAATGCATATTCAAAATTGTTCACTAAAAAGATAAGAAACTAAACTTCAGAACAATACTAACATTTTTATATACGGCACTTATATATGTTTATATTTGTCGTCCCTTACAAATACAGTGCCTCAAATACTTTAATAAAACATTTCCTGTGTCTCACGCTACATTATGTGACTGTTATGATACTCTTAGCGTACCCTTGGTATACACTTGCCATTTTCGGGTATCGTCTCAGACAATAAAGTAATTATTAATAATATTCAGTAACGTACTTGGCTGTGACATGTCTGAGGGTGAGGGCATAGTTGTTGGCCATGGTGGATGGGCGGAGGATGATGTCTCCAAACTCCGGGTTCCGCCACAACATATTCTCAGCTTCCTGCCGGGTTACATTGAAGAAACACCTGAAAGAATCGGAGAATAGATTTAATGGCTAGATAAAAAATAAACACTAGAGAAATAAACAAATCATAGTCACGGTAACATCTCTGGACTGATGTGATCATGCGTTTCCTTTTGTGGGGGCACGGATGCGGAAGCCCCAAGAAGGTGCGCAGGTCGAGGAGGAAGTGGGGGTTTCTCCACTTGGGAAATTCTTATCTTCTCCTGAGCCAGAGCATCTTCAAGCAGCAACCTTTGGCCGGGCAGGAGTTGCAGCTGGCTGGGAATCTCTTTCTACAGAGTAACATACAATTACTTTTACATCCAACTGGATAGATGGACAGACGGACAGATGGGCGAATGTTTAGTCACTCTACAATGCTACCAACTAAGCCACAGACACCCAGCAAGACCAACATGTTGTATTTGTCCTGGTGACACCAGCAAAACCAGTGGGTCATCAACGATCACCAGCTCCTGGGCGGGCCCCATCAACATGCTGAGTTGCTGACCCAGCTGGGTGGATGAGGCTTGGTTCCTAAAGCGAGTTTATCAGTGAATGAAGGTTTAAGCTGTTCTAATCTTGGCTGTGATGTTTTGCTTTTGCTGTTGGTCTTGTTGAAAAAGAAATGCAATGAAACCATGCTGGTCTGTGCTGTTTTTTTTTCTCTTCTTTTTATATATCAGGGAAAGCAAGTTTGTGTTTAAATGGGTTAGTTAATTGTTGACCTGATGTAAGAATCCTTCCTGGTTGGGTATACTGTGGGTTTGTCCCTTGCATGCCGACCCTGAATATGTCAATAAAAAAGAACTCCAAAATTCCCACCATGTATATCTTCGTTTCGTTCTCTCTTTTTTCTGTCTTTTTATCTTTTTATGGACGGATGTCCATCTGTTCATCCACACTACGTAGCTACTGTATCCTACCTAAGTGCCCCGAATGTGAAATTATGAACAGTGGTTTGATTACATATTGTACCATGTCCATTAATAATATAAAATACAGCAATTTACTTCACTGGTTTCTTTTATATCAAACAAATTATTTTAGGTGCATTACCTGACATGTTTCGGCGGTTTCTTCCGCCTTCATCAGCGGAAGCAACCGCCGAAACATGTCAGGTAATGCACCTAAAATATATTTTTTTTAATATAAAAGAAACCAGTGAAGTGATTAAAAAAGGAAAAACAAGATGAACTTAGTACAACTAATACAGCAATTTGTTTCTCTAGTGCTTTTCAAAAATGCCCAATTGTTTTCATAAATTGTGTATGGCTTGCTGAGTTATTCAAATGCTTACCTGTTATTCGTGTGTGCGTGTGTGTGTTTTTACTCACTTTGACCATAGTCATGATATAAGCCCGCCACTCTTCTCCTGTGTCAGGGTTGTCCAGCTGCACCCCCCCACCAAAAAAAAATACCATCACTCTCCTCAAATAAATTGTAGTGATTGCATTACAGCCTGGATTTTGGACTGGATACCAATACCTTCAAGTGGACCTCCTCTGTATGCATCGTGATGATGAAGATGGTGGGTATCTTCCTCTGATATGGGGATGCTAACTGCATGGACCTCAGCTGCAGCAGATTCAGCTTCTCTGTATACTGACAGAGGAAGGACATCATGAAGTAATGTTATTTGACTGGCATTATGTCTAGTTATATATAATTAGACATAATGCCAGTCAATTATTGGATTATGACTGGGAATCTTCTACATTTTGCCAAATCAATAATCACTAAAGTCTCATTTTTATATATGATGGATTGTGTAGTTATGAACATAGCGTTGAAACACTACTGGAGGGCACAGTTAATTACATCACTGCTGTCGCACTAATACAACGTACCAGTTATATGTCAGCGGGTGACTCTTCTCTAACAAATATTGACTAAATAATACATTATAACACTATTATGCCGTTTTCACAGGTGGGTGTGTATTTTACAGAATGGCGACAACTAAATCACTTTGTGTCAGATACAGATTGCCACAGAATTTTACGTGGCCCAGTAAAGCAAAAAAATAGGTGTCTACTTAATATTTATAAATAACAGGATTTGTTCCTTTCACTGGACCCAAAATCTGTACCATTTTCCCCCGAATCGGTTTTAAAAGCATTTGTTTTCACCACTTCCCACAGCTCCTAAAAAAAGAAAGATTTATTTGCCACTAAAATTAATTTGAATTTTTTACAGCTATGATACAGTGGATAGTGGATAGAGAGTAATTCCAGCCGACCTTCCACTCTAGTTGCTATCATTATTATTCAGCACAATATATTCGTATTTAAGTCTCTCTAGTTATGCTTGTTGAATGATGATTTTAGCCAATCATAAATAAAGCAAATGCAAGAGGTGGCCTCACTGTATCCTGCTTATCGTCTTTGTACAGAAACAAGGTGTCTCCACGCAGTTCTGCGAAGTACTTCTTGAAATCCTGAAGATGATAATGACATTAGGATGGCTGAGCTTCACGCTACATTCCTATTCCCAAATCAGTTCTTATCATTTGCCCTCACCGTCTCGTGGGAGTGTTTCTTGAGCAGGTGCCCTGTGTAGTAGAGAGGCAGAGCTGTGATGTGTGCCCTCCGCTTGTGGACCTCTCTGGTGGGCACAGACATGATTTCGAGCCTTACGGGTTCTCTGAGCTTCCAAATTCCTGATTTAATCCAAGTTGGCCTAACTGGAGTCCAGAAACTCTTTAGAGCCTCCGCATAGCTTAGTCTCTGTGTTTACCTTGTGCTGCTCCTGACAATAATGATGGACTCAAGCTTAGTCATTCTCCTTTTCGCTCAGTTATCATGGGGTCATGCTAGCGAGAATGAGGAAGCACTGTGGTGATTTACCAATGAGGAAGTAGTCATTTGTCAATACAGTTTAACACCCCTAATATACTGTAAAAACTCTTACCACGTATGCAACATTATCAGATCCCATCCAAAGCCTTAAAATATAAGGCAGGTTAACTATTGAACAAGTGTTTGTTTTTCATGGCAGATATGTACCTGTGAGATTTCACACCCAGACTTACAAATGCATGCATATTAAAATTGAATCCAGTATCAACTGCATTTTAAATCATTGATATAAACAGGCATACTTACCTAACACAGCCAATTGCCCAAGGCCCCATAATTTTCATGGGCTCTCAAAAGATATGAAATTGATAAATGTTATATTCTCTTGAATTTAAAGCAATTATTATTGTTTTAGCCATATGAAATACGTCATAATTGTTATATAATACGATATAATTGTTGTGGCTGCTCCTCTTCTCATGCTCTGGGGTTTTCCACGTTCTTACTGCTCATGTGCAGACTTGAATCAGAAAAAAGCAAACATGTTGGCGCAACTGTGAGGAAAATGAAGCGTAGTTATCCCAGTGGAGTGAAGAGGAAAAGCCGAGATGAAAATGAGCGTTTTTTTTTTTTTTGGTCGTTTTAAATCAAAACTTCCAACCTTTTTCACAGCAACACCAAATACTATGTTCAACAACAGCCAATAGTACTGACAGCAGTGCTACAGAAGAAAATTGAATGGAGAGTGAAATTAGTAGTGAATTCGTAGGGGTCTTAAAATGTTTGATACTTTGCTGAATGTTGATTATATGCTTAGCAAATACAGTACAAGTGTTGAAATAATTTATTCATCAGGTAGTAATGGCTAAAACTAAATGACTAAAAACAGTATGATAAACATTTCCCTGGGTACCATCAAATCAATGTAAAATGAAACATGCTACTGGAAACAATGTTACTTGTAAAGGAGTGAAAATAGATTTTAAAGTGCTTGCTACATTGTTATTGTATTTACTTTAGTATTGAAGAAAGCATCTGACGCTCCAGTTTGTATATCTACGATTATGAGTAAGGTCACCGATATTATAGGCCTTACCAGTAGGCTAATATTTTGGTTGTCTCATTATATCAATATTTTTTTGCAGATGTCTTTGTTACATTGATATGTTACATTGTTATTTAAATGTGATGCCAATGAAGTATACGTTTTTTGGGGGGGGGGAAATCCCAATAAAAAAAAGGCTGTCACTGGAATCATCAGTAGTCTATGGCAAGGGGTTTTGCGTACCACAATTATTTATTTTTATTTTTCATGCTCGAAATGGCAACACGAAATCCATTGCGTTTTACTAGTTCAGTTACTACCGTAGTATTGCTGGTTTGAAGCTGCTGAATTATTAATGAGCTGGGCAAGTGCCTGCATGAGTGCCAGGCATTAGTAATCGAAATTGCAAACAAGGTTATATTTGAACTCAACCATCGTACCACTTTGTCGCATTTATTGTATTTCCGTGCACAATTTAATAAAACAACTTTAATATGCAGTCGATTAATCCCAAAACGAGGCAAGTATGCGTTATGTAATGTTTCAGGGATCGATTGAGAGTAACTGAACATAGTATAAAACTCCCATTGATTGATCGCCACTACACTCCCTGCTGACCGGAGAAAACATTTGATAGCGAACCCAAGAAGGGGAATTAATTAACGCGAAAAAACGTTCATATTTCCCCATTTCGGTGCCCTTGGACGAACGCGGTCTGAAGAAGTCCACCCAGAAGCACCGTTTGTCGGCCTTACGTCGACATAACACGGCGTTTAGTGTCCACTTAACGTCGACACGGTTGGACTTGTTTTCCCCATCGCAGCCTGCTTCCTGTTAGCTTGTGGTAGCTTAGGGGAACCGACATTATGCTAATGAACGTGCCAGTATAGTTTGCCATCGCAAAGGGGTGGAACTGCACCGCGATCGGGTAGGTTGATCGGATCGTCTAATTCAAAACCTAAAAGTTAATGCGGCAATAGTGTGACAGTTCGCTCTCGGTGGTTCTAATGTTTGTTGCTAACCCGCTGTAGCTGTAGCCATGTTGATTCAGTGAGGGCTTTAACTCGTCCTGTGAAGATCGCTAATATATGTACAAGAAATCTAGCTTATATCGGACACGTTAGTTGGTAACAAACCAAATGAGTTGACTTTGTGTGTAATTTTTAGTAGTCACAGTCGGCATCAGTGCTAATCTTTTGGGACAAAAAAACCAAAACAATAGAAAGTGTATTTTTGTTTGGTCCGGTTTGTGTTTGTAGTCATTAGTTTTGGATGTTGAAGTGCAAGATTTCCGTTTAAAATTCACATTTTAGTAGCACTTTCGGATTAAGACCATCTTCCGCGCTAACTAGCTTTCAAGCAAGACTGGGAAGCTGTCTGACGAGGGAGGTTCCATTCCTCTTTTGAGTCTCTCGCCTACTTTTCTACCACCACCGTCGCCGCCCTCCTCGTCCGCTCCAGCCAACCATGGACCCCCCGAGGACACGCTCACGGTCTCGGTCTGGCTTCTATCATTTTGCCGTGAGCAACCCCGCTGGAGGTAACGGCGGCGGTAACGCGCTCGGTAACGGGAGCATGATGAGCGCCGGAGGAGGGGGAGGAGGAATGAGCTTCCCGCAGCAGAGCAACGCGGGTTGGGCACCGCATCACGGCGGCCGCGGCGGCTATCCGGAGAACCACCAGCAGCAGCAGCAGCCGGGAACTTACCTGCCTGCAGGGGCGCAGCGTCACGG
Source organism: Syngnathus floridae (assembly GCF_059516105.1). Classification (NCBI taxonomy): domain Eukaryota; kingdom Metazoa; phylum Chordata; class Actinopteri; order Syngnathiformes; family Syngnathidae; genus Syngnathus; species Syngnathus floridae. Next base: position 17,194,822 of record NC_142413.1, on the reverse strand, counting down.
AGCTCACCGGCACCCTGGAAACGGTAAGTGGCGTGGGCCTGTTTGAAACACCATTATATTCGTCTTTGATGGGGGTGAGGACGGCTATTACCAAGCATCCTTTGGGCTTCATCGAGGAGCTGTGGTTCGAACAAAAACCCTTTGTGTGTTATAATGGACGTTTGTCCACTGTTTGCACTCACCTCAACAGCTCAGTGAGCTCCAGTGCGGTGGTTCTATATTACAACCTATGCTTTTACAACGATAATATTGATTTTATTTGACATGTTTGTTCATTATGTTAGCACTAATTTGCATGTTGTAGGATTGCACCACATCTAACATGAGACATTTGCTCCCCTCAGCTGATTAAACATTTTGTGCAAGTCTCAGTAGTGTTATATAACTATAAGAATTTAAGTTTATCCCAATTTGAAAAAATAAAAATACCATTTCTCACTGACAATGTCAATTAAAACAACAACAACAACATCTTGCAAATACCCATGATGTCGTTCCTCTTGTATTCAAAATCTGAGCTATGACTTTAGTATGGAGGCAGTGAGCTCAAGTATATAAAAACCTGCAGTTGGAAATAAGCAAACCTTCTTGAAGCGGTTTACTGTCCAAATAAAGAGTTCCTCGCTGTTTATTTAAAGTCACGTAGCTTTGCCATAAAGACAATTACATGTGTATTTTCAAACAAGTACATCACTTTGCTATAAAGGTAGCTTGCTTAATGCCAACACCTAAATGAAAACACCATAAACGGGCTAATCAATAGCATCGTGTCGCAGTGATATAACCCTTTAAGCCAGTGTTTCTCAAGCTTTATTGAGCCAGGGCACAAATTTCACATTGGGAAAAAAAATCATGGTGCCCAAATTTGCAAAACCTTTCACAAAAAGTGGATATACAGATTATTTATGCATCATCAATTACCTAGTCAGCGGAAGAGCATTACTTTGTTTTTCCTGTTACGATATGTGGCTGTCATTGATAAATTAACAAATAGCCATGTACTACTAAAGAGTGACTGGTGCCAAGTGTGGCAGTATGTCTGTCAAGGGCCCTTGCCCATAAGCAAAGTAAAGTCAATTGCAGGTAAAATTTTTGCCAAAACGGTTTCATTCTTTATATTATATTTAACTATATCCTGACTTTGTCTTTATAAATAACAGTTTATGAAGTGCCCCTGAATAAAATACTAAAAAAAAAAAAACATGACAATTCTTTAGGGGTGTGAGGGTAGGGCCGGAAATATAATTTGAGATATGTGTTTTGAGTTATGAAGCAGGTCACAAATGACTTGTTTCTGTGTTTCTCATGTATGTGGCCAGTGAGTGTATCTGTGTAAAAACGGGTGCTAAACTTTGACCTTTATGGTGCATGTAGTCCTTAGCCTGACAACTATCTACAAACCTCAGTTGTTTTCCTGCCGCATTAAGCATGAGCATAATTTTGCAAAAATTAACATGAAGTCTAAGCGATTGTAATAGGTCAACAGAGTATTTACAGTTTCCTTTATTTTAGTCAGAGAATAGTTTGCTCTTTCGCTGCTGTAGAACCAAGCCTGATTTTTAAATTTTTTTTTCACGAATGAAAGAATAATTTTAGATTTACGTGACATCAGATTGAAAGTGATCCAAAATCATCAATCAAGAATTGATATTGAGTGTGTGAGTGGTTCACCCATAATAATCTGGAGGCCCCTTGAATTCATTAACACAATGCCATCCTAAAACTAACCGCCCCCATTAAACTGTTTTGTGGCAGCTACACTGATCCAAACAAAACCGTCCTCATGCTCCCCCTCGGCGTGGAATCTTAGATGGTGAGCCAATGTTCCACAGTCAGAGGCGTGACATGTCACTTAATAGTGTTGGCGTGTGCCATTCCGACTGTCCCTATTACACATTTGCTGCTGCAGGCTTACAGAGTCCTATTTTGTCTGCTTGTTTGCATTTCACTAACATGCATTGCAAGACAATGTTTAAGAAGCAACCGTTGTCAGTTAAGACTTCAAATTAGGACCGCTTTGTTGTCTCATTGCAGGTCGAAACCGATGAAAATATACTAATACTGGCTGCGGCAATCAAACAAAAGGCCCTTTGGTCATGGATCACATTTTTTTAACGCTTATCCACTGCGGACATATCTTATGAACATTACTGTGTTTCCCCAAATTATTAGGTCGCAGAATGTTGTCAATTCTACAGGGTTCCTGCAAGCATCTATTATCAGTCTTAATCTGTGTAGGTTGTCATTAACAATGTCGCCTAAATCTGTACATTCAATTTATACATCGCCTTACCTTTATGCCCAACACAACACAAAACACACAACACAACAGTACTTTCAGCAGAAGGTCTATACCAGGGGTGCCCAATATGTCGATCGCGATCGATCGGTCGATCGCCTAGCCACTACTGGTTGATCGCGTGACATTAAAATGTTTTTGGGGGGTTTTCGCACTTGACGCGTGCGCAAACACCGGCGCTAACAACACAACACTAACGCTCGCGAGTTCCCTTCAATAGTCAGATCCCTGTTTTTTCTCTTAAACTTAAGCAAGGGTATAAAAAGGGCAGTTGGACATAGTAAAAAGATTTAAAAAAGTATCACTTTCATAGGGAATGGGAGGACTTTTTTGTCACGATGACATAGTGTGTGTGTATATATATATATATATATATATATATATATATATATATATATATATATATATATATATATATATATATATATAATTATTTTTTTAGTGGGTAGATCTTTGTGATTTGGTCATTTCAAAAGTAGCGAGCTGAAAATGTTTGGGCACTCCTGGTCTATACTGTGCACTGGTTTAAGGAAAAGTTTAGTAATGAAATAATACATATAAAATGGAATCAATTGTGTTCTGCTTCAACAGCACCGTTATTCTGAGGAAATAAGCTTGTTTTCTCTCCAAGGCTTTAAAGATCTAGTTCTCCCCAAAATGCATGCGGGACAAGGACCCAGCAAGGGCTAGAAGTTGATGGAGAAAGCTATGACGACGGCATGTTGCCTCCAGTGTCAGCTGCTCAGTCAGCCGTCTTTGCATCTGTTCTTCAGAGTCGCTAGCGGGGCGTCTTTGAGCCATCACTATCGCAGACATCACATGGCCCCAGAGTGGCTCTGCAAAGGACAACAAAGAGGTTGGGTGTGCTTTCAGATCTGTTGTTTCTGAGGGAGACATGGAATGGAGAGGAAGGGGGAGATTTCTTCTCCCCCACCCCTTTTGGTGATGAAATATTTTTTTCAGCCCTGCTTAAGCCAAAGCCTTGTCATCTGAAGGACGTCTTTTCATGCTGCATAAAATGTGTGTATGTGCTACTTCCAGATTGCACATGTGCCCTGTCAGATAAGCGGCTAGCCATATATTGTTTTTATTCAGAACAGATTTATCACATTTCTTTGCTGTTTGTTGGTTATTTAGCCTAACCCAAGAGGTTTCTTTGCTGCACATTTAGTTAACAGGATTTGGCAAAATTGTGATTTGATTGTAATGCTTTGTTTTGAACAGAAAAATCATGCTTTTGAACTCTCAAACAACAACAAAAACACATTTATCAAAAACAAATATATTCAGCTCCTGCTGAAAACAGGAATGGAGGAAGTGGAAAATGTGCTTGCCTATGTGGTCAGTTTGGGAATTACAATGAACCAATCGTTGATGGAGGAGCAGAGTGTTGTTTTGGCCACAATGGCACTTCTCCAGCATTTACTGCACTACAGATTTGTCCACTGTATTCACAATTACTTTGTAAAGTTTGAGCTTTTTAGAACACTTATATTGAGTTTTAGTGTTTTTGCACTTGTGTGGCAGGCCGGCTCAAAAGCGCTCCTTTCCCACCGCCAAACGTGTGGTTCTCCTTATAGACCTGCCCAAAATAAATCAAGCAAACTGCTGAACCTACGACCTCTGGGCTCGTCGGGATAATTTGTCAGTGAATAATTCATGAATCTTAATTACTTGATTCATTCAGGAGGCCAGCTATCCATGGACTTTCTTTTTGCCATTTGGTGTCCATCCAAATTAGATCTCTCTGTACTTCCCAGCAGCATTCATATTTAAAGCTATATTTCAAGCTTTTTTTTGTAAATTAACTCCGATCTATAAATTAAACCCAACAGCTGTTTCAGAGTGGGTTAAGAGTTAGCGTCACTTTTTTTGGCACATTGTGCATTGGTTTGACAATTAATAAAGATAACAACCGCAGCATGTCACTATCCAAAGATTGGGAGAGAAGCGCCATACAGCGGCAGATGTTTTTGGTACTACATCAGAGGCAATGAAAGATCCAGAGTAGCTTTTTCCACAGAGAGCTTCTTCTGCTTTGTTTCAAGCCACCATTGAAAAAGCCTGTCAGACCAAAGAAGCACAACACTGATTGATTTACATCGATGCCCGTTTATACATGGGGTAACAGACCGATCACTGTTTCATATCCTTTGTGATCCTGCACAGGAAAATCAGATTGAGGCGGCCAGTTTGTCGTGCTGGCTCAACAAGCGTCTTGTGATGATGTTTTTCTCAGCATCATCTTATCTGATTATGTTGCCCCATTCTTTGCTTCTCTTTTGCCTGCAGGGGTGCTACACTTTCATCCAGATAATGTTTTCAATGAGGATCGAGACAAAGTAAGCCACGACACTTGATTTTTAAAAATTTTTTTTTTATACACATTTTTTTTTCATTTAGATTTGTTTTAATAATTTCGGCATTTTCTTGGACAACCACTACACTTTTTTGGTCCACTGTTTCCAGATGGAAGATAGCCCTAGCCCAAAAAGACAGCGTCTTTCTCAGCAGTCCATTTTAGATCTAAGCTCCGCCCCTTCCTCTACCCCTTCCTCTCCCATTCGTCCCTGGGAGCTCACCCCCAGTCGTAGGCCGCATGCCCACTATGCACCGGAGAGATGTCACACACCTGTCCGCAATCGAAGAAGGTAAGTACGCAACACACGCTGGCATTTTTTAAAATTTTTTTTTAAACAGATTCGTACCGTAATTTCTGGACTAAAAGTCGCTCCGGAATATAGGTCGCATTAGCCAAAAAATCCACAATAACGTGAAAAAAAACATATATAAGTCGCTCCGGAGTACAAGTCGCATTTTGGGGCTAAATTTATTCGACAAAATCCAACACCAAGAACAGACATTAACGAGCAACAAGAGGCTAAACGATAGGTATGCTAACGTGACATAAACACAAACAAAGAGCTGAGGCCCGTTGCCTGACGTAACATTCAGAGTTATTAAAAAAAAAACTATTACACAAATAACACGTTTATAAAACCATCTGTGTCACTCCAATTCATTAAAGCCATCGATCGTCCTTTGTCAACAATGGGTGCGCGCCGCTGACGGCGCTTGCACTTCAAAATATTCCACAGGCCCATATAACGATATATGAATTAGATATCAAATAACTATTATATAAGCAATAATATTATCAAACCATCTGTGCACTCTAAATCATTAAATCCATCGATCAAATTCCTCGTCATTTGTCAACAACGCCGCGTGTGCGCCCTGATGTCATCCTCGTCGTTATTCCACAGATCTAGTATATAACTAGATTGTAGCGTTAACAAAGTACAAGGAAAGACGTGGGTTTGGTAAACGGCTCTTTATTTAACAAAACAAACTTCCAGGCGTGTGGCGGCGTGGACTTCCAGCCACAGAGGTTGAAGAGAGATCCATAGAATAGGACCAGGCGTGCGTAAAAACCATGACAGAGCCCCATCCACCGTCCCCGGACAGCCACCCGGCCGAGTGCTGGCCCCCGACTTCTATCCACGGAGGTGAAAGAGCTCCGTAGAGTAGGACCGGGCGTGCGTAAAAGCCATAATAGTTTTTCAAACCTACTGTGTCACTCCAAATACTTAAATCCTTCAAACTCTTCGTCCTCCGTGTCACTTTGAAACAAAGCCGCTAATGATGCCGGTAGTACGTGGGGCCCTTTGTCATCTTCGTCATCCCGTGATCAATCTTTGTCCTTTTTGTAAACAACCGCCATGCCGCGCTACTGACATCACTTGAAATTCAAATTACAGTAATCCTTTGCTACATCGCGGTTTGTTTATCGCGGTTTCACTTTTTTTGGGGGGAAATTTTTGAAAAAATTCACATAAGTCGGTCCTCATAAGTCGCCCCCCCCACCCAAACTATGAAAAAAAACGCGACTTATAGTCCGAAAATTACGGTACATTTAATTTATGTCATAGAGGAAACCAAGCGATAATGAATCGTAATGTCTGACTGGAAAGAACTTTTCAAGTGCTGTTGACCAACCTATTAAGTATGTGCTGCTATGGCGCAATGCGAAGGCTAGCAGCGCAGGAGGTTGGGTGCCTTTGCATCCAATAGGCACAATAATGGCCAAACGATTTCAGAATGACAAAGACATGAGTTTGATCTGGTGCAGCTGTCGATTCAAAAATACAAAGTTTGCGCATCCTATATTAGAGTCAATACACTAGTAAAATCAACATCTATTGGTTGATTTAGTGCTTCATATTTATCATAGGCAACAAAGAATTTATACCGCAAACTCTTCTTTCTTCTCAGCCCGCCAATGCGACGTCCTCGTGGCCGCAGAGACCGCCTGACACGTCATCACCACACACACAATCACCACCACCATTACAACAACAACAGCCATCACCACCCAAACAATCACCCTCACCACCACCACCACCATCATCACCACCTGCACTCCCACCACGGGCTGTCCTCAGGCCACCAAGACGAGAACTACCGTCACTCAGCCCCCCCTCAGGGCTACCTGCCCTATGGCCAGCAGCCCCATAGAGGGCCCGGGTCCAGCATGGAAGAGCGCCAAGTTTACCACCCCCCAAACCCCTCCCCGAGACCCCTTCATCCGTCCTCAAACCTGTCTCCTCGACTGCTGCATCCTGCGGCACACCCACAGCACCCACACCCATCGCAGCAACAGAGTAGCGGGGTGTTGGACCTTCAGGAACAGGTGAGTCTAAGTGACTGCTTTAATGGTTGTCAGACTGAACAATGGTTGCAATCCTTTTTCTCCATGTTCAGGGTTCAGCTCCGGTAACATATCCCGTGTCCCCCCCGGGGCCTCCGCCTGGTCTACCGCCTCGTTCAGCCCCGCAGCAAATCCCAGCATGCTCGGTCGTCTTCAGTGGACAGCACTATCCCGTCTGCAGTGTCGCTCCTCCTGTGAGTTTGTCCTGTATTGCAGCTACAGAACCTACACTTTCACAGTACAGTCTACATCTAGGCCTTTTTGCTTGGCTAGTTTTACCCACATACTGTCATTTATATTCTGACCTCTCATAATTCTTGTCAGGTCCTGCAGACTTGCTCTGTGCAGCACCTACCCATGCCCTACCCGTTCCCTTCCCTGCTATCCGGTGACCAAGCCTTTCTCCTCCCCCCACCTCCTCACCTCCCTCATCCTCCCACACATCTTTCCCACCATCCACCTCACCTGCCGCAGCCTGGACAGTTTGGACCCTACACGACCCAGCAGGCCCGTTCAGTAAGTAGCAAAGAACAGTTTGGGGTTATAAAATTTTGATAATCTCTCCATCTTTGACCTTTGCAACCCATGAAGAAAGTCAGGAAGAAAAGTTGGTTATAATTTCAATTTTTTGTGCTTATATGTGCCTGTGTGATGGAACTCATGAGAACATTCTGGTGGTCGTTTGTGACCAATGCTTTTTTACTTAAACCACATGCATTTGACATACAACTTAGAAGATGGCATTTTGAAGAGAATATATAGTGTTTCACATACCCCAATCTTCTTTGGTCCCAATGATGATAGTCTCCGTACCAGTAAAGCAAAATAACACGAGCAAGCCTCATCAGTCTCAGCTTGTATGTAATAATGATCCATACAGTGTGTCAGTGCTGTAATATTAACACTTTTTTTTTTTACCCCATTTACCTCCTCTAGCCTTTACAGAGGATAGAAAATGATGTGGAGCTGTTGGGAGAGCATCTGTCTTTGGGTGCAGGACTTCACTACCCTCCTGCCACCCACCCAGCCCTCACCCCACACTCCACACAGCTCCATTTCCTCTCTCATGAGCCCATGCCCCAGGAGTTCTTTGGAGTGGTGAGTCCTAAGACCAGTTAAAGTTTGCTGTTGAATGGAACACCATTAAGCCGATGGGCATATGCCAATTGTCTCCCAGTCCTACCCAAACTTAATCCCCCGTCGCCTCGCGGGCCGAAGGTACCGCTCGCAACAGCCGCTGCCGCCTTCGCCTTATCACCCCAGCCTCCTGCCTTACTTCCTGTGAGTTGATCTCCTTTTTCACTGAAAAGAACAGCTTCCATTTCTGAGAAAGCACACACATTTTTATTGTGGTGTGAGGGCCATTTTAAAAAGGATAATAATAAATGTAGTTAACAGTTAAAAGTGTTCTCTGTAGATCAATGCTGCCTGTCCAGCCAACTGGCCCTGCAATCAGTCTTGAGTTGGATGTCGATGATGGAGAAGTGGAAAATTATGAGGTTTGTCGATAAGGCAGTTAATAAAAAAATAAAAAAAACAACGAAGTTTGTATTGAAGCCCGAAGACTAATTTTCTGTTGCAGGCCCTCCTCAATCTTGCTGAGCGTCTTGGGGAGGCCAAACTCAGAGGACTTACCAAGGGCGACATTGAGCAGCTTCCTTCCTATCGCTTCAACCCAAATAACCATCAATCTGAACAAACACTGTAAATACAGCCGCCAATGCATCACACCTCTTTAATAAATCATTCAATGTAACTTCTTTCAGTATATGATCATCACAAAAATAATTTTTGTTCTATGGTTTGGGACCACTGATTTAAAGCATTTCCATAGATATACTCCTGTAGGAGCTCTTTCAAACTCAATTTAGCACACCAAATTTGTTGTCCTTTTGTTGTCATCACACAGGTGTGTGGTGTGTATGAGTGATTTTGAGTCCCGCCAACTGCTTCGAGTTCTACCCTGCAGCCACGAATTCCACGGCAAGTGTGTCGATAAATGGCTGAGGGTAAGTTTCTTTTCTGGACAACTGACACAAAAGAAAAGGGAATGAAACATCAAAATATTCAACCTAATCATATGTTTTCATCTAAGCAAAGTCCGCTACATTAATGCTAAAAGAAGCAAAACTCCATGGACTACGTGAAGGGAATTGGCATAGACGTTAAAGTATTTATCAATTTTCCAACATTTGGCACAAGGAGCAGCGATATAAACAAACAGAGCCTACAACAATACTCGCAAGCATATATTCTCTCTGGGAATAACTAATACCACTGGAGATCAATTTGCAGTCCTTTAGGTGGCAGTAATTTTGAATACGGTGAACTAAACCGGTCATCTTGTTCTATAGGCCAACCGGACGTGTCCCATTTGCAGGGCTGACGCCTCCGAGGTCCAGAGAGATTCTGAGTGATCACATGATGCGCTACAATACAAATTAGACATTTTCAGCACTGCCTGCTCTGCCTCTTCCTCATCTGTTACATACATGTACATGATTGTATATGCACAGACAGACACAATTTCCTTCATTATTTCTATTTAAGTTGTGTGTGCCCAATGTTTGTTCTTATTTCTTTTTGAACGGCACAACCTTCCTACTTAATTACTCTGTTGATGTGTGCACCATAAGAGTCCACGTGTATTTTGGTCAGCTTTATTATGCAAGCCTCTAAAAGAGGATTGTGTGTGAGATTTTTGTGGACATTTGAGCATGAACGTGCAGGTGTGCATGTGTGCCGAATGTATGTGTCAGAGTAAAGACTTGACGACTTCTCATGAGTGATTGGTAATATTCCATTTGTATGTTCCTGCACTGTGGGTCTTTATGTATTATATAACAATGTGTATTAAGAAATTCCTCTTTCTTTAGTTTGACTTCAAGGGTCCATGGTGCCACTATTTAATCATTGTGTTTTTTTGATGGTCCTCATGAATTAGTGGTTATATTGACCATAATGAGTGACTGTCCTGCCTTGCATTTTACCTCATTCTTGTCTCCACTTATTACCAGAGCTTCACAGCACTAAAAGTAAGCACATATTATGCATTTTTTTCCCTTTTTTCTTTGTTTGAATGTTTGTGACTTTGCAGTGGCACATGTTATATAGATATCTCACTATATAAATATGTATACTGTATAAATGTATGAATATCTGTATACCAAATAAAAGGCTTGATAAGAAGTTTTTAAACTTGGCCTTTGTTTTGTTTTGGTTTGTCCCCCCCCCCCATCCCTTTCCTTTTTATTTAGGACAGTTATATTAGGGATCGAACCTTTTGTGTGAAGGTAATCTAAGGCCTTAGGCTGCTGTTGTCCCCGTTTCCCAAATTTCTGACACTGACAATTTAGCTACTTGAGCAATCTTACTTTTTTCATCCTGTGTCAATTCAATTCAATTTCATATTTATTTTCTTCTTTGGCGCCCTTCCCAAAGAAAGTTGATACGTTTGTCTTAGTGGTGCGCTCCCGTGAAGCTGCCACAAGATGGTGTTGACGTTTTTCTGTACGACCATCTGACAAGATCTGCCGCATTTCGAGCGTTCTTATTTACACTTTAAAGAGAACTCACCTTTATTTATGTATGTATATATATATATATATATATATATATATATATATATATATATATATATATATATATATAGGTATATATATATAGTGTATATATATATATATATAGGTATATATAGTAGGTATGTATACACATTTATACGTATATGTATGTATGTGTGTATATGTGTATGTATGTATGTATGTGTATGTATATATGCATGTATGTATGTACGTATGTGTGTGTATATATGTATGTATACATATATGTATGTATACATATATACATACATAAATACTTATATACATATATATAATATATATACTAATGTATAATTATATATATACATATATATATATATGTATATACATATACCTATAATTACAGGACATTAACCCCACTGCACAGTAAGTCCCTGTGTGTGTTTATGTACAAGTACGTATACTGCTGTTTGGCTGGCAGCTGCATGTGTTGAGTTGACACAACACACAACACGTGCAGCATCTTTTTGGACAATCCAGTGGTGCAGAAGAGGCCTATATTAATATGTATCCTGCAGGTCAAACAGAAAACTTAAAGATATTTTACTTCAAGGCTAACTGTACAAATCCCAATGCGCCAACAAAAGAGCTATGATTCACGCAAACATGGAACCTTTGGGGCTTCACTTTAACTTTAACTTTTCACATCACATGACTGGTTCATAATTTAATAGTTTATAGAGTAGGCTAATATGGAACGGTGTGAAAGCTTCAACAGTAATATGCATTCTGGGAGATGAGTTTTCCAACCTCAGATCAGGGAAAGAGCACATGAATGACATTCAAATTGGGAAGTCCAACTCGCAAAGTCAGAGAAAAAATATCGCCCTCTTCACTCCGATGTCAATCTACAGTGGTGACGCTTATGTAGCTGTGAATGACGAGACATAATTTATTAAATTATTCAAATGTAGCAATCTATATTTATTTATCATGATATAAATTTTCACGTAACACAATGTGATTTGTACTGATTGCGTGAAGATAAGCTACTATCTCCGTGGATCGAGTCACTTAGTGACATGTACGCAATGCTTAAGATAATATACATAGTACATTGTTCTTAAACCAAATTAAGGCAGATTTGCTGGAGGTCAAAATCTGTTTGGGCAACAGAACAAACCAAAAAACAATACAATTTACATTCACCTGGAACGCTTTCAGGTTGCAACCCATACAATTTGTGTGGGATGCCTCCTTGGCACTATGTAGTTTACAAGGGGTGTGGGATGGCCATTGGGAATTTCAGGGGTTACCGGAATGGCCAGCTGAAACTGGTGCGCATGACATCCAATTTCGGTCCCTGTACGTCCATGGGATTTGACTTAAGAAACAGGCCTTCTTTGCAATTAAGGGAATCTTGTATCACTAAACCAGAGGTGGAAGCAGTGGTGACTCTTTACATTGGGTGGCTCTACCAAATTCCCAGCGTAATCCTTTTTTAGAACCCTAATTTGAAATCCTAACACTAGTTTAAAACCCTAATTTGAAATCCTAACACTAGTTTAAAACACTACTTTAAAACCTTTACTTTATTTTAAAACCCCTATTTAAAGCCCTAACTCCTACTTTTAAACCTTAGCCTTAGTTCAACATGCTTTTAAAGAGACAGCTTTAACAGCAGACTATGACATTCACAATGAATTTCTGTTTCTGTCCTAACCTGGCAAGATCTAGATTGATATGTGAATCACTTGGCAGAGCTCTTCACTGCATATATTTGTTTTTGTGAACAAACAAATTCTGTGAGAATTCAGCTTACAGGCTGGGTTTCTTTGGTTTGGCACACTTTACAGAAACATGCAAGGTTGTGTGTGTGTGTGTGTGTGTGTGTGTGTGTGTGTGTGTGTGCGTGCGCGCGTGTGTGTGTGTGTGTGCGTGTGTGTGCATGTGTGTGTGAGAGAGAGAGACTGTTGTTCCAAGCTGACAGGCTACATGGAATCTCCATTGTGCTCTTATGTATATATAACAACAAAGTGAGGGCATGGAGCTCAAGCTGCCTGCTCCCTTTAGGGTCATGCTCACACATGCAAGCACTGTCTTCCTTTCGTCCATCACTAAGAAACCACCTGCACTCAGCAGTGTGAGGGTTGAATGTGAACGCATTAGTTGTTCTTCAAATGAAACCTGTGTGTGTGTGTGTGTGTGAAAGAGAGAGAGAGAGAGAGAGAGAGAGAGAGAGAGAGAGAGAGAGAGAGAGAGAGAGAGAGAGAGAGAGAGAGAGAGAGAGATAGAAAGAGAGAAAGAGAGAGAGAGAGAGAAAACACATTTGAAGGGGATTTCCCTTGTCACGGCTGTCATAATCCATCACTACCATGGTGTCATACACCGACTGGGAGGGACCCAAATACATGATTGAAACAGACAGATCAACAGACAGACAGACCAACAGACAGACTGCCGGGCGGACAGACAGACAGTAATGAGCTATGAAGTAGGATGGGATAGGTATCGAAGCAAGGAGGCCCTCAGTGGAAGAGGTAATGTCAGGTGAGGACTTCAATCCAAAGAGGAGAAGGGGATCTTGGTGGAGGAGTGCAGCAAGCTTGTTTATGAAATGCACACTTTCTGACATACATTCCTAACGATACTGGGACATGCATGATGTGGACAATACAAGCCTCCAGTTTTTTCCATAGTCTGCTACATCCATTCACACTCCAGGGAGCTAACAGGGAAAAAAGGGCTTTTGTAGTTATAGTATCCAACGCACCGTTTCCCCTTGAACTCACAGTATATTCTAACTTAATTTTGATGCATGAAAATGTATTTTTGATACTGATTAAATGCCTTTACTTTTTTTGCAGCACAGATTTTAAGTTATGTTTGACCTACAACACTTTGCACATCACATATTTTACCCTGCGTTGTAATTCATTGCTAGAATGGTTCAGAAAATAATTCAATGTGTTGCTGAGCCCAACTTTTAGGCTTAGTCCATAAAATTTACTAAATATATTACCAGATTACTTATCATAATATTGTTATTACTCGCATTACAATCATCATCATTATTATTATTATTATTATGAGAACCTGATGTGCCAGATAAAAAAACGGGGAGATTCCGGGTGAGCACGAAATTCCTCTAGAAACGTTGACGTGATTAAAAAAACAGTAAACATTTGTTGAGCACAGTAAACGGAAGACTAATCTTAAATCAATGTTTTTTGAGAAAAGGGAAAATGTTTTTTCATGTTTATAAAATATGATTACATTACAATTCAATGATATTACAATACTTTATTTATAAAGCACTTTCGCAACAGCTTTTGCTGTAACAGATATTTTGTCATTGTTATTAATAGAAATCCCACAATGTTTCTCCAGCACAATTCAAGCAAGCTATGCATCATCATGTCAACAGCCATTGCTGTCAAAAATATTTTTTGGGGTCCTATTTGTTAAACCTGTCGACATGACAGGAGCTTAGAATTCAAAGAGGTTCTCATTCCCAAACCAATCTTTTATTGATTAACTGTTAAAACGTGTCCTGGTCAACGTTTGTGTGACGCCATCCTCAGTTTAAACAATGCACTGCATGTGAATTTGGCTTTGGGGTTTGAGGAAGCCTTCTCACCTCGGTACACGTCGGTTGTGACATGGGAACACGGTTTATGGTGCAAATGTCAAATTTCCTCCCCACTACACGTGTTTGCTTTCCAAACCTGTCAGATTGCTGCTGGTTTTGGATTATGTTTGCACTCTTCTGTGTGCTTTTCACCCTGAAGTGAAGATTATCTGACAAGCTTTATGTGGCGGAGGGCTGCCATGGAGACAGTGGCATCCTGTGAGGTCTTCACAAAAAAAAAAAAAGAACTTGTATGTACTTTTGTATATGTTACAATCATGTTGATGTTTTTTTTAGTTATGCAGATTTCTCCATTGGAACATCATTTTTCAAAATAGGGCATGGCCACAGGAGTAGAATAAATGGATACAAAGGTCACACACATAGTCCAAATACAAATGAAAGAAAACATGAGGAGTAAGTCTTCGGAGTATGCAAAACAAGGGAAAATATGCAATTATTGCCACATCATTCAGAATCTGTCCACTGCATCAGAGCAATGACTTATCTTGACAGGCTACCAGTCTTACATTCATTCCAAGAGACGCATGTCTGCATTGGTGGGCAGAGTAGCATTTTTTCCCCCTTTTCTGGCTGACTGTCCAGCTGGAAGCAGCAGGGATGTGGAGTCCTTGCCCCTACTACAGCCCCTACTTACATAAATATAATAATATGTAATATAGAGATGATTGTCGGACAGGTTTAATGTAAACAAACAACTACAGTTTGTCATGAGCCCGTGTGTTGACGAGTAACCTCACATTCAGAGTGAGTACTTTTGACAACTCTGATTTTCATGCTGCTCTTGTATTTGCCCTCCTTAGGTTGAAAGTGTAACTAATGATGTGGCCAATAATTGTAGTCAGAAAAGTCCACCATCAATAATGCTATAAAAATAAATCACATATGAATATAATTAGGCCTAAAGTGGCCCAAGTTACAACAGTTTAGGTTGGAAACAGGACCATGTAAGACAATTACCTAGTTAACACAAACATTACGCGTATAACTGCTGTGCAGCCATTTAGACTTAACAATGTGAGTCCAATTACATTTGGCTTCCCTTTGCTCCTCTTACTTGCTTTTAGGCCACATAGATAAAGGTGATAGGTGGGGGATGGCAAGCGAGTGTCTGGAATGGAACAAGACTTGGAAGATGCTTATAACAGAGTTCATTTTGTGTTGTGTGCATGAATGTGTCAGCCATAAAATCACTTGGCTGCGTGGCGATGATGTGAAGCTGAGTTCAGATGAGACGTCACGATGTTGAATAGGCTCTCATGACTGCACACGTCAAAAAACAAATGAATGACTCAATGGGGCAGTTTGCTGTGCATACAAACAATTAACAGATACTTACAGCCAAAATCTGACTTTAACGCTAAGAGATATTAATTTAACAAGATGTTTATCATTGTAGGTGTACAGCTGATTTTAACTTTGATTTATGAGCAAAAATTAAAGGTATGACTGCCTGTATGATATACTCATTTCACAATAAGCATAGCATAGAAAATTATTTAAAAAGCTACGGTTACTACAGTCTCTTGCACCCCCCTCCCCATTTTAAATAATTTTGCGAGCATCAGCTGACCCCAGATTTTTGAGTGTACGTACAGTCCAGACATCTGCCCTCTCCACCACGGGGTCCTTTCAATGGAGGCAAAGACATGTACAGAGTGAGGACGCCTTGAGCCTTTCCACTCATGCAGAGATTCTCACACCCCTCCAAAATGAGCGATCAGACCTCTGACCCACCAGCTGCGACTGCATCATCATGTGCAATA
This sequence comes from Syngnathus floridae, assembly GCF_059516105.1. Classification (NCBI taxonomy): domain Eukaryota; kingdom Metazoa; phylum Chordata; class Actinopteri; order Syngnathiformes; family Syngnathidae; genus Syngnathus; species Syngnathus floridae. The sequence goes on along the minus strand of NC_142413.1, from coordinate 17,178,855 downwards.
AAAAGTGATGGCTGTCATGCCTGATTCATCTACACACATTTTTCTTCCTCTTCCCTTCTGCTGTAGCTTGGCATGTATTAGCTACTTGTGTTGTGCCAATATACATAAACAGGATTATTTACTATTAGGCCAAACTATGTCCGCCTGCATTAACGATGGAGTGTAGTTGGCTTGTTACCTGCACATAGTATGTACTGGTAAAAATTATGTGGTGGAGAACGTGCGACTCGTCCTGGCCATCCAACTACATAACTACTAAATATAGTGAGGGAGCAGTGACTCATGCTGTACACCTCATTGAATCACTTGGACAATCTTTTCGCTGCACCCCCCCAAAATCTGGAAAGCAGAAATGATGAATAACAGATTATTGCTATACTATACCTCCACAACTCAGTAGTATAGACTTCTTCAGAGTTTTTGCACGTTTTTGGCAATGATCAGCAAATAGAAAATATTATTGTAATAATATATTTAGAAAAAAAAATTCTGAAATCATATTACAGTCTTCAACAGTGGTTTAAAGGTCTTTATTTATTTATTTGCACCACCCTTTCTGTCTTATCAATGGCTAATGTTTCTTAATTTTTGGCCTATTCTGCTCTTCACAATCACTTCTTTTTCAACCTTTTACACGTTTTTGACTACACTTCTAAATATGAATAAATCAAAATATTTTCTGCAGAGGTAAGGCCTCTCTTTTAGGAGGTGGCAAAGTCCACTCTCAGTCCAAGTGATTATTATATTTTCGTAAGTGACTTCTGCAGATTTCATATCACTTCTTAAGAGCACATGCTTGTTATGATATAAAGTGGCCATCGTGTCTGACCTCATTGGCATGGGCAGGCTCTATTATCACGTGTTTCTGTTTCCGACCCATGTGAGACCTATAAGGAATTGTATGCTTCTTGTACCTGACTTGATGGCACAGTCTTCTTGACACCAAACTTCTCACTGCTGATAAGGCCCATAAGATGTCATTTTTGAAATTTATTTATTCATTTAACTTGGTCAGAAACACAAAGAAATACAAATTTGTTTAGGGTCCAGAGCTCTATCAAGAAACATTTAATTAACTTAATGAATTATTCCCATGATTCTTCTTTTCACTAGAGCGGGTTAGTTTTTAAATGCTCACCTCGATGAGAACATCTAATTTCTAATATCTTCTCACAGATCTGTCCATTTTGACCGAGTTGGCATGCAAGCAGAACCCGGCTTCGGAGCTCCCTGGGCGGGTTGCAGAAGCATGTGAACACCGGGAAGTCTGAATCTTTTATCGGAGGCATGGCTATCTCGCAGATTGCACGATTGTGACACTGCTGTTTGCTCCTGCATGGCCGCACATTACTCCACTCATCTACCCGCTTGCATCGACCAAGAGGACGTAAAACAAGGGGGACACGGTCCTCTTTTTAGCCGGGTGCCGCTGCGCACAATCGGTGCGCTCCTGCAATCTGACTGCGCCCAGGCAACAGTCAGTGGAACTCTCCATGCCTCCGAGCCTCAGATAGACACTTTCCCTCAGCGGGATCCAACGCACCAACGCCCTTTATAATCCATTATTGTTACATTTCAAGTCTACAGTGGAAGAGGAGCACAAAAAGAGCGTCATCTTCAAGTTTACGCGTGTTTTCGCAGCCTCTGGACGATGGCGGTGCTGGCGAAAGCTGCCCTGCTTCTCCTGGTTGTCACCGTGTCAAAAAGTGAGTAGTTTAATCTACTTTTTCCAAATCCTTCCAAATCGGGAACGAGGGGCTTGTACTTTGAGGTGTCAATCAAAGAGGATCAAACATGTTTTGGCTGTTCCTGAGCCAAATCGTCACATGCGCAGCGCCGCGTTGACTCTTTCGGGGAAGCTTAATCTTCTTTATCTCTGTTCGATATATTGTATACTTGAAATAACGAAGCAACTAAGGTCAAGGGTTGTAAGAGAGGCATTGTACATCTCAATTCCTAAAGTGTTACTTTCTACAAGAGGAATTTTGTTGGCCACTACATTAGGTACACGTGAGCAATAAAGTACAATAAAGAAAATAAATATATAATGCATTGAAATAATAGAATAAAATATATAAAATAATTAAAATCCAATACTAATAAAGTGTTGGGTCAAAGGACATGGACAGAAAATTCAGAAAATTATCTGTGTAGGGAGAAATTTTGACACAACCCTTCTATTTGATCTCATTAGGTTGTACAATTATGGTGGATACATTTCACAGTTTGACAATGAGGTCTAATGGATTGTATATATGTGTATATACAACTACATACAAAACTCCAAGTTAATTGCATGGAAGCCCTCACTCTGTGTGGCCCCATGGTGATACTACATATGTGGATGGGCAGAACTATGTTCGTTTCATCCCAGTGTTGTTCTCGGGCCAACAGCTGTTGCTTGACATGTTACAAATGAGCTCTCTGGCAAGAGCTGACAAAGATGATTCACTATGTTGGCACCTATTTGTATGTTGTTGCTTTCAGAGTACCACATCTCCTCTTGCTGATGCACGCTAAGTGTTGAAAAGTTGAGACAGGGATAAGCAGGAGGAGGCTGCAAATCTCCACTGCTTCTCAAACGTTTGGGGTCCAGGATCCAATTAAATATGAGTACAGTTTATACACTGAAATACCAAAGAAATAAAATAATTCCCAACATCAAGAAAAAAAAATGTTATCACAAGATCATATTTTTTCGAGGAAAATGTTGAAAAGTTATAAGGATAGTCAAACTTTGTACAGAAGAATACATCGTAATCCTTACAAGAACAATGCCGTCTAGTGCGTGTAGAAAGTCCACATGCATATTGTTCAAATGTAATTTTTTTTTTTTATTAAAAAAAAAATCAGACCATGATAAATCATGTTGTTTAGGGTCTACCCTGCCTCTCACCCAACAGAACAGAAGATAAGTAGTTCGGAGATTGGATGGAAATGTGATCATAATAAAACATTAAAGTGACCTATAACCTGCACAGCTTTCTTTGAATCTTTCTGAGAGGGTAAAAAAATTTCCCCTGTGTTTGTTATGATTCAATAAAACCAAATTTGAACTTTTCAGCCATACTTCTAAAAGGTACCAGAGAGTGCAAAAATAAGACTGCTTATCACCAAAATCAGAATCAGCTTTATTGGCCAAGTTTGTGCATACCAAACAAGGAAAATACCACCATACCATCATAGAAGCAAGATGGTGGCTGCATCATGCAGTTGGGGTGTTATTCTTTTGGTGGAGGGAATACAGAAGAGTTCCAAATCCCAGTCAGTCAAGGCAAAAAAGTCAGGAAAAGCATACTAGAATATCTTGTTTACATTTATTTGGGGTTAATCAGAGTTGCTTGAAATGTTGGTAGGTTTGGTTGCTCCTATTTTTGATTGAATGTGCTTAAGGAGAGCAACATCTCAGTTAAAAGAAGTTGTACACAATTGTGCAACAATATTATTTAAGTTATTTTGAAATACCCTCTTAAAAATAATTGTCTTTTCTATCTGAGTTTGTAGGTCTATGGATCACTTCAAAAAGTTGGAAAAAAGGTTTTGAAATTTTGAAGAGATCATAAAACCTGGCATCTACCCGGCATATTCAATAAGCGGTTGGGTGAAAACTAGCACCTCCAAATCCAAGACTATGGTCCTCAGTCGGACAAGGGTAGAATGCCCTCTTTGGGTCAGGGATGAGATCCGGCCCCAAGTGGACGACTTCAAGTAGCTTGGGGTCTTGTTCACGAGTGAAGGGAGGATGGAGAGGGAGATCCTCAGGCGAATCGGTGCAGCATCTGCAATAATGAGGACTTTCTTTCGATCTGTCATGGGGAAGAGCGAGCTGAGCTGGAAGGTGAAGTTCTTGATTGATCTACGTTGAGTAATGAGTAATAAGAAATAATAAAAGTAAGATTATTAATCTAAAAGTAATATGAACGATTCAGGCAGGCGGCCACCAGTCACTGGCTGAGACATAGCCATTGAGGTCTCTTGGTCAAAGCCCCGACTGTAAAATGCCACGTGTGGCCAATAGCATAGCTGCATGTCTGATGTTTGTAACAACCCAATCCAAGTCAAAACATCTGCAAGATAGTTATTTTCAGTCTGAGAAATATCACCATAAAGATAAAGTGAAGACACCGCTTAAAGTACCTTTTTTTTTTCCTGTAACCATGACAAGTTTTTTTTCTTCTTCGTAATGACGTGACCTATAACCAAACGAAAATGAAACTCATGTTAGGGAGGGATATAAAAAATTCAGAATAGAAATCTCTCAACCAAAGAGGGGCGGATCTCAACATTTCGGCCTCAGATAGGCCACCTCCGATGGCCACGTACTGAATATTTAACATCACTACACCACTATACCTTGAAAGTAACCCTATAGGAAGCAAAATGTGGAACGGCATCGCCCTCTTTGTCATTTTTAAAACCTGATCAACTTTAGTTTAACACAAATTTGCTGCGCATGTCTTGGTGAAGATTCTTTGTCCGTCGTAGCGCATGTGAGATGATGGCATTCTTATTTTTAGAGGAAATAAATTATTGAGGATTGGAGAGTGCAGCAAGGCAGACACTAGTGAGTGTGTGTGTGTGTGTGTGTGTGTGTGTGTGTGTGTGTGTGTGTGCGCGAGTGAATGTGTATCTCTCTGCATACATGTGTGTTGAGACCTGCTGGGATTCTCCCCAAAATTTCCCCGACCCTTTGCATGCCCTAATCACTCGTCTTAATGCAGTCAAGGAGCGTAGCTGTATCAGAATCATCTTTATTGGCTGTCAAAACACTCGAGTAATTTTTGCGCAACATTTGGAGTCAAGTCTAGTACTTTCACACACAAAAAAACCAACCATTGATTTACTGACCCTAATCCTTGTTGGAGATTTTAAACGTCATCGACTATCATGATGCTCAAACTCTCAGCGCTTGTCCTCCTCACTCAGACATATGTTATAGTGTAATGTGGAATGATGTGTCTTCAATGGACCTCAGCTTTCTGGCAGAGCACCTCTTCTTTGCAGTTGTCCAGACATCCCGTTGCAGGCGTCACGAATGTGACAGCCTTCAGTGTGGCCGCAAATACAAAACCTTGTGATTCTGTCATCCAAAGCTGCCAACTCACACACTTTGAGAAGTCAGGAGACGTGTATCTTGCTGATGTCAGATCACAAGTGTTTGCACAACTGGTTCAGGCTGAATGCTTAACCACGCACATATTCCTCTGCTGATATTTGGCCTGGATGACGTTGACAGGGAATCCGGCCATGCAGCTGTCAAACTTGGGTTTGCTGCCCTGTCAAACGCGACAACTCCAAGATACCCGAGGCTGGTGGGAAAGCAAACCAGTGAACTCAAATGTGCAATGTGTTTTTCCTCTTGACAAATGGCAGCTCTCATCCAACCACATTATGTTTAATATTTTTTTTTCCACAGCTATGACAAATTGCACAGTAACTCTGATGCATTTAAAATAACAGCCGCTATCATGCAGTGAGACAAAGCCACGAGAGTCCCTGATTGGGTAGGCAAACTATTGTTGAATGACATCATTGAACCAAAATATTTGCAAAATTATGCTTTAAAATTGCATGAAACTTTGACTTTGTTGCAGGGGTTCAATTCAAAAGTTCACTGACTGTGTGAATGTGAGCACGAACAGTTGTCTGTCTGTATTATGCAGTGATTTACAGGCGACCATATGAGGGTGTAGTCTGACTTTGGCCGCAAAGTCAGCTGTGATAGGCTTCAACTCACTCTCTCACATCACTGAACAGGAAGGATGGTTTCTTCTGTGCTCCCTCTACAGTAATGACGCGGAAACTACTTATAAGATACTGACACTGACAGACTTCATTTTATGCATGGTCATTGGGACTTGTCTGATTCAGCTGTAGTCAGACAAAACACATTAAATTAAATACAGTGAGCTTATGAATATGAAATGAACCATATCCGAACGGCTTTCTAAACTACTTAGACGTTCGCATGTTAACAGAGCGCGACAGGCACATCTACAATTCTAAAGTGCAAAAGCCATTTGGATCAACAGCAGAGTGTCATCCTTGAGTTGACTTACATTTGTAGTGAATACTATGTTTTTGAATCAAGCTTGTTGCTGATTATTGTTGTGACAGTGCTGCAGTATGGATTCAGTTGAGCTGCACTGCTTCTGGGTTAGGGTGTATCCATGTGAGTCTCACATTGCCTCAAATGTTGTTCCCATAAACGAAAGCTAAATTAATTAATTTTCCATAGTGCTTGCCCTCACCACAGTCGCAGGTGGGCTGGAGTGTCTCCCAGTTGATTTAAGGCAAGATGCAGATTCCAGTACACAGCAAGGCACATTTTGACAAACTCACCTTCACATCTATGGGCAATGTAGTTTGTGTTTTTGGGAATGTCGGCAAAGATGGGGGGGGTGCTTGGATAAAAGCTACGCAAGCACGGAGAGAACATACAAACTCCTCACAGGAAGGTGTGAGATGAGACTCAAACTCAGAATCTCTCAAGTGTGAGGCAGATAACCACTGTTCATATCTGTTTTTGTAGCTAGGCAGGACTTTCTGTATTTCTACTGCATTCCTTCAATACGTTTAAATATTGTTATCCAATATATCTACTGCAATTTCACATTGGATTGCTGGTTTGAAATGTACTTTTATTATTATTATTATTTTAATAAACATTTATGTTAAAACTTGTCTGGTGTTTTATTCCTTGTTTTTATATTCGTCAATTAAAACATAAAAATCAGACATTTGGTTAACTGCTTTATATGACAACATGTGTTGGTACACCTCATGGACACTTCAATAGGTACACTACATGAGGTAAAAAAAAAAAAAAAAAAGAATAAATAAATAAAGGGTTAATTGCACAATAAAACCACATTCAAGCATTTGGAATCGAACCAAGATCTTATTGAGCAGGAGCCCATGTCACTAACCAGTCCGCTGTTCCTACACAATAGGTAATGGTCGAATGCACTGTTTTGTACTAGCGATGTGCATCACAGGCCAAGAGGGAAAAAGCTTAAGTGAAAGTGAAAAGTGGCACACTCGCCCTCACCCCCACCTCCGGATTGGCTGTTTGAGCTGTGACGTCACTTGGACACTCCATTAGGTACACCGCCATTTTCAAGTGTACCTAATGACAGGCCACTTTATTGGGGAAATATCATGGTCAAAGGTCATAGTTGTCAAGCTCTAGTCCTCGGGGCCGCGTTCCAACATGTTTTCCAAGTGACCCTCGTTAAGCGCACCTGCGTGAAAAGTTTTTGGTCACGTTCACGTTCCGCAGGAGCTAAAACTTTTCACGCAGGTGCACTTAACGAGGGAATCACACGGACACTCCATTAGGTACACCGCCATTTTCAAGTGTACCTAATAACAGGCCAATTTATTAGGGAAATATCATGGTCAAAGGTCACAGGTGTCAAGCTCTAGTCCTTGGGGCCGCATTCCAACATGTTTTCCAAGATTCACCTTGTGTATTTCCCTAATAAAGTGGCCAAACAAAACAGTGCATTCAACCATTGCCTATCGTGTCGAAACAGCCGACTGGTTAGTGACACGGGCTCTTGCTCGGTAAGATCTTGGTTTGATCCCAAGTGCGTGAATGTGCTTTTATTGTGCAATTAACCCTTTATTTATTTATTCTTTTTTTTTTTTTTTACCTCGTGTAGTGTACCTATTTAAGTGTCCATGAAGTGTACCTACACATGTTGTCATATAAAGCAGTTAACCAAATGTCTGATTTTTATGTTTTAATTGGCGAATATAAAAACAAGGAATAAAACACCAGACAAGTTTTAACATAAATGTTTAATAAAATGGGCGGCTCGGTGGCGCACTGGGTAGCGTGTCCGCCTCACAAGTAGGAGGGTGCGGTTCGATTCCACCTCCGGCCCTCCCTCTGTGGAGTTTGCATGTTCTCCCCGGGCCCGCGTGGGTTTTCTCCGGGCACTCCGGTTTCCTCCCACATTCCAAAAACATGCTTGGTAGGCCGATTGAAGACTCCGAATTGTCCCTAGGTGTGAGTGTGGGTGCGAATGGTTGTCTGTCTCTGTGTGCCCTGCATGACCCAGACAGAGCGGGATTCAAACCTTCAACCCACCATTTACTGAATGACCCACTCTCCCACCTAAGCCACAGCTGTTTATGATAATGTTGTATTCATTTTATTTGGAATAGAAATACAAGATGTTAGTGACAGGTTATCAGTATTCATATTTTTTTTACATTTCAAATGAAAGCATAGCTAGTAATTCTTGCTACAACTGAAGAAAGATCAGCAAGTTATATTAAGCAACATATTTTTAGTGTTTTAGGCAAATGCTTTTGTCCCTTTTGGCTATAAAAACAACCATTGACCTCTTGCCTCATCTACATTTACTTTGCGCTGTTTTGCCCCCGCAGTTTCCACTGTCCTGTCAAGCAAACATGATTCATGAATAGCAAACCAGGCTGTCACAAAGGCCCTAATAACACACAATAACCACAAGAAAAATAAACTGAAATAGTATGAAGTCATCAAATGTTTTGACATTTGTAATATTTTTAACAGTTGTCACCGATACACAATTGAAAACATAAATAAGAATCATTGTTAAGTTAATATCTTTGTCAAAGTCAATCAAAAAGTTAATTAATTTTGCAAAGGCAGACACTTTTTTTGCAGCAATAATATTATATATTAGATCGTGTACATGTAGCCATTTGTCTTGCAAATGACACAAAGATGTACATGTAACATTACACTCTTATCATAAAATTCTCGGAATGATGTTCACAACAACTGTGATTGTGGCGAAGCACTCTACATCAGTTTCATATGCGCATTCACCGAACCCCTCTTTAGTGAATTATTATTATTAGTATTTTTAATTCAAGACATAGATGTTTTTTACTAGTGTACAAAATGAGCCGTGCATGAACATTTTTTTTTTTCATGTTCAACGAACAAAACCAACACAATGCATGAACTCACAACAAATTACATACTGGCAAATCAGAATTTACACAATAAATCAGGTTTGTTCGGACCTCCTCAGTGGAGTCTCTGTCGAACCTCTGAGACCGACTCACCGAACCCCTAGGGTTCGATTGAACCCAGGTTAAGAACCACTGCTCTACATATACATACGGAAAGGAAAGGGGCTCAGAAGTTTGTAATGTACAAAACTCTGGCAGCATGTTTGAAACAAGCAACTGTCACGGAAGCTCTGTGACCCAGTCAGACTGTGTTCTGTGTTGATTACATGGATGAAAACAGCCCGGCGGTGACTGTGTCCGCTTATGTGCGCTTGTGTGCGCTTGTGTGTGCCTGTGTGTGCTTGTGTGTGTTTGTGTGTGTTAAATCTGGATCTTTCTCGTTCGAGCTGCACATTACGAGCACTGCTGATCAGCATATTGTATGTACAAAGTATAATAAACAAACATAGATATGATATATCTATAGACAGTCCTTGATTTTTAAAAGGTACAGTGTGTAGTCAGTATGGGTGCAAAAATACATCTGGTTAAGAGCCCCTCCACACACACACACACGCACGCACGCACACGCACGCAATTATTTCATTAGCCATTCAATCGAGCAGCATGCTATTTTGCTCGAGCACCAAATTGGTGAGACCTTGCAGCACGACATTTAAACATCGCTTCACCAACTGTTGCCATGGGCGTGTGTAAGTGTTAGTACGTTTCTTGTTGTGTGATCCTTTCAATCTACACTGGTAATCTTAAATAGGTCAACAAATACCAGGAAGAATACTTTGAATATCAAGTACACTTTTGAATTGTGTCTTTTAATCATGGTCAAGAAATCTCTTGAAATTGGTTTCCTTTTGGATTTGAACATTGTGAGAAGACTCAGTAGGATCAGAATGTCCTGCTTGCATCATCAGAATCATATAGAGGCCAAGAATATGATGCCGGGGAAAAACATTTCAAGGGTGGCACAAAAAATAGTAATTTGTGACTACAAAAAAAAAATCTGTTTGCAGCCACAAATCTTTGTCAAAATAGGTATAATGTGCGCATTAAATATGCATAATATAAATAATATAATACAAAATATGTATAATAATATGTGACCACAAAATATTATGTGTCCATGAATTGAATATTATTTGCACAAAATACAAATTTGTTTCCACTTGGTGTAACATGCGCACAAAATAATAAAGTACTAATTTGTCCATGCAATAAGTTAAATATGCACGCAAAAAGACTAACTTATGGCCACAAAATACTAATTTGTGCCCCCGAAAGAGGTCCAATGTGAGAAAGACATGCTAGTTTTTGGCCATAAACGACTAAAACAGCCGTGGCTCAATATCAGACAGTTGGATCAGCGATAGGATGCACCTTCCCCATCAGAGGTAGTCAATTTGATTTTAGGCATTCTGAAGAAATTGACATCACAGGATATTGACAATTGATTTCTTGGGAAAAATGCACCACATTTGCTTACAAAGACATCCGAGTTGTTCATTAGAATGATATTAAACCCTCAAATTAGTATTTTGTGTACATTGTATCATTGTGGTGGCCACAAATGAAGTTCTTTTGGCCACATTCAAATGTTTTTCCCACGACGTCACGTGTGGGATATCCTGGATGGATTTTCACCTTTCCAAAAACTGTTTGTGTTTGTGTTACTTTAACCTGTTTTTGTTTCAGCCAAAAAATGTCATGCGTAACACCTCAGATGTGACATATCGCATTCCTATCAGAGGGGAGTACAGACATCTACCTGTGCGTGGCGGCAGGATCAAACCGCATGTGTTTACATGTGGCCCCGGGTAACTAGTCAGCATAGCTAATCACTTCAGACACACACATTATGCAACGCCAGGCCCCGTCGACGACCCACGTTAGCCTGATATGAATGCATCGTCCCGATAAGCACTCAGCTGAGATGATGAAATTAGGGAAGTCAAAATCAGAGAAGTGGAATGTTTATTTAGAAGCAGCTGCACTCTGTGGTTTGACATTTTTGGCATGGCGTCCAATAGAACGAGATTGCGTAACAGCCGGAGGATATTCTGGCTTTATGGAATAAAATTAGTTAGGATGCTTGAGCATGCTTTTCCAAGAATTTAGTAGTTGGATTTACTTCTAAGTATAAAAAGGCATAATCACCGATATTACCTATGCAGGTAATGTAGGTAAGTGACACTTTTAAATGTAAGCGCACCAACAATAAAACCATCCATCCATCCATTATTGTTGCGAGTCGCAGGCGTGCTGGAGCCTATTCAAGCAGTCATTGAGCAGTCGACGGGGGACACCCTGAACTGGTTTTCGGCCAATCGCAGGGCACACAGAGACAAACAACCATTTGTACATGCACTCACATCTCATTCCGGGGTTGCTCCATCCAGAGTGAAGGTGTGTAATGGACACACTTTAGTTGATGGGAGGATCTGCACAGCCCAAAATAGTACACAGCTCTGCACGCATTTGGATATTTATTTTATTTGGCACATCGCGAGATTCCCCTATGTGAGGAGTGTTTATTGTGATTTCCACTATATTATTATGAGAACATTGGGCTTTACAATGTATATGTAGAGTAGGTATTGTCTGCTGAGGTAGAAAAAAAATATGCTAATTAAAATAAGGATGTTTGGATGCAGACATGTTTAGCCTGTCAGTGCTATCAGATCAAATTATCTTGTCTGAATGAAACCATTGAGCAACATTAAAGCATTGCTCTCCTAAATTGTTGTGAACCATTTCAACCATGTTGTCATATCTGGATAAGTGGTGTGCAACACAAAACTAGCACTTAGAGACATTTATTGTGCCATTCCATTCTTTGTAATAATGTAGCGTATAGTATGTTTATTCATAGCTTTTTAGGTTTGTGACAGATGTTTTACATCCCGCCCGTGCCTTTGCATGGAGCAGCAATTTGTTGTTTCATTTTTGCAATGAACACAAATAATATACAGTAATCATCCCTTTTATTTTGCATTCGTGGTAAATATGAATTTATTGAGTTTTGTTTTCAGTTTTATTTAGTTTCTGGACATATTTGTTGATCTTGTTTATATGAAAGACTCAAATTTTCAGCAAGTCTTCTACAAATTTCTGAGTCTTTATTTCTAATCTGAACAAAATTACTTCTTTCTGTTTTGGATAAGAATCAAGTTAGTTTGTTTTTTCTAACGAAACATTACTGAATTCCTGAATATGTGATGGGACCGGCTACCTTCATGCTAGTATTGCATATCCTCTGGATAAACAAAGTTGATGTGGTAATCAAAATTCCTCAGGCACAAACGTAGTGATTTCCAAGTTGTTCCAAGTCGTCCGTTTTAGGAACTCAAGCTCTTGTATTGGAATCACACTCGATATGTCTTCAATGGTGACGCTAGCGTCAGTATGAATCCAACTGCCTGTGAACGTACAGTATGTTGGATGTAAAGCAGTCCTAAATAACCTAGATTTGTGTGCATATGTGTGTGCATGTGTGCTTGCAGTTGCCTTGTGTGCAGAGGTGGAGGAACGTCTTGTGGGTCACCTGTTGTCGGCAGACCGCTACAACAAACTGATCAGACCAGCCGTCAACAACAGCCAGCAAGTCACCATTTACATCCAAGTGTCTCTTGCCCAGCTCATCAATGTGGTGAGGAAGATCAGCCGTGCCAGTCCTATATGTGATAATCATGATGATGATGACAATGATGTGTGTTTCAGAATGAGAGGGAACAGATCATGACCACCAATTGTTGGCTAACCCAGGTTTGTCTTGTCTTGGTCTCTTTTCGAAAGTTAGGCTCTGTACATGCACATGAATATCCCCCCCCCCCCCATCCTCAAAAAAATATGTGGACAGAATCATCATGCATCAGAATAAGCACCCATGAATGACCCAGTGGGATAAATATTTCACTGAGTAAAATTAACACAGCAATACACATTTTATTGCCACATAATTTATGGTTGTGTGTTTGATAATGAAAATACATGAGATGTTTGTTTTCTTAGTGTGTTTTTTCCTTCCCAAACAATCATCAGGTGTGGAACGACTACAGATTAATGTGGGACCCTGATGAGTACGACGGCATCAAGAAAATCCGCCTCCCGACACAACACATTTGGCTGCCAGACATTGTCCTCTACAACAAGTAGGGTTCCAACTATTTGCAAAATGAAACAACAGACACAAAGCTAGACACACAAGACAAATGTCTTTGTTTCAACATTAAACACTTTTTCTGTTTTTTTTTAAAACTTTTGTTAAGGATTATTTTCTGACATACCTGCATGCCATTGTGGTATACGGACTACAGTAATTCTACATACTGGTTGTTGTAATCAATACTTGTTTGTAATATCATAACACATTTTAATAAGGGTATAGTATATCGTTGGGATATTTCTGATGCAAAGAAAAAGTAACAATTTTATTTAGAACACCTTCACATTTCCTATGGTAACAATTTGTCCAAAATAAATTAAAAATGATCATGATAACAGAATATAAATGATCAAAATGACTCTTTTTGAAATAACCTTGTTGAAGACATGTGCAAAGGAATTTATTTGGTGCCATTTTAGTGGCACTTATTGCACACTGTAGTTAGCAGAACAGTGTGTGGATCATGCCGATATCACGTACAGCTGATAAAAAAAAGTGCAACAAAATGAAGGGAAACACTTTGAGACTTATCAATGTGCTGCTATGTGTGCAAAAGGTTGGCTACTTGACCTCAAAGTGTTATTTTTCTGCTGCATTGTAATGACTGATTGTGAAATTGACGAGAATACCAAAGTCACGTTATACTGACAGTGACCCAATACTGTGTATGAGGACTGGGAAGGTAGCGCTAAACCCTGTGGGAAGGTGAGGCAATGAGTAGCAAAGAGCAGGACAGGGTGACTGAGTGAGAGGCAGTTGTACCAATATGTGGCGGGAGGGGCTCTCCAGTGCCAAACACCCTGTAAAGAATCGGATCACAAATGAGAGGAGTCCCGGGGAGAGAACATAAACATCAATCAAGGGCTGTGTAAAGCAATTAGGGTGACCCCACACCAAGCGATGAAATCCAATTGCCATGTCTAGGTGGACAAGCTTGTTAATCAACACCGCCACACATTAGTATCAGTGGTGCCATAAAACCATACCATGATGCCTCCTGGAAATGTTGATAAAAATGATGATAAATCAATCAACTGTAAATATGAGATGGGTGTAAGTTATCTGGTTGTGTGCATGTAAATATGAGATGGGTGGAGGTTATCTGGTTGTGTGGATGGATATGCCTCGTGTGTTGTGGTCAGTAGTGGTGCACCACTGTCTATGCTCTCCTGGTAGCCATGAAACCTTCATGAAGACAGATTGCTGGTCAACGTTAAGACTGCACAACAGGCAAAATTGGTCCATATGATAGAAGATGATGGGGCTAGAGGTCGCAGAATGAAGGAGAAGGTCCTCATTTTCAGTGCTCTCCATGACTGAACCGCCCTTGTCTTCTACCAATAGGAAGTGAATGTGACACTGGATTCCTGACCTACTTCATAATTGATGGTCTATGTATGTATAATGCAATGCCTGTAGCTTTGGTAAGATCAATTCAAAAGGAACGTCTCAGCGCATTAAAGGCAGGTATAGGGGAGATTGTTGAAATGCTGCTGATATAGAATTTTCCCCCAAAGAATGATAACAATATTCTGAAATGCTGAACTTGGACCTGTTTTAAAAGGAGCAACTGTCTAATATTCACAAAAACAGTAATGGAAACTGTTAGACAGGTGAAAATCCAAATACCTGGTAGTGTGATGGGGTGAGAGACTATTGTATACTAGGTGTGGTGGCTAGAACCAAATGCAAGAGTGTAGAATTAAGTCCTCAATTTAAAAATTTCTAGAGATACCCGCTGTAATTTGCAGTCCAAAGTAGTGGAGGTCCAAGAGGGACCAGAACCTACTTTTGCTTTTTTCTTTGCTTTATGACTTCTGTTTAGCTCCCAGAGTCAAAAGAGCACCATGTTGTGTGTGTGTGTGTGCGTGCGTGTGTGTGCGTGCGTGTGTGTGTGTGTGTAAGGCTCTGGATAGAACATAAAGCACCACTAAGTCAGCAAGATAGGAAGGCGCTGAGCTGTGAAATGATTAATCAAACCTTAAAATCAGATCTCAGGTGCACCGCTAGTCAGTGCAAGTTGATCACCTTCCAACCGTCATACATTGTAGAACAAGACCTTCACTAGTTTCAGTTGAGACACTATCAAAAATAATGTAGGAAGTGAGGTCATAAGGATTCAGGCTGGATTGTAGGGACGTTTTTTAATAGATATATTTGTGCTCTTCCTCTTAATTTTTCCCTGTCCATCCCTCAGTGCTGACGGCACCTATGAAGTCTCCTTCTACTCCAACGCGGTGGTCTCCAACAACGGTGAGGTGGCTTGGCTCCCTCCCGCCATCTACAAGTCAGCCTGCAAGATTGAGGTCCGCGACTTTCCGTTCGACCAGCAGAACTGCACCCTCAAGTTTCGCTCGTGGACGTACGACCACACCGAGATCGACCTCATCCTCCTGAGTGACTTTGCCAGCCGCGACGATTTTAAACCCAGCGGTGAATGGGATATTGTGTCGTTGCCGGGACGCAAGAATGAAGACCCCGCTGACGTCAGGTACCTGGACATCACTTACGACTTCATCATTAAGAGAAAACCTCTCTTCTACACCATCAACCTGATCATCCCTTGTATCCTGATCACATCTTTGGCCATCCTGGTCTTCTACCTACCGTCAGACTGTGGTGAGAAGATGACGCTGTGCATCTCAGTGCTCCTGGCCCTCACTGTGTTTTTACTCCTTATCTCAAAGATTGTGCCACCCACATCTTTAGCGGTGCCTTTGATCGGGAAGTACCTGATGTTTACCATGGTGCTGGTCACCTTTTCCATCGTCACCAGTGTTTGCGTGCTCAACGTGCACCATCGCTCCCCTAGTACGCACACCATGCCTCCTTGGGTCAAACGCGTCTTCATGTACCAACTTCCCTCCTACCTTTTCATGCGGAGACCTGGCAGATCCAACATACGCGAGAGGTTCCGGAAAAAACACCAACAGCGGTCGTACTCAGAGAAGAAAGCAGGGGCGGATGCGGGGACAGGTTCTCTGGGACTGGCCGACTGCTCGTCATCCTTCTACGTCAACGAGGAGTCGGCCAAGCGCTATGGCTGGATGTTCAGTGACTTTGCCGACAACACAGAATTCAGGAAGAGGACGACACTGAAAAGCAGCATCGATGTGGAGGATGCCGTAGATGGTGTGCGCTACATTGCGGACAAGATGAAGAGTGAGGATGATGATGAAGGGGTAGGCTTTTCAAGGAATGCCTCAATGCATGTGTGATGTGCACATAATTCTTGATCAAATCCCTTCTTTTTGTCCACTTTCACAATATGCCTGCAGAAAATGCATTTTGAAAACATGCTGCTACGCTAAGTGCAATGACAAATCCCTTTCATTCTGATAAAGCAGCATGTTCTGGTAAAGTTCCACTCCAATTTGTCAGAAGTAATACAACATTTCACCACTGCACATACTGTTATATAATGCAAGAAATTTTGAAGAGGACTAGTGAGACTAATCGGTGAATGAGATGGATAGATGGGAAGTACAATAGAAAATAGATGGATGGATTTGGAAGCATACTAACAGCGTCAAAGTTTACCTAATGGTATCCTATTAATTTGTTGGGCCCTATTTTGGTAGGTGGTGCCCATGCGCTCAGTGTAAAAACTAGTCTTATATTTTAGAGCCGACACTACCATGTTTTCGGCTGTCTTGCGCGTCCAGGCTTTCTGGCTCATGGAGTTGCCTCACCGCCGACTCATCCACCAATTTGGTAACAGATTAGTCTGCACTTGCTGTAAAAATGGGCGAGTCTTCATTTTCGTGAGCACTACGCATCTCGGAGCGGTCCTGCTATGCCCTGTGCCGCATGTGCATATTTGGTCACACAAAGTACACTAAATTTTAGACTGACTAGAAGTAGGTCTATTTTGCAGTGCAGGTTGTGTAACGTAATTTTTATTGTATTTGATGGAGGCACAGGCAGACAGATGTGGAGCTCCTTAGACTTGTGTGGTAGATGGGACAATACTTCAAAATCTTTGGTAGAAATCAATTCATTTAACGAATTATCGTCATTATCATCTTAAAAATGTTTAAAAGTACTATCCTGACACGTCACAATTGCAGGGAGGAGCCTGTCGGGCACACATATGCACGATCGGGTTGTAAGGCGGTCTCCATTTGCTTCTAAAAATAGACTTACATTAAATCAAGTTAGATACTTGGTAAACTCTAAATGCATCAATGATATATATTTTTAACACTCACTTCTGTCTTCTTCCAGATCATTGAGGATTGGAAGTATGTTGCGATGGTGATCGACCGACTTTTCCTTTGGATTTTTGTGTGTGTATGTGTGGTAGGAACCGTGGGCCTCTTCATGCAGCCTCTGTTTCAAAGTTACAACACACCTATTGTTGAAGACATGGACCAGAACTGAGCAATGACACCCAAACTCTGGGAAACAAAACTAACAAAAAGAAACAAAAAACAACCTTAATTCCTACTATGCCTCTCTTCAAAGCGCCAGATCAATCCTTTTCATCACCTGACGTTCTGATGCACCCCCTCTTCCTCGAGCACCTGTTCTGCTTCTGAACTCACTCCCTAGTCTTTTTGACTTGTGCTTGTCCTGCCATCTTCTGATCAAGCAGGAGAACTGAGATCCATGTGGTTTTGAAGAAGAAATTGCTGCTTTTGTTGCTTTCCTGCGTTTGAGCAAGGTCACTAATCGTGAAGCTCCCTGACGAGTTATTATATGTTAACAATGTTGTGTCCAATTGATCTTCCTTGGTTAACCCATTGATTCTCATGAGAATTTAAATTGACACTCTTTGTCCTTGTTCACCCTAACGTTGTTTGATTGCATTTAGGTCAGGTTTTTGAGCATTAAACTTATTCGAGCTTCCATTAAGGGACCTTGCTTTATGCAGTGGGACGCAATCATGCTGAAACTTAAAAGTAGCTTCCCTAAACTCACAGTCTGGAATATCCTGTTAAGATCAATAATTCAAGCTAAAGGGGGATTCAAAGGAGAAAAAGCGTGTCCAAAGCCTATAGTCCATGTACTATTATAGTGTATTGTAAATTTTCTTGTTGTGTCCCAAGATGTTAGCAACTATTTTGACTTTGCTAATCCATTAGTGGAGATGAATACAAATTATGGTGAGGGTTCAATTATGTCTTGATGCAAGAGTTGTTGTACATGGTGTTCACAATGTTCTTCACTTGCAAAAAAAATAATAATTCTGTTTTCTGATCTGTTTCAAGCATGGCACCAGTAAAATCAGTTATGAGAAAAAAGCAGACAAAATATTCCAGCAGTAACTAAAGTTTCATCATAAGTGCATCACAGGTTTTGCTTCCAACTGTGCACTGGATATCACCTCGTATACCCAGATAGCATGTTAATGACTCTTACTGTGAATCGGATCAAACCTAACTATGAGTGGCTCAAGATCTTGTTCTATTTTGACTCTTTTGTGAATTATTTTCTACTCTCCTAGCTCCACATGCATGAAACAAAACCCTAGTTTCCTTTCCCAAGAGCCCAAAGACAAAAAACAAACAGATAAAGACATTAAAAACACACAAATCGTGCCAGTAAGGGAACTATCAATAAGCCTCACAGAAGAAGATCACCTCCATGCGTTCTCTCCCAGTAGCACACATGCCGTGATATTACTGAGTCGCACAACCACTGGAAGAGCAATTTGTTTCACTCTCAGATACACACATGCAAGTTTGTAGACCCAGACTGGTGCACACCAAGCCGGGGGACTGCTTGCAAAACTGATGACCCTAAGCTTCTCATTTTTTCTTCTAAATGGTACTAAATTTTTTTTTCCAACCATGACCGAGGAAATTACAGCAATAACATTCTATACTGACAGAAACAAAGAAGCCTCTCTCGTTTGCTTTTCCTGTCTAGAATTCTTGTCTGTTCTCTGAGATGCGTTCAAGTTATTTCTATAAAGAAGTGTAAGTTACTGTCATTACATCTGTTGCTGGGGCTAATGTGAGTAAAAAAACAAACATGTGCTGCATCTCGTGCTGGTTTAATTTGAAGTCGTTTTGCCTGTCTTGTGGATGGATGTAAGGAAACTGAGTTGATGTCAGTAACTATATCAATAAAGGAGAGTGGAAGCAACGCGCTGATGTGATGAAACATTAATTGTTCATTTGCTTCTGCATGGCTTGACTCAGCAATATAAAAAGAGGCATCACACCATTTAACTCTGCTAATGGCTTATTGTAGTTGCACAAAGGTTTCTTGTCCACTGATCGCAATTCTCTATCAATCGTCATCAAACTGCCTTGTACTTTTATCTGCTAGCCATCCATCCATTTTATATACTACATGTTTTTATTCGGGTCACAGATGAACTGGAGCCCATTCCAGCTGACTTTGGGAAAGACCATATCCAGCCAATCGCAGTATTATCAGGTATCTCAGAATTAATTTGGTTGATTTTGAATGGCTTCTGACACAAGAGATAGGTCCGATGTACCAAAAGAATATTGTCTGGTATATTATGAAAGAAAACTTCTGATGTTGAAAGAGTGATAATATTAATTCTCCACATAGTAGCTCCAAGAAGTGAAAAATGTTAAAAACAGTTTACTTTTTATCTGGAACATGTAGGCAATGAGGAAGCACATACAGCCTTGGGACAGCAATGTCAAGTCCATTTTGTTTGAAGAATGCAAAACTATTGGAACAGACATTATTAAATTCAGTTCAAGTGAATAATGTTCAATATTTGATGGCATAATCCTTTCTTACAATAACTGCATTAAGCATATAGCCCATTGACTTGATCAGACTGTCACATGTTTTATTTGAAATTAATTTCCAGGCCTTTACTGCAGCCTCTTTGAGTTTGTGTTTATTTCTGGGGGGGTTCTCCCTTCAGTCTCCTCTTCAGTAGATGAAATGCATGCTCTTGGGTGAAGGTCCATTGATTCACTTGGCCAGTTCAAGACATTCCATTTTTACCCTGATGAAGTCCTTTGTTGTATTGGCAATGTGTTTGAGTCATTGTTCTGCGGCAAGATGAAGCTTTTCAAGATTAGTTTGGATATATTTTTCTTTAAAGGTAAAATTGTTTTGTAGACTTTAGAATTTATTCTGCTGCTGCCATCGTGAGTTACATCATCAATAAAGACCTGCTCCAGTAGCAGCCATGCAAACCCAAACCAAGAGATTACCTCCAACATACTTCACAGATCATCTTGTGTGTTTTGCATCATAAGCAGAACTTTTCATTCTCCATAATTTGGCTTTTCCATCACTTTGCTAGAGATTAATCTTGATCTCATCAGTCTCCTCTCTGTAGTTCATTGCAAAACCCAATCTGGCCTTCTGATTCTTTATGCGAATGAGTGATTTGCATTTTGTTATATGGCCCATGTATTTCTTCTCTTGAACTCGTCTTTGAACAGTGGATTGTTATACTTTCACCTCTGCGCTGTGGAGGATGGTAGAGATGTCACTGACTGTTGTCTTTGGGTGTTCTTCACAGATCACAATACTTATGCTGCCTTACTTCTCTGAGCTGTTCCATCCCTACTCGTCTGCCCAGTGCCTCAGATCAACGGTTGTTTTGTGAGTTGAACAGTTTTGTTCAGTGGTAAATTCGCTTAACATGCTGACATTTTACAACCTCGTTCAGTATTTGCATCATGTGCTCCTTTAACAATTTTGTAACAGTAGACTGCATAACTTCACTTTCTGTTAACTCAAGTCAGCGCAACACACACATGCACGCAATTATAAGACTGGAAAATCTTGTGTTCTTTCGCTCTTTTTATCAGATAGAAAATTATTTCTAAAACTGTGACGACAAGCCCGAAATGGGGCCTGAAGGCATCATACAAATCTGGGTATTTGTTGGCGTCACGCCACCACTGATCACGTCACGTTTACACAATTCCTTGTGCTGATGCTAATCCGTGTCAGTGATGGCCCCGCAAGAGCAGTAATGTGAAGGCACACATACAAATATACATACAAATGTGTGGCAAACAGCGACATAATCCCACAAATGTTGTGACAGCCGTGGAACTGGAGTCAAATTCAGCAATTATAGCGCAAAGTTGTACTTGCATATTTCTCTGTGCATGACACATAAATAAGACTCTTGACGTTTGCATGCATTTTCATTAAAGCAGCTTCTGAATGAAGATTGGGAGTGACAATTGCCTCATGGTGTTCAAAATATATTTTGTTGAGCATCTGTATCAATGAGGAATTTCTGTCTTTTCCTTTACTGTATGTCAAGAGCTATACTGTAAGCACACTTGGGGGGCTTTGATGTGAATTAGTGTCAAACACACTCTAATCCTTGTAAAGATAATAATAATAAAAAATAATAATAATAATAATAATAATCACACTGGTTTAATTTTGGTTGAGAAAGGGAGAGATATTGAAGCCTAGTCATAAAGATGGATGCCTGAACTCCTTGCAGTCAACATTAAGGACCTCTTCATGTCTTGAAAAATCAATAAGTACTTATCCTCTGTGTAGGCCGCAATGCTTACAGTACATGTACTGTATGTGTATGCATCCTATACAATTTGTCAACTCATCTCATCTCTCATCTTAGCACCCTACTCAGCAAATACACGGAGTATATCCACACATACGTTCACATGTGTGCATCTCCCTAGCCTGTGATGCTGACTGGTGAGTGTCAGCAGTTAAATATAAATAGAATAACGGGGATAAACATGCGTACATACATTCATGCCACTGTGATGCAGCCTGGCGAGTGTCTGCAGTTTGATGTGTTTCCTGTAGTCCACCGATGCCGTCCATTTTGCCCATCATCTTCTACACAACCGTTATGATTTATCCCTGCCATTGTGGCACTCTGGTCGATATTCATGGGCTACGTAACTGCATTAGCGAATGTGTGGCTGGCACGCAATTACGTCAGGGGCTGATCCACACTGCAGGCCCCAGCTGTTGAGTCTACGTAGCAGACAAAGGTGGTGGGGTTCAAAAATGGCCTCAGAGGTAACTTCATAATGTATCTGATGAAGCAATACATTTTCCCTCAAGTTGTTTTCCCTCGGGGGCTTAAGTTCTCAATGCTGCTTGCTAGTGGTTGTTGGAGTCAATGCAGCTTTCTCTTGTATATATCAGAACGCCAGACAAACCAAAAAGCAGAGGTGGCAAAATTAACACTTTGTGCTTAATTGGTGCAAGTAGTACAAATACAGAACACTGTTATAAGTAGATGTGCTGATTATCTATCAAAGGTATCTGCCCATCTGTCTGTCTGTCTGTCTGTCTGTCTGTCTGTCTACTCACTACAGTATAGTATTTGCATTTACAGTATGTAAAGACTTTATACATGTTTCCATCCATTTTCTATATAGAGCTAATGTTGCAGTTTGTATATTAGTTAAAATGACAAATTTGGCAGTTTAATGTAGTATTTGTTATACAGTAAGTGTTGATCACTGAATTGCACAGAATATAAACAATATGGATCTTTATTTTATGACTCTTTATTTTTTTATAGAGTGAAATGAGTGTTATTGAAAAGTGTCAAATTCATGTCGTCACAAGAGAAATATGACGAAAGATGTCCTTCTGAAAGCCTGTGGGAGCAAACAGGACTTAATTAAGAGCAGAGCCATTCAAGCAGGAATAAGTATCCACCACTAGTGGCTGCAGGAGGCCACCAAATGGCTGCATAGACAGCAGTTAGTCAGCACTGGATAGATGGAATAAATGAGGCAGTCGTGTTACTGAACCCTGGGATGTGATAGGAGAAGGAAGAGGAGGAAGCAGCAAGGAGAGGGTAAGAGAGAGGGCTTCCCTGAAGGCTGGATGAGGTCGAGGGTCACAGGGTGACTGACAGGACAAGACAAGAAGATGCTGAGGCTTTATTAAAAAATGTTGTGCAGAAAAGGACAATGCCTGTGCAGAAAAGGACAATGTTGGCTGTACAGGCGGTTGGCACCTTCAACGTCTGCAATGTGATGCTGCGGATGTTTTATCAATCTGTTGTGGCAAGTACCCTCTTTTTTGCAGCTGGGGGGGCAGCATCAAGAAGAGGGATGCCTCCCGCCTGGACAAACTGGTGAGGAAGGCGGGTCGGTTGTGGGCACAGAGCTGCCTGATCTGACATCTGTGGCAGAGCAGCGGGTGTTGGCCAGGCCGCTGTCCATCAAGGACAACCCCGTCCACCCACTGTCACTGGGCGGAAGAGTAGCTTCAGTGACAGGCTGTTGTCACCGTCTTGCTCCATGGAAAGGCTGAGGGGATCATTTCTCCCCGACCCCATGAGACTTTTTTACTCGACACGGGGGCAGGGTTCACGGGCATGATCTTGGGTTTAATTATGTTTGACATGTTTAACATGTTTATGATTAATGTTTATTGTTTGCTTATTTATTTATTCATATATATATATATTCATACGTGTATACATATATATATAAAAACACACATATATATATGTATATATAACATATATCTATAAACATATACATATACATATATATATGTTTATGTATATATATATATAAATATACATAAAAACATGACACTTTCACAAGAATCTACTAAGTCAAGTCCCTCACACGGAATGACAGAGGCATACATGTTCCAATTTACCTACTCAGCTCTTGATGATAATACTGTAGTACATTTTTTATTACGTATTGTAAAACACAAAACAATAGAATAACAAGAAATAAGATGGCTGTGCTATGCCTTTGAGGCGGGGCCTAGTAAACTGAATCCAGCACTGGTTGACCATTCACCACGTAGTCAGTTCAGTGAAAGGTCTGCTACATGCTCCCTGTGAATGTTTGCATTTGTCCATTAACTAAGTAGATGTGCTGAAAGTACAACTCTCACCCCCCCCTCTACATACACACATACATCACTCAAGCTTGCCAAGCAAAAAAAAAAAAAGAAAAAAGAAAGACCAAGTTTGTAACTAGGAAAACACATTAAGTGGGGCACTCCCAAGATCAGCTACACCACCTAGAGCAGGGGTCACCAACACGTTGCCCGCGGGCACCAGGTCGCCCGTGAGGACCGCACGAGTCGCCCGCAGGACTGTTCTAAAATTAGCTCAAATAGCGGCACTTGTCACTGAGCTGCATCTATTTATTTTGCAGTCAAACCTCGGTTTTTGAACGTCCCTGTTCTCGAAATAATCGGAATTCGAACAAAAAATTCGAGATTTTTTTGCTTCGGTTGTAGAACAAAATTCGGAGGTCGAACCTCGCGAGATGAGCCGGGAGGACCCGAGAAAACCCGACCGCGCGGCCCGGATGCCGACTGACTCCGTTGTTATTGTATTTTCGTTACTTTGAGGATTGTATTAACCCCTAATCATGCCTCCAAAGACAGCAAGTGGGAGCAGTAAAGAAATTCTGAAACACAAAGACGCTCTTAAAGCAATGTGACAGTGAGCGCCCGGCGCGCTGCGGATGCGTGATCGGACAAAATTAAGATTCCTGCGCACTGAGGTCCACTTAAATTTTGGAAAGTACATCAAAACTTTTAAAATATTTTCCAAATTTTAGCGACGGCTCTGTCACAGTAACGCGCCCAGCGCGGTGTAGTTGCGGGGTGGGCGACGTTGCGCGTTCGGCGGTGCGCTGCGGTTAAGCGATCGGACCAAATTAAGCTCCCTGCGCACTGAGGTCCACTTAGATTTTTTAAAGTACATCAGGACTTTAAAAATATTTTCTAAATTTTAGCGACCGCTCTGTCACAATAATGCGACCAGCACGGTGCAGTTGCGCGGTCGGCGACGCGCTACGGTTGCGTGTTCGGCGGTGCGCTGCTGTTGCGCGATCGGACAAAATTAAGCTCCCTGCGCACTTAGGTCCACTTAAATTTTGGAAAGTACCTCAGGACTTTAGAAATATTTTCTAAATTTCAGCGACGGCTCTGTGACAATAATGCGACCGGCGCGGTGCAGTTGCGCGGTGGGCGACGCGCTACGGTTTACGCGTTCGGCGGTGCGCTGATGTTGCGCGATCGGACAAATATGCGCAAATGAAAAAATGCTTAAGAAAGGCGGGGTTTTTTGTCTTGAAACGGATTATATTTTTTCCCATTATTTGTAAAAATAGATTCGGAATTCGACCGATTTGCTTCTCGAACCGCCTTCTGGAACGGATTGTGGTCAAAAACCAAGGTTTGACTGTATTTTTGCTATTCTTGTTAAAATCACACTTACATGTGAACTGGAAATGACAATAATAACACATAGTGAAAGCCAAATTGAGCAAATTGACTATTTCAGAAGTATGTGTCAAACTGGTAGCCCTTGGCTTTAATCAGTACCCAGGAAGTAGCTCTCCGTTTAAGAAAGGTTGGTGACCCCTGACCTAGAGTATTCAGTTTTGCGAATTGAGGTGGTCAAATAACAGGTACTGCATAACATGATTCCTAAAAAACAGGTAATATTCATACAGGTACATCAACAAAAATAATTGTGGAGTCCTGGGGAGGGTCAGCATGAATGTTAAAATAAAAATATAATTGTAGGCACAGTGAGTGTCATGTTGAAGCAAATGGGTGAGGATATACTCCTATCTGACGCTTCAGTGATATAACCACTTGCCCTTTCTGCTGCCTCCATTGGGGCCTCAAGGTCTTTCTGCTTCCTCTGAGATGTTCCATTATTTACGTGTTGCTCTTTATCACTCCTGTCTTGTGGTGACCACTCAATGACAAAGACAAGGATCAAAAACACAGATTATTTTCTGCATTGTTGAGGCTTTGCTCCTTTCAGCTTGTCACATTTGAAGATCAGGGTGTGTTAACATGTGGAGCAGCTTACTTTCACACCCCACTTATATCAGACTCAGCATAATTGGCTAGTCATTGATTGTTACACCTCATACTAACTGCGGACGGGATTGTAAAAGGGTGGGCGGAGGGGGATGATCAAGACTTCAGAACTTTGCTAAAAATTGACAATATTTCTTTGGACGTGTAAAATTGTCCACGTTCAACGGCATGAAAAGACTGGAGTCCGAGGCATTTGGGGATTTTTCATCGTCGTTCATTTTTATTTTGTATTGTAAATAATAGTCATTATAATCATCATCATCATCATCATCATCATTATCATCATCATCATCATCATCATCATCATCATCATCATCATCATCATCATCATCATCATTTATCTGCCTAATCCCAACCGGCCTTTATCTGCATCATTATATTCTTCTAAAGTGATTTTTGACTTAATGGTTGGTATTGTCAGGCATAAAATGTTTTCCATCCCATCACATTTGAAGGCAGTGTGGATTAAATGACAAGCGACAGCTTTACACTGAGGATAACGTGCAAAATGCCTTAAAAGGCTTGACTGTTTGCGTGCAATTGCACGAGATGACATCCATCATGTTCACTCTTGTACCTTCCTGCTTTTTTACCCTCTTTTGGTTCAGCCGGGTGGCCTCTAACTGTAATCAGCGCAGCCTCCAATCCCCGGATCCCAGACAACAACCTTGACTGGCTTTGCCTTTCCTATGACAAAACTAATTGAGTTTAAAATTGAGGACTGAGCAGTTCCACTGCTCGTCCGATTCTTGTCTGCTGACCTTCTAGCTGCAAACATGCGAGGCACCTTCCTGCTGCCACATAGCTGCAGCGGAGCAGCAGCTTACATTGCATTAGAACCACTGATTCAGTTGTCATATGGGACTAGTGTGATGCTTACGTTTGTGTGACATGATGGAGCAGGAAAAGCTGTGTCAAACTTAATAGAAGTGCACCTCGTGTGTATATTCGTACATTGTTAGTGAATACAACATGTGGGCTTTTACCTCAGGGTTACCCAGAGTAGACCATACTAACTGCCAGTGAATGTTATGAAAAATAAATCCTTGTCACTTGCTGTTTTGTCTTCCAGTCTCCTGTGCAAGGATGGCGGGGTTGTCACATATTTTCACGGATGTACTGCATTCATTTAACAGTATGTTTAATATTGTGCACGCTGAGTAGTTTTGCAAAATATCTGATACAGTATAATGCAGGGGGTTAAAATGACAACCATGTTGTTAACAAACATTCTGATGTAGTTTGCTCAGCATGAATATGGGATTCAGCTTTCAGCGACAAATGTTATCTTTAATTTTCCAGGAGGTGTCCAATGCTCATTCCACTATGAATAAAAACTCAGCTTGCAGCAACAAATGTTATCGTTAATTTTCAGGGAGGAGTCCAATACTCATTCCACTATCAATAAAAACAGGGATTTATTTTATGTATTTTTTTTTAACTTTGCTGCAGCTCTATAATGTACATAGGTGTACTAATAAAGTGGCCGGAACACAAAATCAGTTATCACACAGGTACAGCAGTACAGCCACACATTGCCGCACATGGGATGTATTACATGGAACCGCTATTCATTATGTCCATGGTCAGCCTATAATATTTGTATTCATACATTGTGAGCATAAAATATACAATTGTAGATTCTGCTCAATATACGTATGTATGTGTAAAAAGAGGCGACTTTCTAAGCAATTTCCGTGTCAGCCATTAACAAAGCAACTAAGTACTTCTTCGGTAAGGAGACACAATAATTTAGCCATGCATTCATTGCAAGTCTGCATAGTGCCCCTATGCAATTATAGCTTCCCATCATTTGATTGGGATGGACAGTGCAGCCCGCACCGCTCTACTATTACAGAGCAGCTAATGCTTTAAGCTACCCAAGCATTGCTGTTTGCATAAAATCAATTAAGTGGCTTAATGGGTCATTTCCAGTTTAGCTGTTGGTGTGTGCAGGTCGGAGCACTCTCTCTAATAGTGCAGTTCCATAAAATATAGCTTTATGTTTGAGAGAAATACTAACAAAGAAAACTAGAACGTTATAATGGTATAATAATTTTCATACTCATAGACCCCAACCATTTGAATGCAAACGTATAGTACAGGCTTGCAAGGCTGACGCAAAGGCCTACATTTAAAACCTGAATTTCAATAATTCTCATATCACAATGTAATAATAATAATAATAATAATAATAATAATAATAATAATAATAATAATAATAATAATAATAATGATAATAATAATGATAATAACTAATAGTAATAGATAATAATTATTGTTATTATTACAAGTAATAATTACTACTATTACTACTACTACTACTACTACTACTACTACTAATAATAATAATAATTATTATTATTATTAGCATTTTTATTAGCATTTTTCTGTCCTCGGGTTGGTCAGTAATTCAACTTTGACTCACAAAACATATGCACACATTTTAAATATAATAATCATCAGCATCTGTGGCAACTAGGATGTATTTTATTAAACTTTTGAAATGATTTTGTCATGTTACTGTATGAGATATACCCCAAATCATACTGGCTCACAAAACATATGCACACATTTAAATTTAATAATCATCAGCATTTCTGGCAACTAGGATGTATTTTATTAAACTTTTGAATTTTTTTTGACATGTTCCTGTATGAGCTATACCCCAAATCATACTGGAATAAGCTTGTACAACCCAAATGAGGACAAATATGGCAGAGCTTTGAGCACTTATTCAAATTGCCTTGAATATCTAGCTTCAAGTTCATCTTACTGTATGCTCATTATCCTGACAAATAAGGCAATTCGATGCATTAGTTAGAGCTTGCCCACTTTATGGCATGTGAAACACCGTTCATTTTCAAAATGACTTATCCTGTTCATGATCATGGGGTGCGTTGGAGGCTATCCCATCTAACGTTGGGTGAGAGGGAGAATACACACTGACCTTTTCACCAGCTGGTTGCAAGGCAGATATACTGGTTGTCACACCCACATACGCACCATTGAGCGGGCGTCGACCCCACGATGCCCACACACAAGTCAGACAAGTGTACCTACACCATCAACCACTTCAGGTAAAACTAAGGAGTCTGAAAAATTGATGAATGAAAAATAATGAAGATGGTTTCGCTCCAGTCCTGTAGATGGTGGTGATTCGCTTTGCAAATTGGTTGCAAACCATCAACCGAAACAATGAGAAAAGGCATAACGACGTGAACTAAAACAGTCCCGAAATGTCCCCACTAACACTTTAATTGGATTGTGTCACTAAAGTGTGAACTGTGGGTTCCTTATCTTTCTCGACCTCTCACAAAGTTTGACGGATATCAAGTGTACACTATAGTTTTTCGCACACGCAAACGCAACCATTCGAGCAGAAAAAAACCCCCAACAGACGCACGCCATCCAAACTGCATAATGCCTTGAGCATTTTCACAAACCTGTGCGCGTCCTCGGGCGTTACTTGGATACCATGGTTGCAAACTTATCACCTCTGAGTCACGATGGGTGAGAGAGAGAGAGAGAAAGATCCAAGGAGGGAGAGAGTGAGGGTGAAGGGGAGGCGCCGAAGTTGTCCGGCGAAGCGCACCGCTTGTCCAAACCTCTCCTTCGCAGCGCGTAAAAGAAAAATGCTTATTTAATTAATCTGAAGCTTGACTGACTGAAACAGGTCACTTACAGGACGTCTCGTCTCATCGCCATCACGTTTTTATTTTAAATCTCGAAAAACATCCCAGATTGCCCGATGCATCCATGATTCTTCCCGGGAAAACAAGCGTCGTTCTCCTGCTGGTCCTCCTTACGGCGCAAGGTAAGCGCACTGAATAGCGCTGCACTCACAAAGCTAAAACAAACCCAGGAAGTAGCAAATTACACGCGCGACACTACTTCATCTGTAAACAATACGTTCCGTGGATGGAATATGTTTTAGTTGAGTTGATAAAAGCGCATCAGTGTGCACGAGTCCAACCAAATACGCATGTTTCTGGAGTCAAGATTAAGATGTAGTGGTGTTGGGAACAGGATGCTACTCATAATTACGGAGATGAGGAAAGACCTTTTAGATCTTGAGGATAAATATTTTTTGAAACATTTTTATAATGTGGTATCAGTGTGGTGAGAGCTGGCTACAAAAGGTATGAGGAAACACCTCACCCTGATGCAGTGCAATTTTAATCAGGGTTACAAAATCCAGGAGAGTTCCAAGTAGGAAACTTTCCAAGGGAATTAACAATCAATTTTGAGAGTAAATCAGGAATGCACAACAGTGAAAGTCTGCTGTTGCTATAGTATATACGGTACTGACAAAAACAGCCAAATTTCACACAAGCATGGTCAAATATATTGATTTGTGATTGCCCCTATTTATGAGTTTTAAAGTTTTGAACCGTCACTTTTTTGTTACTACGCCAACGCTTGAGTGAAGAAAAAAAAAAAGAGTAACTGAGGTACTGCAATGCCCTCGCATGTGGGCAAGGAGAGCACTTCATTTTGTATGGTTTTCTGCTACACAACAAAATGTTTATGTTTATGCTTTGATAATGGTACCCTTCCGGTAATCATTTAAATTCACATGTGTTTTTTTCAATCTGAAATTTTTACAAAATAAAAAAAAAAATCTTAAATCCCCAAAGAAATTTACTGGAAAGTTGCCAGAAATGTTCCACCCCTTTGCAATCCTTGTTACAATCCAGTGTGCACTGGAAACCACAACACTTATACAGGGTTTGTGTGTGCTCTCATCCGGATGCAACTATCCCTAACGTTGTGGCCAGTGAAAAAATATGGATACATAATCATAGCCATATGTCAACCCTTGGAGCTAATGCAGTTAATACGAACATGGTTGATGTTGATGCAATTTGCAGGGTTGTGGGTCTCTTGCAAATGTCCAGGCCAGAGGTCATTGTTGGACACAGCCTTCAACCTGAAAGCATTGTTGTGTCACTTGACAGCATTTATTGCGTTAAGCTATCTTCTTATGGTTTGGTTTATTTTAGATGCTGGCGTTTAATGGCTAATTCTCAAAAAAAGTAGTGGGATTTGCTTTGTATTGCTCAAGTATGTTCATAGTTTTCACTTACCAACCAGAATGCATGCATCACGTTAAAGAGTGAAAGGTAACATAACATTAGATGGCTGCATCACAATCCATTTTAGCACTCTCCAAATACCCTGCTACTATGTGAGCAGCGTCGATGATGACAGACGAATCAAAATTGGAATGTTCAGAAAGTGCTGCAAGGAAATTAGGGTCTCCAACTGCCTGGCAGCGGCCCCAGTACAGGGATGATGATTGAGTATTTCTCTCTCTCCTCTCTCTCTCTCTCTCTCTCTGTCTCTCTCTCTCTCTTTCTGCTACTGCTACTCAGATCATAAATGTGATAAATACTTGATATTTTAAAGTTGACATATGTAGTCATTACTTCTTTGATTGCAATATCGCCTTTACAAGGCCATCTTATATTTGTTTTCTTTATTCTCCTTTCAGCTTGTTTCATTCACTATCTTGGCTAAACATTTTGAACAATACGTGCAGGAGAAGAAATTTTTTTCAAAACAAATATTTTTATGTAGTATGGGAAATAAGAATATATTATATTACATTCACATCATTAATTAAAGGACGTGTGCTTTATTTTGTGTGGGTTTAAAACACTCTCTTGGATGGTCCAGCACCTAATGATTTCTATTATTTGTGGTGTCACCAGTTTTCTGTGTGTTTTAAATGTAAATAGCTACAGGCAGTTTTATCATGGGGTCCTTAAGTGGCTCTCTAGTGGGCCATTCAGCATTTCGGCAGTGTTATTTGAATTCCCGGAATTTATTTCACAGTCTAAAGTGAAACTAATTTTTCAGGAGATGGTCTTCTCTAGTGAGCATAATGAGCATCTTTCCAGATGACATATAATATTGTCCTTAAATTGAAATGATATTAATCTTGGCATTTGGACTGCTTCAACAACACTTTTTCAGCCTGTCACTCAAACTGCAGGGTGTGACAACAGTGTTAGTAATCGCTGCTCATGCTAAATACCTCTGCGTTTAAACGTTGCTCCCAAAAGATCCAAAGTCTTTCCCAAGAGAAAAGTGCAGCGCAGGGATAAGAAGTGCTTTGATTCTTAAAAAAGTTTTGTTCTGTTCAAATATTTTTAAACTTTTCACTTTCAAAGCCCTAAGTGCAGAAATAAATATGCCCCATCCCCCAGAAGCAGTGCTGAGTGCTTCGCATTGTCACAGCGTAGTCATTGTGTGCACGCCGTTGAGTCACACACAGCCTTTAACTTGACGCATGCACATGGATTGACTTCTCTCTTAGCTCTGCTTCATCCAGAGAGTTTTGACACAACCAGCTAACCAAAATTGGAAAAATGTCAGGAAACTGGACAATGAGTTCTTGTAATAGACACAGTTAGTTGGTTATTTGGGTTTAAACCTGAATAAAACGACAACACCCAAAAAAACAACAGGAGTCTTCCTTCTCCTTCTTTGCTCAATCCTTTATGGGCTTGGGTCGTTCTGAACTGGACTGTGTGTACAGATCACAGCCTGAAAACACCCATGCAGGAACTCGCACTGGGGGGTCTGAATTGTGTGCTGCAGAGGATATTGTCTCCTGCCATCCATGGCTAATATGTCAACACAAGAGATGAAGCGCTGAAGCTGCAGTCAGTCGCATCAAGCTATTTCTGAAGAATAATCTGACTCTAGTAGCTAATATGACGCCCTTATGACATTCAAAAAAGAGTCGGTCTGTGGATGGGCTGTGGTGCACATCAGCAAATTTTGAAGATGAGACAGTGTCTTAAGGTTTGGGATTTAGTGATTGAAATCAGCTGAATTGCATAATATGTTTTAGCGGCCCAAGGCAGTTTGCCTGATGCAGCAGCTTAGAGGGATGTCCAGCCAAGCTGGCATGAAACAGATCTGTGGTAGTTCATAGGCCTGACCCTTTATCTCTATTTACCTTGGCTATAAAAAAAGTTATGTTCAGCTGACTATTAATATTAAAATAAAAATAACACAACAGAAAGATGTGATTACCTTTTTTTCATTTGGAAAAAAAAAGGAGGAAATTAGTCACACTGTCCTCGGCAATATTAGATAGCACAAGGCAAACAAAGGACTGACAATATTAAAGTCGGTGCATTTCATCTTTACAGATGCTTCGTCTGCTGTGGAGCCAGTTTGTGCTGTGAATTGACTAAGAATCCAAAATGAGGAATTGGGTAAACAAATTGCTTAATAACACGTAAAGTCAGCGCCACATAATTGATAAATAAGTCAACTAATTCAATAAGTCCCAACCCCATAGTAATTGCATCTCTCTATGGTACATGTTGTTATCTTATGCCTTCATTAGTATTAATTTCTTGGCAGGGAAAAAGGAGGTGTGTTTCTGAGGGTTGGCACTTGTTTTTATATGTTTACGATGCACCCTGCAATTAACAGTGTTGTGGAAAACAGGTTCAAAAGTCCCTGTTAGCTAGAAAATAAATTTTCTTATATTTCAATTATTAAAGTGCACAAACATACATACATATCTACACATTCATTGATTAAAACACAAGAGTTTACCATGACTTCACATGAGTTTTAAAAATGGAACAAAGAGGGGGCTTGCTTAACATTTAAGGGGAGGTCATTCAAACATTCAAACAGAAAAGATGCCATTGGATGAAGCACTGCGTTATGTACCCTGAATGTAAAATCACTTTTGCTTTCTCCCTTTGAGTAAATTTGTTGACACAAAGCCAGTGTTGCTTGGATGTGCTTGCAAAGGGATGTCCTCTTGAATCACAGCGTCTCCAAGTGTGTTTGCTCTTGCGGCAGACTTAAATGCTCTTGTGAGTTTGATGCTAGCAAGCATCTCTCTGGTTTCCCTCCCAGATGTAATAAAGTTGCATAGAAGTCTAACAGGCATTCAGTGAGAATGCGTGTGGTTGCACGTTGCCTAAGGCCCATGCGGGGGCAGCAGGATCTGCTTAGCCCGATTTTTATTGCCACTGAGACCCCACATTCCCTTCCCCACCCACTCCCATACACACATTCAGAATTACAACAGCAGGCCGAAGCAGAAGCCTCACCCGACCACCTATTGTATAAATTGAGTTAAATAAAGTCAGAAAGTCAGAAGTAAACAACTTGGAACCTACAAGGTGTGATTTCAAAGCTTCCCTATAAAATGTAACCATTCCAAGAAGCATGGTTGACTCAGGTATAACGTCAAAGCTGTTTTTTTTGTGAAGTGGCAATCTCACAGTAACCTTAATAATATTCTAGCAGTCTCTGCCTTTGTTTTTCTTGATTTATTATTTTTTTTAGCAAATATGTATGTAATGCAATCGGCCCTGCTCCAAATAGGCAAAGTCTGCGACTAATTGAGACCCCCTCCACAAAGATTTGTACTGACACCGGTCAACAATTTTTTACAGATTTTTTAAATCACTATGTTAGAATGAAACTCATTAAGTCACTTAACCATAGTTCCTTGCCACCAATATGCCAAAAGATGGCGACAACTACTTACTTACTATATGTCAAAAGCAAACTCATCACCTCGGTTCATCATATAGTTTGTTGGCTCCAAGATGCCACAAGTTAGAAGCAAAGCACTACATTTGTCTAAATGAAGATCCTCAATTAATTTCAACATAGTTGCTTGGCACTGAGATGTCCCAACATGAAGGCAAAGCAATACTTTAGACTTAGTACAAGAACAAATATAAGTTTCTTTCAACTTCTACTGCACCATTCCTTGTCTTAGTTATTTTTGTCCTCTTTTCTGAAATGAAGGAATAGACAACAATCGATTGATTTTATTTTCTATGTTGTAGTCTACATCTGCTAAACTGATTACATTTAGCAGCCACTTATAGTGTTAGGTCACGCCCATGTGAACACTGATGATTCGCTAATGTTGTGTGTAATCGCCTCCTCTGTTTTGGCCACACTGCAGAGACGAGAAGACATTAGCAGTGCTTACTACATTAGCTGCAGCTGCAAGTGCAACGCATTCTCGTCCCAAGACAGCAGATAATTCAATTCTCATACCGTGATTGCTGATGCGAGATAACGTACCAATTGTTGTTTTGGTTCCATTGTTCGTCGTAACTAGCACAATAACACAAAAAGTGCTTAACTGGCGGGGTCTTGCCACAGACTGTGATTGAAGGGGACATATTGAAAATTGACTTGTAAGTGGTTAGCACATTTGCATCACAGGTCTAAGGGTTGGGGGGGGTAGAATCCAAGCTTTCCCTTACTAAATTGGCATATCCTGCTTGTGTGGATATTCTCTAAGTACTTACTCCCACATGCCAAAAACGTGTTCTTCAGGTTCACTGAAAAATACAAGGTCTCAACCCATTAAATTCTTCCCTGTGGGCTTTTAATAACCATAGACGACCAATTACAAAATGATAGCCTGCCCTGCTGTGTCTCGTACAAATGCAAAAGGGCCAAAAGGTCACAATAGAATGATGATTGCTAATTGCTGATATCTGCAAAAGCTGTATCCATTTTCCAGATGAAAATGTTCATAATTGTTTGTTTCTGATGGCAAGGGTATTAATCATGCAAGTTTGATGACCTTGGATGTTTTGACCCACATATTAGATGTGTTTCTGTACTGATCCAACTGTCTCCATCTCCTTCCCCAACTCTACTTGCCTCACAGTTTACTTGGAATGCTTCTTAGCTCTCCCTCTGCTCAGCTCATCCAACGCATCATTTACTTTGTGTTCACTGCAGATGAAACACAAAAAATGGACATAAAAATGGACATAATGAGTTTTTCTGTGCCATGTATTGGTCTCTTAACTGATGTGATTTTAATTGTATGACTTCACATCATTTAGGTCCCTTGGTTGCCATGTTGATGTATGCCAGACAGAGAGGTAACAAGTACTTTGCTTATTTTTGTTTGTAAATATATCATATGTACTGTATATATGATACAAAATATAAAGTCTTACTCAATGTCCAACTCTGGTCATCGATGTCCGCTTGTTTCAGATGTTTTCCTCCTCTAACATAATTGATTCAAATGATCAGCTCTGAAGAAACCCGATGACGAGATGATTATTTGGATTAGGTATGTTGGAGGAGAGAAACATCTAAAATATGCAATACAGCTTACCTCTGGTCATTGCTGGTGTATAGAAATTAGTTTTCTGGAATTTATTTTACTTCAGAAAGATCAATAAAATATAAATCCTGAAGCGGTACAGATAATGATGGATGGATGGATGGATGGATGAATTGATGATTTTTCAGCCAATTAATGTATTTTCTGGTTCAGACATAACAGAGACAAAAAACAAAGATACATTCCTTTCCTAGTCCCAAACATTTTTTGGTTTGGAGACATGTCATTGTATGATAAATTAACATTCGCAGTGAATCAGACATCAACTGCCACATCCTCAGAGATTAAAGCGTGCGATCAAGAAGCCACTGGATTTAATGCATCACTGAAACAAAAATATCACATGCTGTCTGAGGCAAAGGTGAGAGAATGTGTGTTTCACAAAAAGAATAAATAAAAATAAAACGCACACACGGGAACACATAGGACCCCTCACGCAAAGAGCTTTGGACCATGTGTTGAAATGAGTGGCTTGAAGCTCTTTTACTTTATTTTTGTTGTCTAACGTATCACAAGCAGGACATCAAAAAGGCTCCAAACCTATTCATAGTTCACGCATGCACGGTTACACACACACACAAATGCACGCACGCACACAGATGCACACACACACACACGCACGCACGCACGCACGCATGCACACACACACACACACACACACACACACACACACACACACACACACACACACACACACACACACACACACACACACACACACACACACACACATACACACACACACCATCAACCATGTATTATTGGAGGGTAATTAGTTTCTTCAGAGTGTCCAGCACTCATTTCCATCCTCATCCTGTTAAGCACATGCCTGATCAAAGAACCTCCCATAGGCTTTGGCTCTTTGTGTTCCTGGAGCCATGAGATATGGAGTCACACTGGCTAATTCTCAATCATTGTGGCTATTTGAGGCCGAACACGTGTGACTGCTCAACTCGTTTTCATTCGTCCAAGAACAAAGACTGTCACATTTTCGTCACGTCATCACATTTTGATGACCAAAAATGTCTGCAATTGTTCAGTCTAAGCTTGAGCAATATGAGCAGGTTTCTCAAGGGAATGAGAAGAAACCGTACACATCTAACAGCTCTCATCCACGTATACATTTTCTATAGCACAAATTAGGAATGAGTCGGAGCCTATCTGGACTATATTGACTTTGGGCGAGGTAGGCAGGAGACTAGTTGCTAGCCAGACAAAGAAAACGTATAGACTAACAACCTTTCACTTTCACACAGATGGGTAATTTTAGAGGGATGGAGAAAAAAAACCTATCAAGTGATTTGAACCACAGAAATTCCCTCCTGCAGACAACCTTCCACTCTGATTGTTCCTGCCCATATGTGGACGTCAACCCCAGCAACGCTGTGCTGCTGCCCAGCGGGCGTGTTTTAGAGTATAATAAGGATGGTAATAACAATGCGTTCATTGAATTGATTTTTATAAGGATTCAGAGGGTTTGATGGATGCTTTTGACATATTTATGAATGAAATATGATGACATCCACCAGTCTGTCTGCCTGCACCTTGATCAAACTCATCGAAATCGCATTAGACCACCTGCGCCACTGCTTACGCCTGCTTTGAGCTGGTTGTAGGTCTAGTGTACTGTCAGTTACCAAATTGTCAGGTGCAGGTAAATAATACACCCTTGCCTGTTGCAATATGGTCTGCTAATTTCCCAAACACACTAAATGAGGGTTTGCAATGGCACAAAATTCAATATACGTCAGTTTTTAGACCAAGTGGGAATCACAGGAAATTACAGTATTTCCGTCATATAAGCCACCCCCCCTTAAATCCTCTTCTAGGTTGTTTAAAATGTTCTTGATCTTATCTAGAGCTCACTCACGGTGAATCACATTGAGCTGTTATGAAATCTTCATAAAACATCTAAAGTCATGAATGTTTTACCACCAACTGTGTTGCTGTCACATGTGCCTTCGTGAATGCACTCTTGGCTTTGCACAAAGCAAACCTCTCCTTCTAAAAGCCTATGCCGCTGTGTTCTTTAATGTAATATTTGGACACCCACTTAACAGAAGCCAAGGTTATAATTAACTTCTTTTACATTGTTTTATCACTACTCATATACTTTGTGGCAGAGGGAGTAATGAGAATTAAAGTTCCAGCGTAAAAAAAAAAAGATAGCTCAACTTATTTTTCAACAGTGAACACAAGGTCCAATTAATTGACTGATGATAATTGCTCTGCTTTGCCCACACCCAATTAGAGGCTTAGGCAAGGTTGTGGGTGCACCGAATGCTTAAAAGCAGGTAACAGGCATTGAGATTGCACGTCTCAGGAGGGTGACTGTCTCATTACTCCGGAAGCCTCAGCTCGCCTGTGCAGTGACCCCGGGAAACCTTTGCAAAGCCATTTTATATGTGCCAATTCAGAAATAGAAAAAAAAATTCTCATGTCTTTCGGGTCAAATCAAATGTTAATTAATAACGCACCATAAAAAAAATAGCGACATTTATTAAGTAAAACAATGGAAAAATGTTCTTCATCCTGGTCTTTTGTGTTATTGACTTTGGGGTTAGGGTTGGGTGGGCAGTCAAAACAATCATAATCGATTCTGGTGTGTAAAGTTTGCCTATGTGTGGCAAAGTAAGAGTTCCGAGGCGGTTGACTGTCAGGGTTCTGCTGTATTGGGGATGGCACTTGACAAAACAAGCCTCCTCAATTCAATTGTTGTGGGATTGTGCAATCAGAGCTGAGGTGAGGCTGCCTTATTTCACATGTTTCACATCTATATACTGTGCGCATTTCAACAGTATATTCAATTAAATTGAGCAATTTCGAAATCATGGACATCATTCGAGTAAAAAAGAAAATCAATACAAAGTGCAGACCAGAAAACCAAAATTGAAATACATAATTTCATTAACCATTGTGGTCATTTTTTTTTTAAATTAGGTATGATGCAGGTAAGGCTTTGCCTCCCCTCCCTCCCCTGATCACATGTCCCTGGTGAAGGAGGTTTACCCCCTTCCCATACACCCCCACAAGGCTGTGACATTCTTGTACAATGTTGAATCGAAATACTTGTTTTCTCAGCTTCTCCTCTGTCTTACACCTTCATTTTTTGTGCTGCACTCCAGATTGACGTGTCAGTAAGGTAACCTTTCAAATAAGTTAGCTCCGTTATTTCCCTGGACAGGTCAGAAGAGTGGAGAAACACAAGCCAAGAGCCAGATGCACACACAACAATGCAGCCTTTAATGTAGGATGTCTACATTCTGTCATCACGAGTAATCCCCAGGGCAAAAAAGGTACACAACTTCCTTATGACTTTCAGAGTTTAAAGTCATAAAGAAGTTGTCTAAAGTTTGGACAGTGCAGGCCTCAGTAGACTCATCTTTATGTGCAAGTGCTTTTTTATCAATAGCTAATTATAGCATTGTTGGTTAACAGCGGAAATCCATAAGGGGTTTAAAGATGATACAAGTACAGATATGAATAAGGGTTTAAAAACGCCTCCCATAGTGCTTTTGAAGCCCTGCAAGAAAATATCATTTGAAAGCAGCATGTTTTATTTATTCTTCCGTGAATAGCAGTGAAGCTTTTTGCGTGTACATGGGTGTTGTGCTCCAGTTGTCCTATAAGTGAAGCACATTGACCTCCATATATCTTGTGGTTAGTGCAGAAAAGAAAGTACAGGTTGGTGTAGTGGGGATGGCGTTGAATTGTGTGTGCATCATTTCTCAGCTTAAAAGCCTGGGCGGAAGCATCGACCTTGAAGTAACGTGTACTTGATAATTTTTTATTTGCCTACCGTATGTTTGTGTAGTTTGTAACTGAAGCAAGGTCATTTTCTGTTGCGGCACGGCTGTGTTCCATTGCACAATGCAAGGTCAGGCAAAGCCTGCTTGGTTGAGTTTGGTGCGGAAGAAATGATTGCAATGCTGACCTCATAAATCTTCCATATTCTCCATCATGAATCACGTTGGAGTTAATATAAATGCATATGGATGCTGATAACTGCAATTTTGATGACTCATGTTTGGATATATGTGGAGGCTTCAGAGCTTTGTTAGGACTCTGGCGCAGAGTGCTGGTGGTGTGAGTGTTCACTGTCCCAAGCGAGGCAACATTTTCTGCTCGGACAGGCGTGAGCAGCTCTGTATGCCATCCCATGCAGCAGTGTTACTCCTGGCACTTTTCCACAATGTGACCTTAAGTTCAACCTGACAATGGTCGAGTCTGTATTTGAGTAAAAAGTCCAACAGTTGTTTTGTCTATGCTTCTTGTGCCTAAAACTTACCAACAAATTGTATTTGACAATTCCTTATGGCATGAACTCATGAAGATTCTGCAGGGGTTAGCTTCAAGGGTATTTGCAATCCCCCATTGCCAAGACAGCTTTCGACACTGTAGCCCTTTTCCATCGACTCTTGCAAATTCGGATGTCAGACCGTTAATTTAATGTGTGCATGCACACAAACAGACTCACATGCGATTTCCATCATCATCTGCTCAGCTCTCTTTCTAAAGGTGAAGTGCATTTACAGAGACAGACTGTCACACTTATTGGAAAACAATGTGATTGTATTTAACGAATGTTCATCATACTACATCCTGTATTCCCATTTTACCAAAGCTGTTTGTCTATAAATTTCTTCCATCAGGCTGTTTTGCGTCCAAAGCAGAGGACCGTTTATTTCGGAGGTTATTCCGAAGGTACAACCAGTTCATCCGCCCAGTGGAGAATGTGTCTGATCCGGTCACTGTGGAGTTCGAGGTGTCCATGTCTCAACTGGTCAAAGTGGTAAGATAACCATGAAAATTATTCTCAGAATAAATAGCAAAAATATGTTTTATTGAGGCTATAACCTTTAAAATTATTCTCAGAATAAAAAGCTAAAGTATTTAAGTTTTATTGAGGCTATGTAACAAATGTGTTCTTGGCAGGATGAGGTGAATCAAATAATGGAAACAAACCTGTGGCTCAGACATGTGAGTTGTGTTCATGGGTCACCCCTAATGTTTTTTCCGATTGTTGAACTTATCATGTGACAAAAGATTTCTCTGGTTTATTGTTATGTTTTCCGCTGCCTAGGTTTGGAATGACTACAAACTAAGATGGGCACCGGTTGAGTATGATGGAATTGAGTTCATCCGAGTTCCATCCAATAAGATATGGAGGCCTGACATTGTTTTATACAACAAGTAAGATTGATTGAACACTCGCTCAATGTTTTGATCATCTTTTGTTATGACAATATGCCTACTTATTACGCTACTTACCTGAAAGGAGAGCAAATTGACGACAGAATGTTCACTGCATTTATTTACGTATTACCGTAATTTCCAGTGTATAAGCCGCACCGGTGTATAAGTCGCACCAGCTAAAATTCGGGGATATTTTAGTTTTTTTCTTACATAAGACGCACCGGACTATAAGCCACACTTGCACACGAGTTTTTTTTTACAAAGAAAGACAGTACACAGAAAGCCTTTTTGAAGTTTGAATAACATGCTTTAACATGTCTTTCTAAACATTGCCTGTGACGCAGCAGTAGTACCGCAGCAACACGGAAGTGTGCACACGAGTTATTAACAAAGAAAGACTGGACACAGAAAGCTTTTTTAAAGTTTTAATAACATACCTTAACATTTCTTTCCAAACACTGCCTGTGACGCGACAGTAATACCGCAGCAACACGGAAGTGTGCACGTGAGTTATTAACAAAGAAAAACTGGACACAGAAAGCTTTTTTAAAGTTTTAATAACATACCTTAACATTTCTTTCCAAACACTGCCTGTGACGCGGCGGTAACACAGCAGCAACACGGTAGCACAGCACTAACAGGGCTAGTTAAAGTAAAAGTAAAAAAAAGAGCTTCATCGTCTTCATCTTCCTCCTGTGCACTGAAACCGTCGAAGTCTTCCTCCTCAATTTCCGATTGGAATAGCGTTAGATATCCTTCGCCACACACTTTCTCAGTATCTCTTTTGTCGTCGTTTTTATCCATTTCTTCTAGTCCACGATTTAAAGAAAAGGGTGCCGCAACACAATGTCATCAACATCGACTGCCTTTAGCTTAAATTTCTTTTGTCCCCCATAATGACGGTTTGTGTATAAAACCTTCCTTTCAGTAATGTCTGTCTTGATCGCTTTCTGCATGATGCGCGAAATGTTGTAAACAAACTAGCACGTCTTCTTCGGCGCATTATCTCTTCTTCGCCTGTCTCGCTCTTGCTTCCTGCTAGAGCGCCCCCTAGAGGCCGGAGGCCGTAAAAATCCATAAGTACGCCTCAGGGTTCAAAGTAACCTTCTGAATAAAATGCATTAAAACTTCACATTCATTACAACTTGTTTTTGGTGAGCAAAATGTCAGAAGAATTGAATTTAAATGCTGATTGATTGGGTTTTAATACAATGCAGATGGTCCAAACAGCGCCACTGCTTTGTGTAATCTCTGAGTTACATGGCAGAGTAAGAGAAAGGGTTTAGAGCACAGGTGTCAAACTCAAGGCCCGGGGGCCAGATATGGCCCGCCACATCATTCTATGTGGCCCACGAAGACAAATTGTGCATCAAATTCGTGTGTCATGACTAGAATTGCAAATTGTCTTCACTTTTAATAATATCTTTTTTTAAACATATTTGACCAGTTTTTACTCGTCTGATTTGAAAACGAGTTATTTGTCAGTTTGTTTTGTAGCTTTTACTGTATATAATAGTGTTAAGAGTAAAAGTGATCAAGTCATTGCAAAAATCACGAAAAAATCT
This sequence comes from Syngnathus floridae, assembly GCF_059516105.1. Taxonomy (NCBI): domain Eukaryota; kingdom Metazoa; phylum Chordata; class Actinopteri; order Syngnathiformes; family Syngnathidae; genus Syngnathus; species Syngnathus floridae. The sequence goes on along the minus strand of NC_142413.1, from coordinate 17,136,023 downwards.
TATATAAGCCGCACCTGACTATAAGCCGCAGGGTTCAAAATTTTGGACAAAAGTCGCGGCTTATACACCGGAAATTACAGTACATTATTGACTTATGCACGAATGGGAATGGTATCACACTGAAATTATTTTAAAGGCTTACTTATGGTTGAATGATATCTCAATTTAGCCTGCAAAATGAGACACGGGATCTGTGTATTTCATTTTCCATTTTTAGACACAGAACAGATTAGATCACACGATACCCTTAGTTATTGCTGTTTATTCTGTCTGCTGATGTGGATTACTATACCAAAGCACTTTGATAAACACATGGCCCCAATTTCGTATTTAGCTCACCGTGTGCTGACCTTTTCGGTCGAATGTTGTGAAGACCTTTACGTGAAATAACATTTGAGTTTCTTGGGTATTCTCTCTTGTAGTGCTGTGGGGGATTTTCTGGTGGAGGATAAAACCAAGGCTCTGTTGAAGTTTGATGGCACCATTACTTGGGTTCCTCCGGCTATTTTTAAATCCTCTTGCCCCATGGACATCACCTACTTCCCTTTTGACTACCAGAACTGCTCCATGAAATTTGGCTCATGGACGTATGACAAGGCCAAGATTGACTTGGTCCTTATTGGCTCAAAGGTACGAAGATCCCAAAATGGCATTATGTCAAATTGATGATTTTGCGTAACGTACTATGCACTGCAAGACAAACTCATGACTTAATTCAAATTTGCAATGACTTAGGTAAACCTCAAAGACTTCTGGGAAAGCGGAGAATGGGAGATCATTGACGCACCTGGTTATAAACACGACATCAAGTATAACTGCTGCGAGGAGATCTACCCAGACATCACCTACTCCTTCTACATCCGCCGCCTGCCGCTCTTTTACACCATCAACCTTATCATCCCCTGCCTTCTCATCTCGTTCCTCACCGTGCTGGTTTTCTACCTCCCATCCGACTGCGGCGAGAAGGTCACCCTGTGCATTTCTGTCCTGCTCTCTCTCACCGTGTTCCTGCTGGTCATTACGGAGACCATCCCCTCCACGTCACTCGTCATCCCTCTCATCGGCGAATACCTCCTCTTCACCATGATTTTTGTCACGCTCAGCATCGTGATCACCGTCTTTGTGCTGAACGTTCACTACCGCACTCCCATGACTCACACGATGCCCGAGTGGGTAAGGTCAGTGTTCCTCGGGGTGCTGCCGAGGGTCATGCTGATGAGGCGACCAATTGACCAAGGCGGCTCGTCTACTGCCAGCATCACAGCGGGGACGGGCGGAGGAGGGAGCGGCGGAGGGAACAAAAAGAGAAAGAACAGCGTCGGAAGCGGGTCAGGAAGTGTGAGCATCGGGGGCATCACAGGGGGCGTGGCGTGCCCACCGCTGGATGGTGCAGCAGGTGGAGGAGGGGCCTCCTCAGTGGGCGGTTCCATGAACTGTATCGAGTATGGTGAGATGAACCGCGACAATAAGCGGGATATGAACAGAAGATGCCCCTACAGAGGCAAGGAGGTTCCAACACCTGTCCCTCCTCCTAAGGTGGCCCCCTCATCCCAGGGCCCTCAGACCCAAAGACCCCCAGAGTCGGAGTTGCCCAAACTGCCAAGGGCCTTGAACTCCCCCTCTCAAGTGAATGCTGTTGTGGCATTCTCTGTCATTTCGCCTGAGGTCAAGCAGGCCATTGAGAGCGTGAAGTACATCGCTGAGAACATGCGGATTCGCAACAAAGCCAAAGAGGTATGATCAAATACAGTGCTCAATCTCTGTTATTTATTCTTACAGTTTTTAAATTGGCAATCAAATCATGAAATTGTGAGTCCTGATTTTATTTGGACCATTGACGATGTTACCTGTTGTTAAAAATGAATCAGGATTGACAAATGAGGCATTTTTTAATGCCAGTGATCAGCAAGAAAATTTTGATGTTGCACCCCTAGTCCATTCCATTGCATGAGACCTTGTCTGTATTTCATACATACAACATAAGAGAACCAGAAAGAATCACACTGAATCAAAGCCCCAGTGATTCATCCCTTGAAACGTTGCTTCTAAGTCAAAGAACAAAATTGGCTGTGTGTGTCTCTATCCTGAGAGTGTTAGCATGGGGCTATAAAAGGAGAATAAAGCTTCTTGTTGGAAGGGCTTCTCCTATCTCATCCTCACACTCTGGATGGGCCTGATATGTTTGTTGTGCCATCTTTTCTTTGTAACGTTGCAATCTGGCTGTGTAAAATAGCCACGTAGGCTCCTCTCTGGGCACAACAATAGCATTATGGCCACAGCAGCCCTGATCCGATTGTACACACCTGAATGATCAAAGAGTAGACCAAAAGCAGAAGAGTGGACCAGAAGCAAACACACACACACACACACACTATAGCTCGAGTGCTAAATCAAACTGTACGCTTACATGTGCAGCCACCTCAATAGCTTGACCTTTATTTGGTCCACATGTGTTGTTCCAGTTTCATAGGAGGGGAAAACGTATATCTACCTCTGCTATTATAGATGGTGCAAGGCAATTTGTTATAGCACTGTGGTAGAGGTGGAAATAATGCCTGACATGGTCAAACTATTACCATCAAAAGCATTTGATGTGTTAGGTGACATTTCAACATTCTTTACTGTCATGAAGAAGTTGACCTTTTTAAAATAAAAAATCCAAATACTCGAAGGAGAGCCACATTTGGTTCGAATTATTCTGTTCCAGTGTTTACAATTGACATGTTATACATCTTTTTGTCATGGTGTTAGTATCCAAGTGTCTTTGTTTGATGGACTAGGTGTTCCAAGTCAGTGACATGCTTCCAATCTCACCATTGATCAGTTTCCAGTTAACTTCCTGCTGCATAGACCGGGGAGAAATGAACAGACAGAAAGTGTTTTAACTGCTAGAAAAATGAGTAAATATCATGTGAGGCCTACTTTAAAGTTCCATTAACATTATTCGGTAGTTTTTTCACAGGATTGAGCCACTCTATTTGCGAAATCATCTCCTACCACTTTCTTCAAATTGCAGTTGGAGTGCAGTGGATACACAGAATATAGAGGAAGGGTCTTGTTGTTACTCAGCACAATAAGATATTTAGGAATCTTCAGATTCATTAATATTGATTATTTTTCTGGCAGTTAAGTGCCAGAGATTTTCTATCCATTCATTTTGGTGCAGTTGTGATTGGAGCACGAAGTTAACCGGAAATTAATTTGCCAATCACTGGTCACTGAGGTTATTCACACCTGCTCCAAAAAAGTTCATAGTTGCCTGCAGTTGCCGCAAAGCTCTTTTTTCTATTAGACAAGGCTATGGCCAGACTATATGAAACTTCTTCACCATACTTCCCATACGACAAGTTGCCACAGGACTGCACCAAAGTTGTACATATATATGAGATATGGCTTGGGCCTCAGCACATAGTGAATAAGTGTGTCAAACAGGTGAATGCTGAAGCATGAATATGCAGGGATCATTTTAATCGGGGATATTATTATCATATATAATTGATTTGATTAATTTAATATGATTTCTATTGCTGTATGAGTATGTATGCAACATAATAAGCTGCATCTTCTGTCTCTGTCTTCACTAGGTGGAAGACGATTGGAAGTACGTTGCCATGGTCATTGACAGGATCTTCCTGTGGGTATTTGTGATGGTGTGTGTTCTGGGAACACTGGGGCTCTTCCTCCAGCCGCTCATCAGCTTTTTTAAATGAAAGTCACTTGCTGGTCACCACTGTGGGAAAAATCTTTCCTGCAGGTGTTTCAAGTCACACGTTGGACTGTCGTCTTTCCCTTCTCTTGTTCCTCCCCGGCAATCGTCAGTCATCACCTTTCGCCATCAACTGCACATCCCGACACTTGACCTACCCAGAATTCCTCAATCACCCTGTGCCTCTCCCCACTGATGTGCACGCAAGCCATCTTGTGTACTACCCTATAAGTGTTAGTGAGAAAATAACATCTGCTCTCCTGCTCTACTATTTTGTCCTTAAATGCCACTACTGCCACCTTGTATTCTCCTTTTACATTTATTTTATTTCAAAATATTCTCTCAACTATTATGAGACAGTACTGTTTAATCATTGTGGTCATAATTGCTGTGTAGGATTTGACCGCCAATATGACATTTCCATCTTAAAAGCTGTTATTCATCTATTCCAGATCTTCAAGACCTTTTAAGATATTTAATCTCAACTACCGTGATGCTTTGACATTCAAGTTCAATTAATTATACTCATATGTCATAACATTCTTTTCGCAAATCATCGTTCACCATTGAAATGAATAGGAATGCCATGAATCCGTTTCAGCCTCTCCTCCAAAAATACTCAACAGTAATATTTGTAATGTATTTTTTATGATATTTAAGATGGCCACTGCGAAAACCTCCACCTCGATCAAACACAGTTCGATTTAGGTGTATCTTTACACATGTATAAGGTCAAAATATTTTTTTGCCCCAAAACAGTGCACATCAAATAAAAATTGAGTAGAGCACACATTTTCCTCAGAGCACCAGAATAGAAGACAGAGTGATGTCCTATTTATAGTTAGCAATATAGAGAGACAATCTACTTTTCAGTAATTGACAGCATGATCATTCATATTTAGCTACTGTACTTCTTTCTGACAACTGGATCATGTGAAACACCGCCTGTTGTTTCTTTCTTTTTCAAAATGTATTCTTGTAGTATTGTTTCTAGGATACAGGTGACAAATGCATGGACTGTGAACAGGAGACATGGACATGACTTTATAACTGTTTGCCTCTTTGTCACAATGAGTAGAAATATTCCCAGAGAGACATTTACTACAGACTACACAGCTTGTGTATAGAAACAATGGAAATTAAACCTGGTGGTAATTTTCTGTCAGTTTTTTGGAGCTCTGTGTAAAAAGCGATTAAAGAAGGGAGTAAAAGAAAATACACAGTAATATCAGGAATCTCTCCTTGAAAACACTTTTTCAACCCCATTTAGTTTTTCAAGCATCACATAGCATAAACTAGGGGAACTAAGTAACGAGAGAAAATTATACTAAGCTGCACTCAAGTGAAAGCGTATGGAATAGGGCTTACTTCGTTGCTAAGTCAGTGTTAAGACTGTTTTATATTTAATTTATTACACTTTTTGATTATTCACAGTCTTTTCCACGTTTTAATTTTGCATGAATATAATATCCGAGTGGTAGAACTTACGTAGCCTGAATTAAGTACGACTATTGCTTATTGAAAATTCTAATCATGAATTTCTTTAACAAATTCCCAATAATTTCATGTGATGTATTTACTGTAAAACAAGTGAAAAAGTTGCATATTGAAAATTCAAATCATGAATTTGTTTAACAAATTCCTAATATTTTTATGTGCTGTATTTACTCTGTGTTTCACATAAAGTTGGGCCACTCTTATTCTTTGTGAGTCCACGCTTGCATTTGCAAAACCTTTGCCAATACATAATAATTTTATATGCATCTTAATCACACCACTGTGGATTTAAGCACATTTAACACCATGGTGTAATATGTGACAATAATGATGTGTCAGTTATACATGTTGGCACCAAATTGGATGAAGATTTCACCTGTTTGGGTAAGGTTCTTTAGGTTTATTTTCTACCTAAGAATTTAAACCCAATTGCTGTATGTATTTACCGTACTTGCTATTCATAGCTGTTGCTACAAATTCTGCATAATGATGTTGCGTCACTTATGTAGTTTTCCCACTTCAGAAAAGTTGATGTGTTTTTAGAGAAGTGAACTTCTGTTCTCTCCATGGCAAAAGTACAGCACAGCACATTCTGTTTTCTTTTCCTTCTTTCCCTCCATCTATCGGCGGTCACAGCTCAGCCTGAATGTGCCTGTCAGCACTGACAAGCACACACATGGAACGTTCTTGGTGGTCACAAATTTCCCCTCGTCTGATCCCAGCCTGGTTTCAAATGGGCCCAGCCGGTGGCTCTCAGCAACTCGACCAGTCACACTTAATCCCCCCTTGCGTGCGGCATGTTTCTCTGTGTGTGCGCGCCCAGAATGTGTGCGCTCAACAGAGGTGGGGGAAGACTGCACGACACCTGCAAAGTGAGAAATGGAAAGTGTGAGCTTCCCTGTATGTTTGTGTGGACGTGAGGCAGAACCTGGATGCTTGGGGATTACTTGTAGAGAGAGGACAGAGTCAAGTTAAAAATACAGAGATGAAGCAAGCACTATCCCATCAGTCTTAATCTGGCTCATAGAGGAGGTGGCCGCATCAGTATCAGCTGCCACTGTGTGAGGTGATCCTGACTATATTGGGACATTGTGTATGCTTCTGAGATGCCCTTCAGAAACATGGGGAGTTAGATAGGAACTCATAGATAACAGCCTTCTGATATAGTGAGACAATCATAATTTGGATCAGCACCATAGGGTAAGCTTTCATGTGTTTTGTCAGTTTTTATTGTTATTGTTTTTTTTAACAAAAATGCCCCATAATCCGTAAAATATTCCTGGATCCACACTTGTCATATTCATACCAAAATGCCTCATGGCTCCTGCACTCTGCCACAAAAAAAAAAGGTTTTGCATAATCCTGCAAATACACAACCTGTAAAAAACATCTAACCTAATATCGTAAACATGACAGAGCGACTGAACATTCTAAGCACCTGAACAAATCTGCAATACTTTTTCACCTTCCCTGTATGATGTGAAGGACACAGACAAGCTGCAGGTTGGAGAAGGGTGCCTTCTACAAGCTGCTCCACCGCATTAATCGGAATTTGTAAGTGTGAAATTGCGATACTTTCAAAGCTTGGGAAACTGGACTTCTTGTGCTTGGTGGCGGTTGCAGCAAAGCTGAGCCCAGCAAAGCTCTGGGTGCTAAATTGAGGGATAATACATTATTAAGCCAGCCATATGGATGAATATTTTACATGGTTCGTCTATGCGGACACGTAGTGCGGCTTCGAGATAGCGGCAATCAACAATGTTTTAAATCCAATGTTTTTGAGAACATGAAATTGTGTGTTATTTTATTTTAACTGAAGATACATTATATGCCAAAAGACCGGATCCCTCCGGTGGAGAAGTTGCGCAAAGGTGAGGGCACAGCAAGGGGACATCAGCTGTGGACTAGAGCATGCAGGGAAGATTGTGTGGCGCTGTCGGGTAGGACAGCGGCAGACGATGCCGAATTAGGGTCTCTTGTGCCGCTGTGAGCAGAACCGTACGTGCCAGAGGCCGCTCGACCGTGGATAAGTCGAGGAGACTCTTCTCTAAATAATTCATTCTTGGGGGGGGGGGCTTCTGAATGCACACATACACACACACACAGGCAAACACACAAGTGCAGAGATACCGGATGCATATTTATAGACGGATACAGGAACATTGTCGAAGAAATTAAGAGTATTTTGGTTTAACAACACAAAATGCTTCTGGCGCTTTCTTGGGTTTCAGACTGAAAGGTCACGCACAATTCAGATTATGATCTTTACAAATGAAGCGAGTCATCTGCGTAGCTGTTTTGTTTTATTAGTAGGACATTATTTTGCTTCAAGTAATAATACTGTGTTCCCCAAATTAAATCTTTTCATGCAGGTAAGATTAATATCAGATAGTTGCTGTTCAGCTCCAAAAGATGTGATTATGATAACGATTAATATTTTGTAGTTCATCCAAATACAAACTTCCATCCCGTGATACCGCTAACAGCTAAATTCTAAACACATAGTAATTTCAAAATTTATTTTCATCATTAATTTAACCTAAAACCTGTATAACTCAAATGATTATTTTTTGGGGGGGGAGAATTGAAGTAAAGTTTATTTTGCTTTCTCGTAGAAGCCTTAAAGTATTGTGCAAGCGTTGACTCTTATTTGAAACTGTTTATGATTTCTTTCACCTTGAGGAAGGGCCCAGTTCCAGCTGAGGAAGAACAGCCAATGACCATGATGCTGCCCCCACCGTGCTTCACTTTTGATGTGAGGTTGATTTGGTGATGAGCACTTTTGTTATTCCGTTGATCTTCTAAGGCTGGAAGCTTTGTGAGAAACCTTTACTGTTGAGAGTTATACGGGCCTTTGACTTAAATAACAAAGGAATCATCAACAGTTAGCTCAAAACATGGACAAGACACAGGTCACGCAGAAATAAACAGCTTCTCGAGTGCAAATTGTGGAAACACGACAGCAGATATAGCTATTGTCATTCTCCTCAGTTTCATAGGCTGGGTTCCATTCAGTATCACCTTGGGAACTTGGAAGAAATTTACACATTTTTGGTGACAAAAAAATGTTTTGTGCAATATAGTGGTCCACCCATTCATCAATATTTAATGCAAATTGATGAAAAAATTATATATCTAATATATTATTATATTAAATATTATATAAAATATCATTATTGTTATTCGACATGCAGATGCACTTGGACCTGTGAAACCATTAGTACTTGCTCTCCTAATCCTCCAATAATCTCTGAACCTTACTTCTTGAGATGGTTTTGTGAGAGATGATGCCTGATTTCATGGAAGGAGCCATCTTGGTAATGAGACTTTCATGAATGGATGTAGCTGTAGATTGAATATGTTTACCAGATCAAAATTCATGCTCTTGTGGCAGAACAGTTTTTGTAATTAAGCAATATATTCCTAATTTCATTACTTTTTGTGTGATTGGTGACGGGTTCATGGTGTAACCTACCATTTTACCAAAACCAGATGGGATAATATCCAGCTACCCACAACCCTAACTAGAATACGCGGTATAGTAGCCAAAAGGATTGATACGTAATTTTATATCATCACACTTTAATAAACCATCCACTGAGTGCTTGTTTTAGTGGTTTCCTCTTGTATTGTGCAGATTGTCTTTTTTTTTTACAGCATCAATACATTTAAGCTTCTTTCAGTGCATGATGAATAATGAATGTTGAAAGGTGCATTATAGTCTGCCTACCCTAACGCTGCAGTACATTATGTCCGTTAAAAGCTGAAGACACAAAGAGATATTGTCAGCCAAAAATCGAGGTCCTCTTGATGCTGTCACTGCAGCTCGAAGCACACGTGATGTGTTGCATATGTGACGTGACAGAAGGCGCCTCATTATCTGTCGCTCTTGTCCAGAGGCGCTGGTCGGTTGGTTATACAACATCTCTTTGACTCTAAATGGGAAAGAGAGACAAATTTCACTGTCAAGTTGCACTGAGACACACTATTCACACTCACACACATCGCAGCGTGCCCTGTAGTGTTGACTACACTGTAAATGACATCACATGTATGTTTGATACAATGGCGACATCAAACACACAGGTCAGTATGTGTACGTGTGTTCATGTAATAAAATATACATATACTATATGGGGACAAGCATTGCAAATAATGGATGGATGACTTTGAGAGAGAGGCAGAGAGAGAGAAAATTATAACGTATGTTGCCTTTTCAGCGCTCGTATCTCAAACGTTTACTCGTAAATGTAATGATTTGCTTCAACAATGACATTGTATCTAAAAACAAATCAAGTTATGTCACTTGTATCTCTCAAGGCAGTACTCATTGCAATTCTTGGCCTCTGCTTCTTGGCCCTCTTGGCCCTGCACTTTTATGAACCTCGTTACCTATACTACACGCACGCAACCACATACCGTCAACAGACATTCATGCATGATGCACGAGTACAGATGAGACACAAGAAGCACAGTTGAGTCACATCTGATGACAACATGTTTGATGTGCCAGAGTTCATTCTGCCACCTGACTTGCAGCATGCACACATGCGTACACGTATACACACACTCATAATCCATGCACACACTTACAAACACATTTTGAAAACACTTTGCAAATGTCTTTTTTTGCATCCCACTTGAAGTATTCCTAATAAATTAAAACATAAGAACAAAATCGAATTGATATATGAGGTTCACTAGTATTGCATATTCATCCGTTCGATTGTCTTTCAATTTAGTAATTGTGAGAAAAGCGGATTCATTTAATAAATTCAGTGATACATTCTTCACTCAGCGCTTGACAATAGTCAAGGTGCAACTCATTTAAATGAAAGCTTTAAAGTTTATCATCTCATCATTTAAAGTGCTGGTGGCAACCTCTGTTGACTAACAGATGAGCATGTGTGGGACCAGTGACTTTATACTTATACTTGTGTTCTTGTGCTGCTTTTATCACCAGTTTTTTAAGGCTAACCCTAAACCCACAGGCACAGGCGAGACACAGCTGCTTCCTCTGCTTTAACAAATATTGTTGCACCCAGCCAAATTATGCACAATGAATTTATGCAACAACAGAGGACACAATTATCCAGTCCACAGCAATACACACATAACAAAAGTAGTTCGTTTTGGTTTCTGGGGTCTCTCGTGCATGTAACAAAACCCACCGCAGTACAATCACACATGCTTCTCCAAACCCAGCTGTCCTGAGTCGTAATGGAAGGAACCGGCAGGTTTCCAGCCCACAAGAAATTTTGTTTCCAAATGATTAGAGGGGAGGCGGACGGGACGATCTGGGAGGCAGCAGCTGCTCGTCCCCCTGGCTCCAAGTGGAGCAGAAAATCAGGATAATTTCATTGTGATAACCAGCCTCCCATCACTGTAGCCCACGATGAGGACAGAAGGAGGAGATGAAGATGCAAAATAGCAAACATGCGCTTTGTGCTTGACGCGTTGTTCTTTGCATGTTGTGCACCAAAATAGTTTGGGTCATTTCACCTGCAGGGGTTGCAGATTTGTATCTTTTATCGTATCTGATGCTGCTTTGTGAAGTACAGTTTGTCTTTTCAAAAACAATCGTGGCTTTTGAACTTTTGAAATCACTCGAAAGTTAAAGGGATGTTTAGTAGGAAAGAAAGATACACTTTTTTCTTTAAATAAATGATATGATCATTTAGCAGAAACTATCATAGCGTATGTTCCTTTTGTCCTCAATTCTTCTACTCAGTCGCTCCCGTGTTTGTTCGCTCCATCAAATGGAAATGACGTTGTTGTTCTGAATGAAAAGAACATTTTATCTTGACTACTACAGTATGATTGCGTGTGACCTGTTTCACCTTAATAAATACATTTTGACTGATTGAAAAAGGTTTTGGTGGCCCTTTGAGATTAGTATTTGAGTCCCCATGATCTACTGTCTATATGGGTGTGACCCAAGCACAGCAAGCAAAACTAGTCCAAAACAACCCTTGGTTTTGAAATGATCTCATTTTTCTTAAGCTTTGTTTGTAAATCTTGCAGTGGTCTCTTATCTTTGACAGCCCCCATTGAGTCTGAACAGAATAAGCAACATGGAAAATGGACATTTGTTCTACGTAATTCACTAAGCCAACTTTTAAACCATCGACTGTTTATTTAACACTTCAGCTTGACGTTTTCACGCTCTTCCTACAAGATTCTCAGCACTTGCAACACTATCAAAAGTGGTATCATCTGGGAGAACCCATGGCCATCAGTCACAAGTTACATGGGTGTCTTTGTAACAAAAATGCATACAATTAGCGGATAGTCTAATTTCTGGACAATTATTGTCTTGTGATATAAACCATGTTGGATTATGAAGGCATCACAAGTTGTTTGAAAATAAGTCAATCTCTCATTTTTCTCATCAGCCATTTCTAATGGGCAGTTTTATATAGTAAAGCTGTCATTTGGAGCTAGTGAACATTTGGCTGCACAGTGCACATAGGTACTTGTTCTGGTGATGTTCCCGTGAGTATTTTCACACCTATCCTGTGAGAGGAACTAATTGAATGACTCCAACACATATATGTTTTTCCCCGTATGTAATGCATTGCAAATCTCTAGGTAGCTGCTTTCTCACTTCTCCACCTGGGAATATCAGTATGACGCGTTATGCATGCTCTTTGACAACGTGCTTGAATCTTTTTCCTGTTTTATTGCCCTCCAGTGGATGTACATGGAAGTCCATCCTAAAATGAAGCATCAGTCACTCGTAATTTTAGGAGCGTTGGAGTTTCCCTCATCTTTTACATGAGGTGTTATATTACATCTCAGTCAATTAAAATGTTAGGATATAAATTTCAAAACCGAAAGCTTTTGCACTTGAGCGTTTTATATCCTAACATCTTAAATGTAAATAGAGCAGAACTATTTGGACACGCTCTAAAAATAGATGACTCATCTAAAAAAAGGGTGATTCCATAATAATAAAGAAAAAATAAAAAAAATAAAGAAAAATACGTGAACTATTACACCACGGTGTTGTATTCATGTTTGTTGTGAAAATAATCGAAAAAAATGCTCCACGTTTTTTTCCCTGTGACTCCACCCCTCGTCCTCTTCCTCCATCCTACCTCCTTCTTCACCCTTTGACGCTCCATCCCTGAATCTGCGCGTGCACGCTGTATCGCTGCGAGGACCGGAGCTTGCACGCCTCGTCTTGATGGAAGCCTCGGCGTGTCCCCGGACCGTCAGATGTTAGCAAAAAGAATCTGCAGAAGCGCACAGGACATGATGAAGTTGGTGCTCCTCTTTGTCCTCTCGGCTGCATCTTGCCCGCTCGCCCTCGCCACCATCAGTGGTAAGAATGAACTGATGCGTATGCACGCATGCATGCAAAGTCGTTTGAACATTCTTTCGTGGACTCGATATCCTTGATATCCAATATATTAAATTCTGGTTCGGTACGCTCTTTGTCTTGCCAGTAAGACAATTCAACGCAATATAACGATTAGGCTGAGCGCACTAGTAGAACGAATGTGTCTTACTCATAACGTTTTTTTAAAATGTATCTATTACACCACTGGTGCTTTCCACCATTATGACATTTCTGCACAAATGACTAATTTGGCATCGCAAATGTTACTAGTAAAGCAAAACTACACAAACTGACATGTGCACACTGCGTACTACAGTTGGGTGCAGATGTGTGCACATCCAACATCCTGTGCTTCACTAGTAGTATAGTACTTCAAATGAAGTGCCAGACTTTAACTAGTATAATGTCACATTGTATGTTACTTTTAGTCCTACTGTTATTAGCTGTTTCACGCCAAAGAAAAATACACTCTTGCTTTGCCCCACACATGGTGTCATCTTGGTGTTGAAGTGAGTTGAGGCATTTGTTTTTGTTTGCAACTATCAACAAATATAAACATTTTTTGTGGCGCCTCAATTACTTGCATATTATGCAAGTAAATTCAGTTATTTGTCATATTTGTTATAACAATTATTATGACTTGTCAGTATCAGCAAATACAAACCTTTTTCGTGGTGCCTCAATTACTTTCATATTATGCAAGCAATTTCAGTTATTTGTCATATTTGTTACAACAATTATTATGACTTGTCACTAGAACATGATGAATTTCATCTCTGCAAAAAGAAAACAACTTTGGCCCCAAATTGTACTTCTAATTTGATATGCAAGAAATTGCAGACTACTCACTATCACTATCACACCCACTCTCTTGAACATGTTAACAACTTAGATCTACAATAATCAATTTTTTTTCTTTCCCATAGATTTGAAATATTTCACATAATGTAATGTTTGTATGTTCAATAAACCAAGCCAATCACAATTGTTCCTGATTAGTCAGTAGGGATGAGGCAAGACATAAATCCCATGAGACGAGAAGTCTCACGAGATTGAGTCCACAAGAACGAGAATAAATTTTTGTAAAATTTCAAACACTACTACTACTGCTACTACTACTACTGCTAGTAATAATAATAATGTGATAATAAAATACCTAATATAAATGTTCCAGTTTTCAAAATGTTCATTTACCAATATGTATCTCATTGTGGTTAGAATGGTATCCTGCACCTTTTGTAAAAGTACTGAATATTTACAGAATTTTGCACTTTGATACACTGCAAAATACAACCACAATCCTATACATATGTTTGTAAATAAATACTTAAAGTGTCAGTAAGTATATGTGTACTTTAAGTACATTCGATTTTGTTAGATTATGCACGAGTACCTAATAAACTGGATTGTTTTTCAGGGTAATTTCATATCTAATTGCTGATGAGGTATCCTTTTGCAAAGAAAACTTTAATACACTTTTAAAGTTAAAGTAAATTTGGAGCTGTAGGACTTGGTAAAAAACAATCAGAGAGGTGAGACAAAAAGAGGAAAAAGATACATTTCTGCTTGTTTGAATGACTGTACCATATTGTTTTTATGTACTACATTACAGTGGTGACAGTTCAACTTGTAAACAACAGAATTATACCTTTGAATTCTGAAAGGAACAACATACAGCATCAAATGCAGTACCAGACTTAGGGTTGTTGGATGTCATGTTTCACTCTCACTGTCTTCTTTTCATTCGAGCATCAAATGAGTTTGTATCCTTGGCGGAGATGGAGGACGCCCTGCTGAAGAATCTCTTCCAAGGTTACCAGCGCTGGGTGAGGCCCATTCAACATGCCAACGATACCATCAGGGTCCGCTTCGGACTCAAGATTTCCCAGCTGGTCGATGTGGTGAGAGCGAATACAACACTACTTCTGCTTCATAACTTACACTTTAGAAATTGCTAACATAAACTTGCTTACCAGTTACACTTCATTCGGTACATATGCACAATGCCATGAAATCCAAGAGGTGCTTTAAAAGGTTTGCCTTTTTTGTATTATTATTGCTTTTTAGTGGTGTAAAACTTCACCTCATCATATTGAGGGTTGTCATCTTTATAAAGCCTGAATTTTGTGACAGGGGGAGTACAGGGCAAGACTCACTCACACACTAATGGACTGCAATCATCTTTTTACTGGATATTTATATTCTGGTTTAGCGTTTATGGATATTTATATTCTGGTTTATCGTTTATTTTATGTCACTTATGTTGAAGAGAGAATAGCCCTGCCATGATTGGTGACAATACAGGCTGTAAATAGATGCATATACAGGGTATGCTACCACATAGTTCATTTTCAACAATATGGCACACGTTGGCCCCAAAGTAATAATTAAATATTAGCTCACTGGGCTCTGCCTCAGCCACAATAATATTGTAAAAGCAATAAAAAACTCAACCTTAACTTCACAAATGAAGATGTGTATGGTGACACTTGAGTCGTGTGCTCTCAGTGTGAGTCAAATGTGTAATTTCTGGTCTTTTTTGCCGCACACTTTCTGTCCCAACACCCCTTGTTTCAGCTGCTTTCTTTTTGGGAGTTAGCACAACAAAAAGCCACAGGAAAAAAATGATGTTGATATACGTATGAGAAGTTATTGTTGGATATACTGAGGTGATTGTTGATTACAGTTTGAACTTCAAAGCTCTCTCCCAAAGTTATGGATAATCATAAATTATATGACTTTAGGGGTGTTTGGATAAGAAATCCGTTCTGCAATCTAAACTTAAAATGCAAATATTCTGAGACTTTCCATCTAGTCCGCTACCAAAAGTTTGGTAAAAATGTTCTCTAACACCATGTTTGTGCTTTATGATTGTTATTATTATTATTATTATTATTATTATTATTATTATTGAGTTGAGGGAAAAGGGGAAGTGGAAAGCTGGGTAATAGAGAGCTACAGGAGAACAGAATTACAGGTCGGGCAACTGACGGGTAGCATACAGGTATCAAACAGACAAGTAGCAAGCCAGACGTACCTGGGAGCAGGTGTAATGAGAGGCAGGTGAGGGCAAGCAATGCTGATCACTGCATAACAGGACGGGAGGGGCAGGAGCAGAGAAAGAGAACTGTCCGAGGTTCTGATCAGAGCCAGGCATGGCTGAGAACAATTGAAGGAAAATCACTGGTTGGATGGCAGGTGGCACGTGACAATTATTATTATTATTATTGTTATAAATGAAGCCGAGTTTGTAACTATCTCAGTTCATGAATTTGTGAGCATAGATCCTGAACACTTCCTTTGTATATCCACAAGCATTCCATTTCTGACTGGAGTGCTCGTTCAATATTTCAGAGCTGCAGCTGATAGGATGATGCTTTGGTTTGTTCAAAGGGAGGAAAATGGAGGATGCTAATGGATGAACCACACTCCTCAGAGTGAAATATTCATCGCTACCGTTTTAGCTTCTACCTGCCACATGAGCTGAATTCGAAGTCCTTTCTTGGGTGAGAGAAAAAACTTTCAATCGCTACAGCCAGGTGGTCCTTTTGAATTTTCGACTAAAGAGGGGAGAGTGCTACGACAATGTGTTGTGCGCTGCCCTCCTGAGCCTGCCTATTTGTCTGCTGCAAAGCTCATTATTAGATCTTGCTTCACCTCTGCTCAGTGTGATGGCCACAGCATCCAATTAAGGGTGACAGCTGGGGTCAGGGCTCATAGGAAACACTCTCTCACCTGCAGACCTCTGCATCTTTTAAATACTCTATCTTCTTGACATCTTTTTCTAGTCTCGTCCCTCCATCTCATCTTAAAGAGGCCTATGATCAGTGCTCGTCCTCCTTCATTTAGGTCCTCAGGTTTTTATGGCCTTTACAAATGTCTGGGGGAAGAAATTAGATTCTTTAAACTGATATGCCAAGGCATCACAACATTAGAGGCCTCAACATGACTGTACATTTCATTTCAATTTCATCAGGTGCATCTGCACAATCTAATGAAAGCTAATTCCAAATTCTGTCCCTAAAAGGTAAATAATCTCCACCTCTCAATATGATGCAGTTTATTCCGCACCACTTATACTTACAAAGACAACAATATGTCAGGAAATGAGTTGAGCCAGGGCGGCCAAATGCAGCTTGGACCAGGGTTTATTGAAGGGAAAGGGAGTTGGAAGGGAGTCCGGTGGGGAACCGAAGACACATACGGGACAGAGACTCACGGCCAGCAAACAGACCGACCAACAGAAGTCACCTTGGACAAGGATAAAATTCTGACCGTGAGCCTCCAGACAAGACCGAGGGGAAACCAGACGACAGGAACACCGGGCGCTGACAGGAACACCGGGCGCTGACAGGCACGGAAGACAACAGTAGACCCAAACAGGGAGAAACACACGGGCAGGGTTTAAATACATAAGGTAACAAGAGAAAGCAGGTGACAGACATTACGGTGATGAAGGGGTGTGGCTTAGGGAAGTTGACGGCCGAGCGTGCTCTGGCACGGGCGTGACACAATATAGTTGATATTTGTTTCATAATCTGTACATCTTCCTGACAGTGTTAATACAAACTGAACATAGAGTAATCTTTGCAATGGCAGATATTTTTACATCTTATCTGTTGTATCTAATACATCTATGCAAGTGTAACCAGTGAGGTGAATGATTAGTATAATTGTCTAAATGACTATTACACACACCATGACTCCAAATGTTTGTCACTTATGGTGGATGAAACAAATACATCACACAAATACCATCAACTCAATTAACTGTTATAATTATATCAACCATTGGTTATTTTTGAGCATGTGATTATCTCTAATACATTTTTCATGTTACTCTTTTATTTGTGCTAATATGATTAGGATGAGAAGAACCAGCTGATGACGACTAATGTTTGGCTTTGGCAGGTAAATAGCAGTCAACGTTTATATTACTGCACTGTTTATTTTTGTTGAAAAAGACGATAATATACACACATTTCACTGCATATGTGGAAAAAGTTTCAAATCTCAATTCTAATGAGGAAATTCGCCATTGAAAATGGATAGACTTATCATGCATTACATATTCCATAAAAAGACACAACAATCAAAGATTCTCTGTGACAATAAAATTCTACAAAAAGACACCGTAACTCACGGTAATAACGACCTAACTTTCATTTTGATGCTTACAGTTAATGAATCAATTGATGTGTGTGTGTGTTGTTTTTCTGTTGAGCAGCAGTGGCTTGATTACAAGCTGCGTTGGAATCCAGATAAATATGGAGGCATTACTTCCATTCGAGTTCCATCTGAAAACATTTGGCTCCCTGACATTGTCCTGTACGAAAAGTAAGAACTGACATTTTCATCATTTTTCTACAAAGGTCATTTTAAGAAGAAACATGATCAGAGACGGTCAATTAACATTGAAAAGGAAAACTAGAAAGCCAACAATAACAATAAAAAGAAATTGGGACCATTATGGCCGTGCAGCCATGACATATTGTCCAAAAACCTTTTGGACTGTTTCATGGCAACATTCTAGAGTTCATTGACTATCCTACATGACCATGTTTTATGGAAATTATATATTTATTTATTTAAACAATTCCAAAAAGATAGACATTCTGCGACTGCTTTTTCCGTAGTGCTGACGGACGGTTTGAGGGCTCGCTGATGACCAAAGCCATTGTCAAGTACAACGGGGTCATCACTTGGACACCGCCTGCCAGTTACAAGTCGGCCTGCACCATGGACGTCACCTTTTTCCCTTTTGACCGCCAGAACTGCACCATGAAGTTTGGCTCTTGGACCTACGACGGCAACATGGTCGACCTTGTTTTGATTGACAACCACGTGGACCGGAAGGACTTTTTTGATAACGGCGAATGGGAGATCCTCAATGCCACGGGTGCAAAGGGAAACAGGAAGGATGGCCTGTATTCCTACCCCTTCCTCACCTACTCCTTCATCCTGAAGAGGTTGCCATTATTCTACACTCTCTTCCTCATCATCCCTTGTCTGGGGTTGTCTTTCTTGACTGTGCTGGTCTTCTACCTTCCGTCCGACGAAGGGGAGAAGCTGTCGCTCTCTACCTCTGTCCTCGTGTCGCTCACTGTCTTCCTCCTCGTCATCGAGGAGATCATCCCCTCGTCTTCCAAAGTGATCCCGCTTATCGGCGAGTATTTGCTCTTTATCATGATCTTTGTGACGCTCTCCATCATAGTCACTGTGTTCGTCATCAACGTACACCACCGCTCGTCGGCCACCTACCACCCCATGTCGCCGTGGGTTCGCAACCTCTTTCTTCAAAAGCTGCCCAGGTTGCTGTGCATGCGAGGTCACATTGACCGGTACCACTACCCCGAGCTGGCTCCTGAAAGTCCCGAGGTGAAGCCACGATCTGGTGCTCGGAGAGCAGGCCAAAGGGCAAGCGGAGGACAGAGTGCTTCTGACGGAAAGGAAGACGAGGCCTGGGCCACCATGCTGGAGAAAGCCATCTCCTCAGTGCGCTATATCAGCAGACATATTCGCAAGGAACACTTCATTCGAGAGGTAAGATGACCTCATAATGGTTGAAAGGGTTTGTGTTGAAAAGTGAACCTGTCACTCTCCAGAACATAACTCATTTCTACTAATTACTCTCAACATAGGAACTCAAAATCTATCCAATTGGCCTTCATCAGGTTTCTAAAAATAGATCTTTTTTGTTTTTCTCTCACAAGCTACCTCACCAGCAGTTGTTCACTGCTAGTCCAAAGCAGTGATTCTCAACCAGAGTTCCGTGGCACACCAATGTGTGCTGCGAGTGCTTTACTGCCAGTCAATTTAAAACTGTGGGGGGCACAGACTTTTGCTATGGGAGGCTGGGTTCAATTCTCACTAACTGCGAGAGAAGACTTTGATGAGTTTAAAAGGTTTCTAGCTAAGTGTGCATTTACTGCAATGTACTGCTACCAGTGGAGTAGCACAACCATACTCCCGTAAAATGTTCATGACACATTTATGCAGAAGGTAATCAAAAGACATTGTGAATCGTATCCAAGAAGTCGGTGCACAATCGCTTAATGTTTCCGCACAAAGGTAAATTGCGACTGGTCATTTTGAGTCCCCCTCCCTCATTACAGGTCTGTGTGAATGGGTGTTGTTTTAAATACGCTCTCAGTATGTGGAAAATTTTTGTTGTGATACTCACATCCCCTTTTCTTCCAGGTGGTTCAAGACTGGAAGTTTGTGGCCCAGGTGCTAGACAGGATCTTCCTGTGGGCATTCCTAACTGTTTCCATACTTGGCACCATCTGCATCTTCACTCCAGCTCTGTACATGTTCTTCAAAATCCCACCACCAATTCCAAGTGAGGATCCAACTTCAAGCTCACAGCTGTAGCATAGATCACTTGATTTTTGAGTCAATAACGCAGTATTAATCATTTTATTACAGGGGATCTGTTACACTTGTGATAATTCTTACACTTATCACGTAAATCTCTTCCACATAGCTCTGTGTGTCTGAAACATCTGTTTCTTCAATATGTTGTTTTGACAGATTTGAATTGTTTTGTCATATATCAACTTACTCAAACCCCTTTGACACTACTTTAAGAACATTGTAGTTTTCATTGGCTAATTTTCTTCTTCCAATATATGCAACAAAAAGTAGCAAACCTAGGTCAAAATAAGTACTGTATAGACAAATGTTCACCGCTATCTTGGCTTGAAATGTTAATTTGCACTCAGTGATCACAAGTATATTCTAGCTACCACTGACTATAGTAAAGTATTGAGGGTTGAGGGTTGACTAAGTGGTAGAAAAATGACTTAGTTGTATACATTTTTAGGTCTTCCAATACATTTTATTTTAATCAGTCCAGCAAAACCTCAACGTGATGCTGATGCATGCATGGAATTGGAGCACATGCAAGAATGGCAATGCAATGTTGTCAGTAGATGACAGTACCCCCTAGTGGTCGCAAAATATGAAACAACTTTTGATTCTGATAATCCTGAATATCCTAAATCGCCACTGTTTCTATAGTTCATCATCATCATCATAATAATAAAAAGAAGAAGAATGTGACTTGAAATGTATTATTATTTTTGTTACCAATATTTGTTGCAACTGTGATACTCTTCAGTTATCCATTTCACAAAATTTACAGAATTCTACCTCTTCTACACAATAAGAACTGTTTGTATTTCAGTTTTTCTGTTTGAAATGCAATATCAAAGTGTGTCTCAGCCAACAAAGTTCCAAATGATGTTCCATCATCTCTGGCTCATATGATTTCTTTCTTGTGATATTGTTGGGTAGACGGTGCAGTCAAATTATAATGCGTTAAATTGCTATTTTTTAATCTCTTATTTGCATTGAAAACATGGGTACAGAGCAGTTTTACAGTACAAACATGGAACATTCCCTTGGCATTAGCCACATTATAATCATGTTTGTCTATCATGTCAACCCTCATATAATTTGTCTTTGTCTTCTCTATTTGCGTCCTCCGGTCTGGCTGTCCAAGTGAGCTCTCGTATTGCGCAACATCTCCATGTACAGTCTGTGATTCTCACTGCAACATCAATGGAAACATGTTGTTTATGACATTACTATTATCATGACATTATTGATTATAAAGAAAGCTCAGCCCCAGGTGATGTAAATAAATAAAATATCAATAAAAAACAAGTACAAATGATGCATTGAGTGGTATTTTTATATGTTAAAAAACTGTGCTACACCGTCCACTTAGTAATCGTCATGCCAGGCGTGATCGTGAGCGAATACTTAGGAGAAGTTGCTTTTTTCTTGCCCAGACAACAAAAAAATACTAAATGTCAGAAAACAATAGTAATCACTGTAAAAACTCAACATGCACATCTCCACTTATGTCCACTCTAACTTAAAAAAATATCAAAACAAGTGCCTTTGTATTTTGGATTTTATAGGCATTATAAGGCCTTTGTCGCCGTAGGCACTTAAGGAGGGAAACAGTCATGTCCATAAACTCCAAAATGTTGCAGAAATCATTCTGACAATGTCAGAGATTCATGTGGGCATGCGTAGGCATGTGCATGTAAATTTTGGTGACGATTGACAACTGCTTTCTGACAGTCTCGTTCGCACCTCCTCAGTCAGGATTCCAAGCCTGCGTTCTGTGAATGTCATCACTCTCTTCTTAACTGTCATTATTCTGCCATGGTGTTGGGCTCTACATTAGAATACTTTGTGACTTACTCTGCCACAGAGCGGTCAAACATCAGGTGACCCATATCCATGTAGAACTGGGCATCTGTTCGAAGGGCTGTCCAGTACTCGTTAGCCTGAGAGACAAAATTGATGTCAAGGAAATTCATACAAAATAAAATATCTTTTTTGACCATTGCACACTACTTGAAGCTCCACAAGTCACTACAGCATAGTTCCTTAGCAATGAGAAGTCACAAAGGGTGCCAAAGCAACACATTCATTTATGAAGGAATCAGGTGTGTTTTTCGGCAAATATGTGCCGTTTGTCCAAAACTAGTGACGACCACATCACCTGCTCCTGGATGGTGTAACCCCACTGGTTCTGAGAATTGTGGGGGTCCCAGTATCCTGACTGTCTTTTCAGCCGGATGAAGCGCTTTGCTTCCTCATCTTTTAAAAATGGGGCCGCCAGAACCCCTAAATATAAAATGATGACAGAACATAGCTTGAACAGTGCAAAGGACCCTGGACAAAAAATGCTTTCTGGGCTGAAAAATGATGAATTAATGGAGTTGGGAAAAAAATGTAGTAAACAAACTACCCTTCAGTGTTTAAATATGCTACAAGCATATTGTACAGCCAATCAGAGTAAATTGTACAATCCAATAGAAGAGTAATTTGTAACGTGTTATAACAAATACACATTAATATTTCAGTGACCTATGACTTGATGATGATAAAATAATTATGTTAATATTGTACTTACCAGTCAAAAGAGCAAAAAGCATTACAAACTTCATGTCTATAAAAAGAAAAAGAAAATAGTATTTTAGGTGCATCGTTTCAACACAAAACTATTCAGAGTAATATAAAATACAGTACATTATTTATCCTGAGAAGAAAATGCTCCAAATTTACCTGCAGAGTGAGTGCTGATCTCAGCTTCAAACTGAGAACCTCACAAATGAATGTGGAAGAGAACAAGAGTTTCTTTCAGCAAGAAGCTGAGAGGAATGCGTTAAGTCAAACAAACAAGACTTAGAAGGTAACTGTCCAAAACACACACAGTCACACACACACTGCTCCTTCACTTTGGGAACAAGTTAAGCTCTGAGATTTATAATAAAGACAACGACTGTATTAAGCAGTCATCAATGTACAAGTTATGTATAATACCAATTAAAAAAAAGCAAAGTCTTGCTTTGAAAGAAAAACGTATACAAATAATTCATGCAAAATATACAAAAAATACATGCATACAAACAATTCTACATTTTAATGAGCTCACTTTCTTGAGGTACCGCTTAAAATTTATGAAACATGAATAATTCCGAGCATGATTTGAGATTTAAGAGGAAGCCATGCAGCAAAAGCAGTACATGCAGTGGTAGTTTCAAATATAAGTCTCTGACCTTTTTTTTTTTTTTATAGATGTGTACGTCATGCCCCATTATCTTGTGCCGTGTACACTCTCTGACTACCGTTTTCTAACAAAGCTGTTAAAACTTTGAAGTCATGGTCCCATTTCAATATTGTCAATGTTTCTTAATTTTTATTTAGGAACCCTGGCATTTATTGATGTGATCTGTAAATATATTGTCAATTTAAATTGCATTGTTAAATAAAGATTTATTTAATAAAAAATATTCTCTACTTCTACTTTCTCTTTGGAAGTGTGTGTGCATTTATCTGTGTGTCAGTACAATAACGGTTCCTCCACTGGGTGGGGTTCTGACTACATTCATGAATGGCTCCAGCAGCCCTTTAACTAATGAACCACTTCTATAGAGCTGCACTGCACCATAGGGAGATTAATACTTGGAGTACCTTATCCAGCTAGTCATTGAGTTTAGGTCCGACCGCATTATATCAGATGGATGAACTTAAATACAACAAACTACAAGACACCCAAACATCATTAGCTGAGCCACTTCTACTCAAGGAAAAAAATGCAAATTTTTGTGACAGAATTCCATTTGTGTCCAAACATTCCAATTCTCCACCACGGTCTTTGCTGTGACCACAGATGAGAAAAGAAGCCAACAAAAGAGACAACTATAAAAGAAAATTACACACACACAAGGAGATGCAGAGCCAAGATAGAAGAGTGAAAAAGCAACGCCACAACATTTAAGTCCATTAGTGGAACACTGCTCATGTATTAAAGATAAGAGAATTAACATCTCCCTCCGCTCTTTGCAGTATTTTCTACACTTACCTCTTTACTGTCTCTCTCCTGGCACACACCCACAGGAAGACTATTGTTCTATTGCAAAAGTAACACACCATTATGCAGGTTGACATTAACATGATGAACCAATGATCTTTCTGTTGTCTATCGACATGCATGTTGGAATTTTTAAAGACTTTATTGGTGCTGTTTATTGTCCTGCTGGCTCAACTTTTGGAGCTCAAACTGGGGAGCTTTTGGGAGAAATTTTATTCCATAATGCAGTTTTGTGTGTGTGCAACCCTCAGGGCACAAGATGGGGGGGTGTGTGAATATATTTAGTGCAAGCAAATTGTTTTCACACTTGAGAAGGACAAATTTATATGGAGCATAATACTCTCTTAAATACAAATCCTGTTAGTCACTAAGATGCAACTACCGTTGCATTGTATTCAATTCGTGAATAAAATTTATGTCCATTAAAAAATTATAGTGTGAATTCTGTGCATTGGAATGTGCGATGACAATGGAAGTTGGGAATCAAACTCTTTCATGGAGTAAACCATTCTGGCAATTTTTCAACAGCACAATTCAGATTAGATCAAGCACCAAGACCCATTAGTTTGTCACTATGTAAGTTTGACCCAGTTTTTCGAGTCTGCTTCCTTCTAAACAGCAAATCAGATCATCAGCTCACTACTTACTCTCCAGCTCTAGTGTACAACATGCAGCTATTGCACACTATTGACTTTCGATTTCCGCCAATTACAGATATTCAAACAATGATGTCATACATCCGTCACATTAATCACCTGTCACTTAAGCATTTGTTAGCATTAAAAAGATACGATCACAGTGAACTTTTATACTGTAATAAGGCAAGTGGGCAAATCGTTTTTATTTTCCAGCTGTTTTTTGTTTTACATTTCAATGTACATGTACATCAATTTTACCTTCAGGAGAACCCCTTAAAATTGACTAATATCACGTGATATACTATATTTGGTCTTGGAAAATGTAAAACATTATCTTTTAGTCCAGTATTGAGCTCTGTGTCCTCTATGGCTGTCCGAGCACACATGGATTAAATTCTATAGCAAATAAAATCTAAATACACGATAGTCTTCCAAAAGAATGCCTTGAGACATGAATGCAATGGCAGCACTGCTTTTTGAATGAAATAAAGTAAAACCGCGTGAAAGAGAGTGAGTTGATAAGAACATTTAAAGAGTTTTTCCACCTCATTGCTTCTTGGATCCTATTTCTGCTGGGAATTGTCTCCAGAGCTCATCTGCTTCTGAGCCACACTGGCCTACAATAATGATAAAAACAACCAATATTTGGTCGAAATGCTGGAAGTGTGAACATGAGTAAATATTATGTGACAATTAACTGATATCAATGAGTACACCTGCAGATTGTAACACAGGCTAATTATATAAAACTACCAACATTTTCATAGTACAGTATTCGCAAGGGTGGAGTAGCAAGAGTGGGACGGGGGTGCTTTTGGGGGCACTGTCCTGAAATATGCTTGGACTCCCTAGGTGCCTGGCCAGATTGGATATTTTATTTTGCAACATGGAGGGACCGGGCCGGCCTACGAATAGCAAAAATCCTCATAAATTGACACCCACTCAAATTCACTGGGGATAATTCATTTATTTATTTTTTAATAAGGCTCAAACATTCTTTGAAATGCTGATAAAGATTTGCTATATGAAGAACGGGGGGAATACGTGGAAAAAATGTGCAGAGGTCATATGACCTGCAGTCACAAGGCCAAAGACTTTCAAAAACAAGCACATGGTAAACAAAAATAAAATAATACATTTAAAAAACTTTAAAGGGAAAAGGAGCACGTGTCAGGGCATCCAAACCCCCATTTCTCCACATCCCTATTGTTTGCTGAATTTCATATAACATGAGTTTAAAGGTTATTGGTTTATTGTGAATACACCCACCTTCCATTTATGAGGTGTGCACAGTTGTGGAGCCATATACAATATTTGCTTGTTTATATATCCGCTCTTGAAAAACGACCAGATTTCTCACCAAGTAAATTTGCAGGTTGGCTAATTTGTGACAAAAATCATAATTATTTCAGTTTATCCAGGTTTTTTAAAATTTCTTTATTTCTGACCTACACGATTAAAAGCTGTATCATGTTATTAGGATGAGTCCTAATGTACATTTTCTGGCAAAATAAGTTTAAATCGCACCTTGACCACCACAAGCGCGCTCCATTGTGCAATATCATGAAGTCTCATGAATGCACTAATCTTCACTTGTTCTAGATTGTCAACAGTGAGCACAGTGCCCCCTCCCTTCCTCTCTTGCTCACTCTTCGCCTCTTCTCCCTTTACCCCGCCTCTCTCCTGTATCTTGTTCCCGCCACCCTCCAAACGACAAAGAGCATCAGCAGCAGAGAGCCCGTAGCCAGGGCCGGTGCCAACCTGCCAGGATGCGGTGCTGTAAGTTTTGGGCCGCGTGTTCGGTTGGATTTTACATGTGGACAGCCCTCCTCTTCAAAGGTATGTATGTCACAAACAAATTATTTACAGTGCACGCTCAAGGTCTGTTCAATATGGGCACAGGTTGGAACAAGTGTGTGTGTGTGGGGGGGATTGAAGATGAAGGCAATTCGACACCTGTGATGGTTATTCATGAAATCCAGGAGTATTTTTCAAGTTTTGAAAGTTGAGCAATAATGATCCCTGCACTTGAAGTGCAAGATACTTTTGAATTCAAATGTTTAAGAAAATATTTGATTAACTATTCTGGACACATGCTATTAAGTTATACCTAGATATGTACAATCAACAATATGGATATTAACATAATATGCTGGCTAGTCTACAATTTATCTACAGTCTACAGTTTGGGCATAAATATAACTTTCATAAACTCTACATACAGGGTGCATAATAATTAATCGGTACAACTATTGCTACCAATGATACAATAGCCTACTTCCCACTTGCACATCCATCCATCCATCCATCCATCCATCCATCCATCCATCCATCCATCCATCCATCCATCCATCCATCCATCCATCCAAAAAGCATTAACTAATGAATTTATCTTTAGATAAAAGATTTTTAGGTGAGGCAGCTTTAAGAACATATTCAATGCTCTTCTCCATCTCCACTTGATGGTGGCTAAAGGTGGTAAATAGTAAATAGAGCTTTAAAAGCAATATCATGTGCAGAAGCTTCTACAGCAAAAACCTCAATAATCAACCACTGTTTTTGTAAATCTTGGAGGTATTTATTTGTACATGGCTGATACGACAGTTGGTAGTTGACACGTCATTACCTTAGGAAAGATGATTATTGAACTGAAAGCGGTTGGCGTTCCATTAAGCTGCCAATTAAAACAGAAAGTCAGACAGAATGCTGGAAGCATGGTGGACTATTCACTCTTGTCTGATAACTGGTTGCCTCTTTAGCATGTCATTACAGCGCCAGCTCTCCAGGCATGAACAATCAATGCACGCTAAATCAAACTGTTACAGTAGTGTTGCAGTTGATTTGAGCCGAAATTGATTGGTCATTCGTGGAGACAGGCACAAGGATGATGCAATAGAAAAGTGACCCACACGCACTCATGAATCAAACAATATAAGCTCATCCTTTCTGTACATTGTACATTATAATCATACAATTATATCCCCACTCATTTGATGAAACTAATGTTATGCAAGTGCTCCAAATAGCCCAAGTGTTATCTTTTATACATGAAATATAGGCAAGCTTTGGAGTGCTTCTGCCTTGACACCATGTTGGAAAAGTTCCAAAGCAGAATCCTCTTCTTTCTTATGACACCATCACTCAATTGACAAGAGGAATCATCAGGCAAGCAAAGCAACCCTCAGAGAGAGGTTTCTCAATTCTTATCCCTATTCACCACTGAGGTTTTGCTACTCTTTGAACACAAGTTGTACATAGAAGTTGAAGTAACTTTCAAAGTCAGACTCATCAAAACAACATTCGTATTCAGTTTGGGAATATGATTCAAACGACCACCGGCCCTGTGCTGTGTATCGGGCTTACTCACATCCAACAACTTTTTGGATTGATCTTTTATTCTTGACCCTCATGAAGGTTCAGACGCTCGTAAACCCAAATCTGCCTGGCCCAGATGCTGTAATATTATCTGCATCATTTCCATTCAACGTCTCTTCTCTCTCTTGGTGTCTCTTTTACTGTTTTTTATTCTGTACTGCAGACTAATATGTTCCCCAAGTCAGCAATAAGTGACTCTTCCCGAGCCTCTTTGCTATTTAATAATGGCCTACATATATCTTATCATATTTAATCCCTTGTTCAGTTTGATATCCATGGCATGCGGTGGTTTATGTGACACTCTTCAGTCAATGATGACACTTAAATTGACACATTAGCTTGTTCTTGAAACTCAAAGCAATGGAAACCTCTTGTGACCTTCATCATCCAGACTCTGAAATGTCAAACATTTCATTAGTGAGGTTAATGCTCCACTGCTTTTATTGAGTCACTAAATCACCTTATAAATGATCTGAAATACTGCTGGTCGAAGCTGGACACCTACAGTATCATGTTGGGTTAGCACAAGCATTGGTTTTAACAGAACACGTTATAGCATGAAAATTGAAGACACATTGGAGGTCTTTGCTTCCGGATTAGGATTAAACATCGAGTGGTTTTAGGGCTGTGATCCCTTACCATAGATTATAAAACTCCCCTATATGATTCAATCTATCTGGAGAGCGCTATTAGGACACTTGTCCATGTGTTCTGCTTGTCACATTTTGCTCTTTTCACGTTTGAATGCACAAAGTTCTCTTTAAAGTCCTTAAATGATTGTTTTTGTTTTTTGTAACTAGGACACATTTAATCATTACATTTGAAATCGTTGTATACACAGTTGCAGTTGTAAATTTAAATGTAGGCAACTTCAATTCTGGAAGGTTTTAATTTGGCGGCAGCTTCATAGGATGCGGTTTTCAGGTCCTCTAACCTGCCAAAAAGTGTTCACCCCACTTCAACTCTGTTTTCTTTTGAAATGGTTTTGCATTCAACTTGTGCCCAACTATCACCTCTCCTCATGGATAACAAACAAAATGACCTGAGTTTTAGATGGCAGATTCTGAACACCTGGAGAGCTTCATTGCAGAACTCCTCCGATCTTCTTCTCTTGACCTTATTTTTGCATCAGTGTTCTTAATAAAGGGCTCAGTGAGTGTATTCTATATTATTTGGGTGAGGTATTCAAGTGCAGTTTCTTTTCTTTCTCAAACAAAAGTGTCACCATTTTGAATTAAACAACAAAGGCTGCTTTGGGAATTTATTTTTCAGCCCCTTTTCACAGAGGATTGAAATATTTGCGTTACTTTTTATACACACTTGCACACAAGCCAACACATATTTGCACCAAAGTAGCTGGAGATGTGCAGAGTTGTCATTTGGTTGACTCACCAGCAGACCCCGAAGGAGGGGGTGGGCTGACAGCGCTTTCTTTGTGCAGAACCCGTCCCCCCTGCAGGTCTTGAAAGCTGGCCCAAAACACTAAAGGATCGATGCTCTTTTATGTTATTCAAATGCGGCATCATGTTTTGTGTTGATCCGATCAAATCCTTTTAGTATTTGTATGTCTCGTATGCAACCAAGTGTCAGTGTCTTTAATCAAAGTTGATTTAACGTAATTGGATGACTTTTTGTCTTTTTTGTGCCGATTGTTTACCACTGTGTTTATTCATCATGATTCATGTGACCCTTATGAATTCCAAGCTTTGGTTTACTTATGCAGATATAGGCAAATTTAGATGCAGCAAAGCCTGAATGGACTAAATAGATGTGTGATAGTGACTAAGTAAGTGGCAGAGAGGCAAAGATTTCAATTTGACCCTTATGTCTTTACTAAAAAGATACAGCACTTCAAGAATAGTGCTGAACCAGTAATGTTACTTTTAAACCATATTTCCAAGTATATTTTTTCAACTCAATATTGCATTGAATTATTGTAAAATACGCTTGGAATTTACATACACTAATTTACAGTCAGCAAATAAATGTGTGTGAGACGCTAAAGCCTGAGAGGGTTTAGCGCCACTAAGCGCAGACACAAAAACATCAGACATTCCTGTGTCTCTGTCTGTGAGTGTGTGTTCATGAGATATGAGTGTGTGTGAGCCTGTGAAAGGGAGAATGTGTCCCTGTGGCGGTCTGTTTTTGGGTATACCAGCTCCGATGAGCATGTCTCAAAGTCAGACGTTATCACCGAGCTGTTTGACAGCAGTAGAGAATTATGGCCTGATTAGCCCCAAACAAACATGCTGGAGAAACACACACTGCATAAAAAGAGATCCTACTAAATTCCTTGCATTCATTTTTAGGTGACGCGAACTAATTGGAAATGGTGCCAATCGTGTTTTTCTTGGCTCGTCGTTCATTTCAATCCAAAACCCAATTGGCTTCGGAATGTGTTAATTTATTACGCACAAAAAAAACAAGTGGATTCAGAGCAGCCAGAAAGACTGTGAGAGGAGAGAATGAGATCAAACGAGAGGATGCTCAAACAAAATATACTAAAAATGAGGTTGCATAAATTAGAGCTTCATGAGCAACACTGGTGATGTATAAAGCATCGGGTTGGGACAAAAACAGATGTAGAGATTAGGGAAGATAAGAACAAGCTTCTGACTTTTCCTTTTTAAAATTTTCATGTGACATTTAAAACTCTTATGATTCCAATGGTGTGCACTATGGGTAGTTACCTGCTGCATTTAAACAACAGGGCAGCACAATAAAATGCCATTTAAAGTCATAGTGCACTTAAAGACTGTATTTGAATGTATTTAATTATTCTATTTACTCGTAGGGTCGTGTATATGGACTCTTTTTGAATAAATGTGCTGAACATATCATTCAGCCGAGAGCTTCTCAAACTTTTTACACCAAGTCGCAAAAAATCTGAATGCCACCATAATGATGAATGTTAAAATACAGAACAATAATCAGTCTTTGACTTGTATAGTAAGGCACTCGAACCACTTTACATTAACTTTGAGTTTACAGTACCTACTGATAGTGCCTAACGGCATCAGGAAAGACTGAGTGTTCAGTTACTTGCTTAAGGACACTTTGTGGTAGAACCCTCAACCTCTGACCAACCAAACATTGAGCCATGCCGTCCCCGTAGATGTTTAGCAAAACAGAAGGAATTAAAAAATTCTATTATAGTACACTGTAGGCCACTGAAAATTTCTGCACCATTCTAAAAAAATAAAAACAACTGTTGATTAGGCTGAACGTTTGGGTAATAGATCTGTATATAGAACTGATGTTTCAGCGAGGTATCCCTGAAATTCTCACAAGTTCCATATCACCTTTGTCATCGGTTGCATCATAAAGTCAAATATTGTTTTTGATGTCAAGGAAACAAGGTCAGTGAAACCATTGTACTGAAGGAACATGAGAAATGTGCATTTTTGTACGGTGCTGCAAAGCTAAAAGCGCCTCTGCCTCACGGCCCCTGCTGTGGTGCTGATACCCTTGGGCTTGCTTTAGTGCCCAGAGGTGCTCTAGCGCTGCTTATTAAGTCAGAACTAATTTTCCACGCAGTGTTCTGATCCAATTCCAGTACACACTCCTCAACCTGTATGGAGCATTAAAAACCGCTTTAGGATTCTATGTTCTAAATATTCAGCCCATGTTCTACGTATGAATGAGTGCAGTGTCATTGCCATTAAAATCGAGTTGATGCATCTCTAACTTAGACTTTGTTGTTTCCTTTCAAATGTGACAAGATGGCTATTTGTTTAAATGAATACTCATTCTGTTTAAACTAAGCAAGGGATGTTTTGAGTATATAATTTAGGGAAGCTGATCTAAAATGGCAGTGGTACACATCTTGCCCGACCAGTACTAATTTTGAGAGGATGCTTTGCGTAGATTTAAAACAATTTTGTACCTGAAAGATCTGAAAGAGCTGAAAGATCATTTGGAGCTTTGAGTGACTTGAAATATTTTTTAGAACATTAACGTTGTACAACCTCAGATGGTAATTTCTAATGAAACGTTGTGTAGCTTTGCTGGGTTGCTTTAAATTGTGGCTGCCAGTGAGTGTATGTTTCTCACAGAATTGGTATTTTTAGATATTATATAATTCAATATTCCCCACAGCCCATCGCTATCATGCATTCTGGATGAGTGAAGCTTTTTTGCTGATTGACAGAAAAAAAATCCCAATTTCATCAAGATTGTGAACTTGTGTAAAACTTAAATTAAAACAATACAATGATTTGAAAATCCTTTTCAGCCTGGATGTCACTGAATGCGTGACAAAGATATATTATTTAATGTCGTAATGACAAATCTGACTATTTTTTGGGG
The DNA here is from genome assembly GCF_059516105.1 of Syngnathus floridae. Taxonomy (NCBI): domain Eukaryota; kingdom Metazoa; phylum Chordata; class Actinopteri; order Syngnathiformes; family Syngnathidae; genus Syngnathus; species Syngnathus floridae. The sequence continues at coordinate 17,103,756 of NC_142413.1, read as the reverse complement.
GGGCAAATATTCATTAGTTTTGAAATTAGATGTCTGCAATATGTTCCAAACAAGCTGGGACAAGGGTTAATTTATCACTTTTCATTTTAAAGACCTGAGAACAGAGGACACTAATTGTTGAAAATCTAAATGTGGAATTCTTTGCTGTTCTCTCTGAATGTACATGAGTTCCTCAACAGTCCTTGGTCTCTAAGGTCATATTTTGCAATTCATAATGCACCACACATTTTCATTTCATTTCACATTTTAGGTCTGGACTGCAGACAGGCCAGTCAACGTAGTACCCGCACCCTTTTACTACGACGCCACACTGTTGTAACACATGCAGAATGTGGCTTGTCTTACTGAAATAAGATGGAATGTCCCTTAAAAAGACACTGCTTGAATCTCAGCATACATTGTTCCAAAAACCTTTATGTAGCATTCAGCATAAATGCTGCAAAGTACACATGTCATGGGCTCAAACATATCCCCCATACAGATGCAAAGAGGCTTTTGAATTTGAAAACATTCGGGGAAGTCCTTTTTCATCTTTGACCTGGAGGTTATGACATCTTTGATTTCAAAAGCAATTAGAGATGTGGACTTGCCGAACAACGGTACAGCCTACTTCTCCACTTTGTCCATCTGAGAAGGTTCATATACATACGACCTTTGCTTAGAGTGGTCGAGTATTAACTTGCATTAAGTGACAAACTGTGTTAACTTTGGGTCATTTATTTTTTTATGGGTTGGGCCTGGCCTTTTGTCTTTCATATTTACTCTGGTTGCTCAGTCACACGTTGCCAGAACAAGTCTACTCCCATACCACTCGTCGTGCGCTCTACCAGTAATGCGTCTTGTTCTTTGTTGTTACTTTGTGCCTTTCACTGCCTGTTGGCAGATTTTGAGTGTGTACATAAATCATTCTACTTTGCCACTTTTGTGCCCTGTCTGCTTCTAGGTCCAATTCTGGGTCATTTACATCACATTGGATTTTTTTTTTTTTCAGTGTTCCTAACCCCATGTGGCAAAATCCTTTATTCAGTGTTACAGGTTTTTTGATACAGCACCGCCTGAGGGATCGGAGGTCATGGACATTTAGTGCCCTATATTCATGCCCAGCGCAAATCTAGTGCAGTCAAACTTTTTGAATGAGTGGAAATTTATTTTTTCTCCTAGAAGGCTAGGCAAAAAGGTGCTTGTGCTGTTGTGCAATGTGGGAAGGAACGCAGCTGACCTGCTTGCCTTCCAATGCAGCAACTCAACTAGTTCCCTTTAAAATCGGTGCAGACTGAGACCGACATGGCATGAAGATGCAAGAGATTAGTGCGCACAAAGTACATTTTCAAGGAACTAGAATATCTCCACTTGCAAATGATGTGAAGTTTGCCAATGAGGACAAGGCAGTTGGAGAAGTTGGTGCATCTGTGAACCTTTTCAGGGATGTTCCTTTTATACCCAATCATGACATTCACCTGTTTCCAATCAACCTGTTAACCTCTGGAATATTTTTAAGCATTCCTCAATTGTCCCCGTCATTTGTGGCTCCTGTTGCATATTTTTTTTAACATGTTTTAGGCATCAAATTCAAAATAAAATGAAAATTCAATACTGGGATATTTATTAAAAATGAATAAACTGGGGTGCTTTTCTTTGTGCCTGGCGTGAGCCGCACATGACTTGTTCAGGCATTGAAGACATTTTCTTCCTCACCAGCACAATTTCATGAGTCAGGGAGCAGCAGGATCAATAATATCCCCTACTAATGACTGCTTTACTATTATTATTTTTTTATGTTTCTTTGAACTTCAGTTCACACCGTGACAAAACACATGCTCATTATTTGGTCTCTGAATACATTGTGCAAAAATACGCAAATTTATGGCTTTACCTGCACTGATTATTTCTTAAATCTTTTGCATCAATTTAATAGTTTAAATATAATTTTTAATCATTTGTGCCACACAAAAAAATCCCATGCAATCAATATTTTACCTTGATGTGTAATTTAAGATATTTTCCTAAATGCCGATTTATATTATGTGCTGACTAGACTCTGATAGCTTGCTCTATTTTGTCTGACCTCAAACACTAACTTGCCATAACGCTTCCCATTTGGGCATTAATGGCCCGATCAGCACCCTGCCAGGCTGAAGACATGCACGCTCCTTTTACTCCTCACAAAGCTAGGATTGACTTGCTCTTTCTGCCATCCAGCTGACTATAATTGCAATTGGGATGGTTGCCGAATGGAGGAATTCCTCCATGGAAAGCCGAGCTGAACTGTTTTGTGCAGCTGTCTAAGTGGCGCTGTTAAAATGAAAATAAACAAATAAAAAAAGCTTTGCTGTATTAAGGAAATTAGCTACCTTGTGTAACTTCACTCCTGTTGGTCCCCAGGATCTCTGCAAGGAGAGTACCAGAGGAGACTTTACAAGGAGTTGCTTGCTAACTACAACCGATTGGAAAGACCAGTGGTCAATGACTCAGCTGCCATCCTGGTGGAGCTGGGCTTCACTCTTCTGCAGATAATAGATGTGGTGAGGAGCATGAACAGTACATGTTAGAACCTATTTGCCAGGTATATGCCATGAAAGATGTGGCATTGAATGGTAAACTTCTCTTCATAAATTCCCCCTAAATTACTCATTTACAGTGAAAGTCTGTAACAATCAAATCAAACGCAATATTGCATTCTGTGAATATCAAGCTTTGCTCTCTTGTATGATGTGGAAAACAATTGAAATGGAGTGGATCATAAAGCATCAACACCATATACACCTTGAATGTCGCTGGTGTCAGGCCAAAACATCATATGTCACATTTTGGTGAACTTCATAGATATATTTTCAAAAATCTACACTTTTGGTCAGTTCAGATGTGTGTGTTACTTTGAAAAATTATTGGCCAATCTAAATAGTTGAAAATGGCTTGACTTGTACCCGATGCAGTGTTAACGGTTGGGTAAAACTGCCATTTTTGGGGTCTTCAGAAAAGTGTTTAGTCTGGAGATACAAGAATTCCGCCCGACGCCAGCGATGTACATAATCATGAACTCATGTTATATGAGCAGTTTGACTCAGGGAAAGAAATCCCCAACCCCATACACACAAATATGTTCATATAGCAATAATCTCTTAACCTCCATTAATTTTTTTTGCTCTAATTCAAAGTTCTTAAAAGTAGTTGCTCGTCTAAATGGGACAGCCCAGAAAAAATCCTGGGTAGCCACAACAGTGACCTTGACCAACAGTGTATTGAAATACTGTGCGAGGTTAAATTTTGATTTGCAATTCAGATCCTCTTTCAGAAGAAGATAAGTGGTTCTGTTTCTTCTTCTTTGTCAAAATGGACAGAAACTGCAGTTCTTGTGCTTATGTGGTGTTTTTCCCCCTGCAGGGCCTCTTTTCTTTCACTCTAAGGAAATTACATTGGTTATGTGGCTCGGCAATATCTTCAACAAAGTGGATAGACTATTGGGTTTTTTTTTGCATTTATTCCTCAAAAAAAGCCAAATTGACAGCTAAACCGCTTTTCTACCGCAGATGTGCATGAGTGTGCTCTATTTGCCTTTGCTTGGAGTGTTCAGCTTTTAATACAAAAAAGTTGCTAGAAGAATTGTGAAAGCCAGACATTATTCAGTTCATGACACACTAAGAAACAATAACAATGGCCAAGAATAAGGAGGTAGAGAAATAACTGTGGCTTTGAGACGAGATTTAGTAGGGCAGCAAAACAATGCTGCAGTGTTCAGAACTAAGGCATAGCAACAGCATAGTTGGATGAACATGTTTATTTTTGTGGTTTCTATCCATAAACTGTATCTTCAAAAATTCTAGTCACACAGAAATGTCACATTTGTTCGACCAATGAGCAGAGGTAGTTCACGTCACCCATGTGCTATTAGACTGAAAAGAGTCAATGAGTACAAGAGAGGTGGACAATTAGACCAAAATGCATGAAACAGTGGCAGGCTAAGCAAGACCCAGAGAACCAAGATGGTGGAGGGTCTTCAAGAGGGCTTAATTGGATGAGAAAGATGTCTGAGGGGCAGTCATTTAGGGCTTCAAAGGTCTGTGTGCTCATCTCATGAAGGATGATATAAATAACATCATTATTTGAAGTCGCAATATCCACATCCTAAGAAGCTGACTTCCAAGACGTATTGCAGATGCTTTAGCAGACAAGTTATAAATCTCTGAAGAGACTGACATTAAGCAATGCACCAACATCTGCATGGTCTGCTGTCTGACATGATGGAGAGTGTGCTATGTGTGCCACATTTCAACCTGAAAGGAAAAGGTCAAAACATATATGTGGGTGGATTAGCCGATGCAACACGAAAACATTTAAAAATAAAAAAATATTTCATTTTCTGAAATTCCGTTTTCAAATTCATGTTGAACTTTTGTGTTTTCGTTACAGTGCATGCAGATCAGATTCTCAATGTTGCAACATGAAAATGTCTGCATGCAGTGTTCGGAACATTGACAATTACACTCGCTGCAGTACATAAAATATACAAAACTGCAGGGAGTGTAATTGTCAATGTTCCGAACACTGCATGCAGACATTTTCATGTTGCAACATTGAGAATCTGATCTGCATACACTGTAACGAAAACACAAAAGTTGCTTCTTGGGCAGCATGGTAATATAGTAGTTATCTCGGCTCAAGCTCTCCTTAGCATAGTTTACATATTCTCCCATGTTTGTTCTATTTTTTTAATTCCGACCGCTTCCTTCCACCGTCCTAAAAATATACATTGTAGACTAACTGAAGACTTTAAAGTGTTCACAAATGTATAATTAATATATTTACAAATGAAAACAGTCTCACTTAGAAGGTAGTAAAAATCCAAAAGTTTTGTCCCACCGGTGTAATCTAAAAGCATCTATAAAGCAAGACAATTAAAACTGTAAACTCATTTGGTACTATAATATTGAATTGTTATTCAGTTGTATTTCTCTGTGGATAACTGAGCCAAATGAAAAGGATGTTAGCAATAATGCATTCAATTGAAACTTACAAGTTAAGCAAACTGCATAAATAAATGAATAAATTAATTAATAAATAAATAAAATAAAACAATGCACAATAAACACAATTTGAAAGAATTACATTTCTCAAGATGTTGCATTGCATTTGTGCAAAAAAACTGTTTTCTTGATGTTGTCTCTCTGGTGTCAGGATGAAAAGAACCAAGTGTTGATGACCAACGCCTGGCTGCAGCTGGTGAGTCGTTACAAAGATTTTCTACAAAATGTCTGTGGGATTTATTATGTCCATTCATCCAGAATAACATCACTGATACTTCAATTTGTGTCCATATGGTGTAGCATCATACATTTGCAAGGGTCTTGGCTGTCTATGGTGAACATAGTTATACAGTGCTCAACCCTAATATACGCCGTCAGCAATACCAAAAGTTACTGTTTCAGGCTATAAAATTAAAGCTGCCAAGCATAAAATCACCTCTGAAAGAAAAGGATACGTGCATGAAAATTGTATTTTGAATTTTTACTGGCCCTCACAAGATTGTGCACCATCAGCATCTTTCCCAGAATGAAAGATCATGGAAACACATCCCTAGAAAGATATGACCCTTCTCATTCGCCTATGTAAGCATTACGACAACCGTGCAAATAAATGTCATATAGAAGTAGACTATCTCCCTGTTTCTCAGTACTGGACTGATATCTACCTGAGCTGGAACCCAGAAAACTACCCTGGTGTCCAGAACCTTCGATTCCCTTCAGACCAGATCTGGACTCCTGACATCCTTCTTTACAACAGGTCAGGTTTCTTTCTTCTTCCAGCAGGCTCATTTACATGCAATAGCATCGTGTATGCACTTGTTCATGTGCAGGAAGGCAAACGCAGGTTTATTTGAACTGAACATCATTGCTGATTTTTTTCATGGACATTACATAATCATATTGCAAACGCCACTGATTATAAAGCATTATAATCTACGCCAATAAATAGAGAAAAGAAGTCGTGCAGAAGCATAATTGTAGATATCCACCCCCTGCATAGAAATATAAAATGAAATGTGAGCAGCAGCATGAAGAAGATAAATATTGACAAAACTAAGTGATAAAATGGGCTTTTTTGGAGGGGGGGCAATGATGACTGGAACTGACGTGAATCTTTGCTTAGACACAACCACAGTACTGAAGATTAATGTAAGGACATGTTTGTCCAAATCCCTCTGAGACACTCATTAAGACCTCTAATCCTAAATAGATTTTTTTCCGCACTAATAGGCTGACTTTGTAATTATCTTAATGTCTTGTTCAAATTGTCTTCAATTGTTCTTCCTTGTTCTCACACACTGCAGCTTTATCTTGTTTTAAAGCAAGGGGATTGAAGCAAAACAAATAGCTGATGCAAATTATTATCGTTACCAAGTGTTTTCTAATCTGGAGGGAGTTTTTTTCCCCCCACATTATTGCGAATGTGAGTATCTTGTGGTTTCTCTATGATAAAAATGGATTTTTAATAATACTTTTTTTTCAATTACAGTCTAATCCTTCTCATCCGGCACTATTTTACTATCTGCTCTTCTTAATCCTGACATAGAAATAGAAATAGCTGCCAAATAATCTCTTATTAAAAGCATGATTACTATTGGTCTCATTCTGGATAAGGGTAGTAATAAAAAATAATGTGCAGAATTTTTTTCTCTTTGGAGAAAAAGCAGAGCAAATGGTTGATATTTTAAAAATCCAATTGTCTCAGATGAGAGTGTGAGATCATGTGAGAAAAACTACTTATGCAGCAGAGAAAATAAATGATTGCCAACTCAAATGTCTGGGAGTGTATATTAAACATCCGGACAAGTGTTGCTTTAACATTAATAACCATGAAATGGTGATTTAATAACACACATGCACTTTAGGGATGAGATCATTTCATTTTAGTTAAACAAAACTGTTGCTACTGTGTATTTAAGTACCAGTTCTATTACACATACGTCAAAGGGAGCACAAGGACAGAACAAAGGTTTGGGTGTATTAACCCAAATATTTAAAGCTCAGCTTTTAGACCTGCCGGATTACCCATCCTAATCCTGCTGCTCTCTTTCCCCATCTCAACCCTTTACCCGGAACCTCCCTTTCCTGCCTCATTCTCTCATTCATCCATCTTTCTTCACTACTGCTCCTCGCATTTGGCCTTTTTCTTTCATGACTCATCTTTCTGTCATTACCGGTATTCACGCTATTCAATTTTCTTCTTTATTTTATCATCTGAACTCTTCTAGCTGCTGTTTATAAATCATACCCTCCACAGAATTTGATTTTGTCAAGCAGTCACTATATTCACAAGTTTCTCCCATTTTGTTTTCCTACAATTTATCAACTTTTTGACTCTTCCTCTTATAAATCTATGATTTGTTTTAAGTTATTATCCTTAGTTAAGATAGTTGTAATCATCTTACGGTAGGTGTGCTCAATGAGCCAATTTTATTTGCAAATGAATTTATTATCTCTGTCAAGGACAATACGATTTTTGGGGGCAATTAACCATCATGACTGTGGAGAGAAAATTTTTGTTTTGCTTTAGCCTTTGATTTGCTTTTCTCCTAAGGAGAAGTGAAAAAGTACAGTTTCAGCTGTAATTTGGAATGCAAATACTGACATCCGAACTGGTGATATGGTCATTCAGTCAAGTTCGTGTGATGAGCCAGAGAGCTGTACTAAAAAATCAGCCAGTTAATTGTTACACAAATACCACCACAGGCATAAGGCACACTGTTACGGTACTTGTTATCCCATCAGAGAGCATCCAAGCACCACTGTAATCTCATTGTTTTGAATAGTGGATGGAGACTTCACATGCCCTTTGACCTGTTGGAGCTATGAGGTCAGACGGCATCATTTGATGAAATACATCTGATCTGAAATTTTTCCTGATGAGTTGTCCAACTCCTGCCATTATATTACTATGGTGATACCTTTTTAGATCAATGAGCCGGCTATTCACTCTCAACCAAATCAGAACATAAACAAATGAACAGTGTATTTTTATCTGACTCTGTGATGGTTTTGGATGCAAACTGATGGGTATGCTTGACATAGTTGTTCAATATTCTGCACTTTTTTTTTTTTTTGCTGTTTACCCTCAATGATGTTGCTCAACATAACTGAACCCTCCCACCACATGGCATTTAACTGGGCATAAACTGATTCCTCATCTGCATTTCTTGCTTTTGCCACACAAAATGGCCCTTGTGGGAATTTAGTACATAAACTACTGTATATAACCTCCTTTGTTATTGTAGGATAAAGTCAGTGGTTTCACTTGACTGACGATCAATCCATTACTTAAAGGTAGGTACATTACATTACAGCTGAAGTTAGGTCGGTACAGTAAATGTGGAAATGTAATGTCATTTATGGTAACTTGACACAATTTCAGCAGATTGTGAGTATATTTTAAAGAGTTTGGTGCTATCGCTATTTTAGTCTAGCCTCCGTACCACAAATGCGGAAATAATACGTACAGCCAATTGTTATTGTTGTTGTTTTTCCATGCATGTATTGCTTACATATTGACTGACTGGACAATTAACAATATAATAACACATGAAAGCTCATGTGAAATTACATCGGGTGGCATATTAATACAAAATAAACAACATGCTGCAACAGTTGTGTAATGCAACATTATTTCAGCAAAATGATCCAATGCTGTATGTTTCCACATTTCTTACAGTGGATGACTTGAGGAAGATGATGATGTGATATAATCTATTTAGCCCGCTTCATTTGCCGTATATGCTCTCTTCTTACTATAAATATGTATCACTTGAAAGTAGGGAATCACTGTACTGTAGCCTACTATTACTGCCTGTGGGCTTCTTGGCATCTTATTAACCGCTGAGCCCAGATGTCAGGATTTCCTGACTAACGATTGTATTTCTCGACTGTGAAATCATGAACTTGTGCAAACTCATCTCAGTTCAGTCATTTCAAAAACATTGAAAATTGCTCCCGTCAGAAAAAAAATGCCGCCAAGCACTAAAGTGAAGTAAACAACAGTAACATTGGTATCAACAAAGGTACAACGTGGTATCCAGGCACTAACTAAACTCCAGATAAGTCAGCATTCACTCTCACCTTCACGCCTAACACCAATTCAAGGTCTTTAGTTCAATTACATATTGTTGAGATTTTGCTGTAAGATAGATGTGCTCGTTATCAAAAGGGGATATGGTCAATATTTTTGTATGTATGTAGAAGTAGATCAACAAGCTCACACAAAATTCTTTGGCAAAAAAATGACAAAAGCTTTGTAATTGCCATGTTGGTGGGAAAGCACTACTTATGTCTAACTCAAACTTTTCACTTCACCTCAGCATCCTTAACACAAAGATGCCACCAGATTGCATCAAATAAAAAATAGGGTTATATTGGCCAGTGTACAAAAAAGTGAATAGTTGACAGCCAATAAGTGGCTTTTTTCAAGCAAATAATAGAATTAAATTTTCAAGCGCAAAATCAAAAATGTGTAGCGGGTTGGTTCACTGTGCAAATTGATTACTACCAATTGTAAATTACTACCAATCGTACATTAAAACCAATCGTACGGCAGTTTTTGTTTAATTTGATTATTATTTGTAAATGATTTTGCTTTTTGATGTCAGCACTAAAAATCTTCTCACTAAAAACCTCAATAGTTTGTCAATGTTTTTTTTCTTTCAGCGCATCTTATGATGCCCATTATTTTCAGGCAGACAGCTTTTTCTGATATCAGCCTGAGTACATAATTAAAGGACCTAGGCAAACATTGTAATATTGTTTCATTGCAATATTGTTTCAATATTGTGTCAATGCCTCGGGCATGCTGATTTTAAAGGGAATGAGAGGGATCACTTCCATTGGCTGGGAAATGAGTTGGCTCTGTTCGCTCTCACAATGACACAGACGCTCTTTTCTAACTGCATGTCTATGAAAATCCCAAAAGAAAGAACACTCCAACTTCTTGCACTGGACACAAAAGTAGGGCCTACGGTGTAGTGTTCTGTCTGACTGTGCAGGAAGCCAAGGCTTGTTCCTTACAAAAGAGCATATCTGACTTTAAAATGTCTCCTCTATGTTCACAGCAAATCCACAGTTGATTGTTAAAGCAGATGGTTTATTAGCCCACTGTTTTTATGTGTACGATCCAAATGAATTCATAACTGCTATTTATAGGTTGAAGACAACATACATCTTTAAAGTTGTCCGCACCACAAGTATGCGCGCTCTCCTACACATGCCACGTTCCCTGGATTACAAGGATGTGAACACTTTCGGTTTAAATAAATCTTTCAATAATAAAAGCTTGAATAATTCATGACGTGGTTTTGCCTCTGTCGCCCCGTTTTACTACCTCCATCTGATAGTGGCACGCATGGAAGAAGAATAAATCACAACACAATTATATGACTCGTTTTGACTAGAGGCGGGATCAAATAAAAGGGGGTCCTTCCAGGTATTGCGCCGAGATGCAGTTCATGCTTTCCTTTGTTTGGGCTTGTGAATGAAGCTCAAGTCGGATCCAGCAATTTATCTCTCAAGTTTGGGATTAGAGTGTGGATGTATTGCGTGTGCTTTTAATTCACATGTATTGATTGATTGATTGATTGATTGATTGATTGATTGATTGATTGATTGATTGATTGATTGAACATTTTTTGATCCCCGGGGGTGGGGAAATTCAAGCCCCAGCAGTACCCATACCACAGAGCAGGTATACAAAAAACACACAGATGGCATGAGCGCAACTCAATAGGCTCTCATAAGGCTGCCACACAACGGCGCCACAAAGAAAGCCAGAAAGTGCGAAAAATAAAAGCCATCAAAGCAAAGCAAAGCAAAAAGACAAAGGAAAAAAAGTAACAGCGGCCAACCAGCACCCCTCAATATCAGAGAACACCCCAAAACACACAAAATAGCCTCAACGGGGTCCATAGACAGGTGTATGGGCAGTCCAGTTCAACGGGTCTGAGCCTTAACGGTGTTGATAGTTCTGAGAAAAAAATTGTCAGCTGTGCATTGAGCCATTCAAAGGCGAGGCAAGGCAGATTTTGTCACGTCCCCTTACGACCTGCCATCCAACCAGTGATTTTCCTTCCGTCAATTGTTCTCAGCCACGCCTGGCACTGATCAGAACCTCGGACAGCTCCTGCCCCTTCCGTCCTGTTATTGCCCGCTCCTGCCGCTCATTACCACACCTGCTACCACCTCTTACTTAAACCTTGCAAACACATCACTTTTAAGCTATTTTAGCTTTTGATGTATTCATGGGGTCTCCATAGAACAGATAATTCTCACTTGTTACTCTCCTCCCAGTGCGGATGACCGCTTCGATGCCACTTTCCACACCAATGTTCTAGTGAATGCTTCGGGTTACTGCCAGTACATCCCACCCGGCATCTTGAAGAGCACTTGCTACATTGACGTGCGCTGGTTCCCCTTTGATGTCCAGAAGTGTGACTTGAAGTTTGGCTCCTGGACACACAATGGCTGGCTGCTGGATCTTCAGATGCTGGATGTGGACACATCCACCTACATACCCAATGGCGAGTGGGATCTTGTGGGTAAGTTGCTTTATATTTTGCTAGCTTGACAGGCATGAAGTATGTGAGAGGAGATAGAAACATCTCTTAGCGATTAATAAGTTACTATGTTGAAAATTTGCTTCACTTCATTCCCATGTTTCACTATTTGTGCCATGGCTAATAAGCGACAAAACCAAAGCTGTTGCATGCAATGTGATACATTTCTTTAATTGTGTGACCCATCTCTCCATTCATCCTTCTTTCACCCATATGGCTGTTTAGACGGACAGATGGGATGATTGTGTTAATGTTTTGTGCACTTGTGTCCCTCAGGTGTCCCAGTCAAGCGCAATGAGCTATACTACGACTGTTGCAAGGAGCCCTACCCTGATGTGACCTTCACAGTCACCATGCGCCGCAGAACGCTTTATTACGGCCTCAATTTGCTCATTCCCTGCGTGCTCATTTCTGGCTTGGCTCTTTTGGTCTTCCTGCTGCCTGCTGACTCAGGAGAAAAGATCTCTCTAGGTGAGATGATGCACAGATGTGAACAATTAAGAACTTGGGAGTTGGCCATGGCTTTGTACATAGATGTAACCTTGTCGTTTTTGGGAAAACTCTAGATTTAGAACTGTGCCTTTTGGAATTTCTGTCCACATTTTGTCACACGACAGTGACATTGGTGTTCCATCGTGTGGGTTGTCTCGAAAATATTTCTAGTCAAACCTAGATTTAATAAAAAAAATTCAAATAAGTCAGGGTTACTGATGGAGTAGTGCAGGGGTTGGCAGTACACCAGCCCTCAAGGACCGGAGTTCCCTACCCATGACAGGTTGAGTTCCTACTCACTGACAGCGTTAGTGTGAAAGCTTGTCAGTTTCTTGTGAAGGAACCTCGTTCCATCCTTGAACATCTAATTCTTTTGGGGATGCTCAATCAGGACCTCACCTAAAGATAGTTGGGTAAAAATAATAATATAATATGCGGGACGACCCAAATGTCGGTTTTTCATTCAACTGAACAAGTTGGGTCAAAATGCTGCTTTTTTTTTAGAAGAAATGCTGACAGCATTGTATATTTCCAACCTACATTTAAGTACAAAGCATGCAATACTGTGTGTTCATATGTGTATGCAAACATTCTCATAAATCATGTATCGAGTCATAAATACATGCATGTAAAACCGCTTGGAATAATTGAATTTCTGAGGGGACTTCCATCTGCGGTTTTTGATGAATCGCCACATGTGGATGAGCAGTCACCAGTTAACATGAATTTGACAGATTTCTGGAGAGCTAAGCTTCCTTGAGCATTCCACCTGACAAATTACTGTGGTTTTGAGAAGATAACTGACTATGACCATAAGTTATTTCAAGAATAATTTCACACGTCAGTTGTTTACCTCACACTAATCATTTTCCTTATGGTATGTTCTTTATGCCTTGTCTCTGTATTTTTATTTTTTTGCAAGGGATCACCGTGCTGCTTTCGCTAACCGTTTTCATGCTTCTGGTAGCTGAGATCATGCCAGCAACCTCTGACTCAGTTCCCCTCATCGGTAAGTTCTATTTATGTGTGACTCTATGTGTCATATACACAGAATCACCCACAGGAAAAGAACTTGACACAGTGGAATCATGTTGTTGAGCTATTTATATGCACGTACATACTGTTGCAATATGGCTCCGCCCATCAAAGCAAAGTGACTATTGATTCTTTCAGTCATCGCTTTGACATTATTGACCACAAGCCTTGGGAGTGTTTCTGCAAGCAATATTAACACATGCATTGTGGTAAATGTGTTATTCAATGCTGACTGACCTCTCAATATGGTCACCTGGAGAAGAATTGTTCAATTGGCAGACACTGAGGTTGACCAAACATCATTCCCACGGCTCTCCAGAGAAGTTCTTTGGTAAAATTGGGTGACCCAAGTGAATATACTGTCAGCACCACCAAGACAAGAAACTTAAAACAAGAGGGTGGAAGAACATCCAATAAAGGCTAAATGGAAAATGTAAAAGAAGAGGGAAGAGACAATCATATTTGATGTTAAACAAATTACAGCACAATGCAGTTGTACATCAAATAAATTGATCCATACCCACAACTCAGACATATTAAAGTAGACCTTGAGCTGACTAAGTGCTCTCTGTGATTCCTACCCAGATTGAGTAATTCAGGGGCACTCGTCAACCTCAATTTTAGGAAGACCTGCACAATCAAATAAAAGTCAATACAAGAGTGTTCGCAGAATGTTTGGTTTAGAAGTTGGAAGCCTTCCATCGGGAATGACAGGACTTAATGGTAATGTTTGATTCCATGTTAGTCTATAACACGAAAGATAAATGCATTTCACTATTTGTATCAGAATATCCGTTAAAGCAACCAGTTGTGTTGGACATTTAGTAGTGTAGGCCTCACTAATGCACAACCTACAGATTTAATTGTATTACTGCTATAAATATTGTTTTCTCCAATGTAAGTGACACTGTCTGAGAGGTATTACGTTAACAATACAGTTTAAATAACTAAATGGCTATCCAACCAAACATAATATTTGCTTTAAATGGCTGAAGGACAAGTCTAACTGCCCTGTCAATTAAAATGATTGAATGTGGCTATTAACTATTTTCAACAGTACTGCCTGAAATGTAAGATAGGTCTTTTACCATGAGATTTGAATCCCCAGAAAGTATGCTCATGTTTGTTGTGTGTCTTCCAGCTCAATACTTTGCCAGCACCATGATGATAGTTGGAATGTCGGTGGTGGTGACTGTGATCGTCCTGCAATTTCATCACCATGACCCTCAGGGAGGCAAGATGCCCAAGTGGGTAAGTGATAGATTTTTTTTCCCTGTGAGCTCTCCTCATTACGCAGAAATGGAACATCCAGGTCCAAAAGTTAAAACCCTGCCACAGTTTGGCTTTAGCCACAGATGCTTCTGCTGCAGGCATACAAGCTTCAGGATCTTGTTTACCTGGCGAAATCCAGAACCTACAATGGCTTAAGCCAAGCTGTGGGGAGGATTTTACTTTTTGGTCTTGGATTTGCCATCCCAGGCATTAGGGACAGGGGGACTCAGATAAGCCAACATGTACTCAATCATGAGAAGAAACCTCGAGCAGACTTAAGACCTAATTAATATGGGTGTAAGAGACAAAGGGAGAGTGAGAGAGAGAGAATGCGATTATATAGATGACCATTAATTCAGATCATCTATCATCTTTTGTTTAATGTTCAAGTGGACTTATTTTTGGTCAGCTTGTTACGCAAAGTAGCAAGGATTTGTTTTCCAAATAAATCTGACATCATCAAAGTGTTCTATTGATAGTTTACATAAAAATCTGTCTCAATAATAGTTTGGCAAATTGATTTAAGTTTTATTGAGCCACATGATATTTACTCAAACCAATTGGATCCTGCTTGGTGAAAATGTACTTTTATTGTTACTATTCTTTGATCATTCAAGATGAGATGAGAGCAATTGCTTGTTGTGTAAACAAAGTGAAAGAATTCAAAAACACAATTTTCCATGAGTGCCCTGTACATGTTTAGGTTCGGGTGGTCCTGTTGAACTGGTGTGCTTGGTTTCTGCGGATGAAGCAACCTGGCGATGAGCGCAGGCGTCCCGGCTACAAGCACCGCCATACTACACAGCACCATTCCAGCAGCAACTCTATCGAAATGGGCGCCGTTCCAAGTCTCTCCATTCCTATCTCCCAAACGTCCTGCCCACCATGCACCTCAGGCACCTCCAACGGTTCAATGAGCCTCTACTTTGGCAACTACCATCCAGTGGAGACTCCACACTGCCCACTGTCCAGCGACTCTGGTGTAGCACTGGGGGGTCGCGCTCACAGCTCCCCTGGTGAAGAGGCTGAGCCCCCCAGTGTTCTGGGAATGGGTGCGGGGATGGGAGTCAGGATCCCGCCACCAGAGATTCAGCGCATCTTGGAGGAGGTGACCTACATAGCCCAGCGCTTCCGGAATCAGGATGAAGCTGAGGCCATTAGCAGTGAGTGGAAGTTTGCAGCTGCAGTGGTGGACCGTCTGTGCCTGGTGGCCTTCTCGCTCTTCTCCATCATTTGTACCTTCACCATCCTCATGTCAGCACCCAATTTCATAGAGGCTGTCTCCAAGGACTTCACATAGCTAGATGCAGAAAAAAAATATTTATCACTCTTTATGGGCCATAATTCTTATTGTATTTTTCTTATGTAAATATAGATGTTTTAAGTCTCAGCTACCGCTGACTTCTATGTGCAAACACACATACATGTTGTCCATTTGAGCTCACTTGCCAAATTACAATCTTGATGAATTATCATCTGGAAACTTTTTCCACCATTAACGTTACCTATAATTTTGCACATTTCAATTTGAGTGTGGGGCACAAGGGGGGGCGCTTTTTCAAACAACTGAAATGATGTGCTGGTATAAGTGAGCAGACACTCTTTGCTTTTGTAAGTATGTAGAGATGCTCACTGTGAGAATCACATTTTAAATCTGGTTCGCTATTTTGAGTGATTACATCTGTACTGTATTAAACTCTTGGGGTTACTTTTGTGTTTAGTGCAAAAAAATGCTTTATATCAACTGGTTGGAGTGGACCAATAATACAGATTCAATGTTGTCATTCAAATGTATTTTATTGTAGTTTATGTCCTTAGCTATTTGCTTGGAAACTCCAGCGGTAAGCTACTATAAAGAAAGTTCAAAGTCGCTATAGTGACCTTGGACGGTCTGTTACTGTATCTCACAATAATTTTGTGGGATTTGTAAGATATAAATAAAATAAAATAAAAACATTTGGAGGGATTTAATAAACCTATCTTCACAACACTAACGGCTTAAAAATTAGGGACAACAATAGCATGTTGGCCATGCAAGATTGTGGGTGTTTTGCTTTGTAATATACATGGATACAGAGTTCACAGAGGGAGACATGAGGGAGACATGTCTCCCTCAAACAAAGATAATTACTAAAGGCCCTAAGTCTCATGACGTGTCTCCTTCAAATAAAGATTATTAGTAAAGGAGTGAGAATTTAAGAAAAAAAATTGACATCACTGCAAAATGGTGAACCTTTATCGAAGCTCTATGTCAATATAGGTTCTGCGTATGTTCATAGAAGAGTCGAGTCGCTCCTGTTGTACATAAAAGGTGAATTTAATTTTCATCTTTGTTGTGCTGATTGTCGTTTATGTCTTTTGAAGTGTAAAATTTCACCCTTAGCCAAATTAAATGTTCAAATTCTGTGTCTGTCTCTTTTTAAATCCTTGAGGTGAGAATCAATGAAAGTGGAACCGAGTAAATATCAATAGGCCTATTGTATAATTTTGCCTCAACCCATCTTTATTTCTGCAAGTGACCTGAAAGCAAACTATGATAATGTCTAGCGTTTACCCAAATACCAAGCTCACTATCATAAAACAACGATGGCAGACCATTCTTCCTAGATGCAGAAAACAAATATGTATATTTCAATACATGCAACACTGGCCATTTTAGAATGTTTGAAAAAAGAACCTCACAACAAATTTAACATGACACATGAAAAAAAAAGTGATGTGTCTGGTAATTTCCACACCGTTAGCTTGTTTTAGGTGGTATTAAAACTATCTTTAATCTGAAATTGTGTCGTATTATGTGAGACCAAAATATAAACTCAACTCAGTGCCTAGTGGTAGAGAGTCCGCCCTGAGACTGGAAGGTTGTGGGTTCAAACCTCGGCCGGGTCATACCAACGACTATAAAAATAGGACCCATTGCCTCCCCGCTTGGCGCTCAGCGTTAAGGGTTGGAATTGGGGGGTTAGATCACCAAATGATTCCCGAGCGTGGCACCGCTGCTGCTCGCTGCTCCCCTCTCCCCCAGGGGATGGATCAAAATCACACGGGGATGGGTTAAATGCAGAGGACAAATTTCACCACGTGTGTGTGTGTGTTGACGATCATTGGGACTTTGACTTTAAATAGCAGATGAACCAAAAAAGGCCATAAAGAATAGACAAATACTGTGGAGCATGCATTTTTTTTTTTTTTTAAACCCAACTCTGGAATAAAAATCAGTTTACTGATGGCCAGCCAAAATGTATCTCATCTTTTGTATTCTTATCAAGACAAGGATACTGGCACTGTGTCTTAAATTCAGTTGATTATTTATTGCTGATTTTTCTTCTTCTCTAAAGTGTCACTATCAAAAAATGTAACAGATTCATCCTAATTGAACATAGGCATTGTATATGGTTTTCAACAAAAAGTGCAATAAATGCAGCTATGAATAACTATGAATAAAGAACACAGTTAAATGACAGATTAGTAATCAATAGCAAAGATAATATACAACTAATTGGTTGCAACATGGCATACCTGCTATGTTAAATTCTCATATATACAAGAATGCGATTAAATTGAAGGATCAACCATGAGGCCAGGAATGTTAGACTCCCTTTAAGTTTTGTTAGAGTCTCAGAGTAATAATCATCATGGAGACAGTAGAAAAATAAGTCTGAGACTGTTTTGGTTGGGGTGTCACTTTTACTCATAGTAAATGAATGCGGATGTGAGTGGATCCAACTAATCACATCACAAACACAGCGTAAATGTTTACAATGTTTCGTAATGCACTTTGTCATCGACCTCACCATAAGATGTTTTTGACTGAGGTCACCTAATTGACCATAAACATGTCAACCCCCTCCCCCAACACAGATACAACACTGGAACTGGGGCGTACATTTCCACTGATAGCGCGGAAGCAAATGCCGACTGGATGGAGTTTCCACCTGATTTAATGTCCCTGTTTGTTTTATACACAGATGTGGAATATAAGAGTGGGAATAAATGTACTCATTGGGCAGTCCTGCTCTAGAACAATGTGTTCTGTGAGTTCAGCTCTGTAGCCTATATTGACAAAAGTAACACATAACCGACCGGGTTTTTACACTTTCAATAAGTAAACCATAAGTCATCATCTTTTCATGACATTCTGGAGCATTTTATGTTTTTGTCCTGCGTGGGAAAAAACGAATTGGAAGGTTTTGGCCATCAGAAAACGCTGGGATGAGCTAGAAAAGAGACTGTGAGGCATTCACACCAGTGACCTCTGACTTCACTCATGTTCTTCTGTATAAATGAGCAAACCTCATAGCAAACTCTTTCAGAAAGTCTTCTCAGAAGAGTAGAAGCCGGGCTCCCAATTTACAAAGTTTAGGCCCTACCCATTTTAATTACTTTTTCAACAGTTGCTGATACACTGCAGGGGCTAGACTGTAAATCTGGAATATTTTTAATTTTCTGGGAATTAACATTTCTTTAATTCTGGCCTACTGGGCTTGGGGGCGGACTGCCCTCTCTTTAAGAGCAATCTGGGTTCATTTGGGGTCGGTAAGACAGACATTCTCCCAGAATAATTATTGTTGTAGATAAAGCTTTTAATAATTTGGCCCGGCGCTGTATCAGCATTCATATGCCATCTACAGCACCGTATGGCTCTCTATTTAAAGAAGCTGAGTGTATATGTCTTACTTCAAATACAGTCAGAGACTGATCAGTCACAGTTGTGACCTAAATGAAATAATAATATATTAAGAACAGTTTTAGACCATTTTACAGTTGCAAGGGCAGTTTGACTTTAGGATGAAAATTTCAAAGTCTTTGTATTAAAGGTTTGTTCTGATTGTTCTAACAATTTCTGTATCCCATTGAATGAAGAATATATTTGTGGATCAGATTAGTACAGTTCACATTGTGCAGCATATCAAATATTCATTAGCTTTAGTGTGTAATGCTTTTGAAATGGTGCAAATGCATCATTATCTCTCCTTTTAATGTAAACTGCTGATTTCCCCTTTACAACAATTTGGACGGTCGTCGGGCCATTAGATATTGGCACCATACACCATTAACTTTGTGCCATTTTAACAAAACAAATGCTAGAAAGTGAAACAGTATTCTTTGGGAAAATAAATCACACCAGAAATTGTAAAAATATGCAAATGAAAAAATGAACCTGAAATCAAAGCCAAACCATCGCACACACTCAGACACATATGTACATGAATACGTTCTTATAATCTGCAGTTTAATCAATTATTGCTGTGAAGCTGAACACATTAGTTATGAGAAATGTGATCTCATCACCTTGTAATTACTCAAAAACTGAGAATTAAATAAAAGTCTCCTGACCCAGTACATGTGACATGATTAGAAATCAGCACTGAGAAAATTAGGGAGGACCACAGTAATCATAGATGCAGCTCGGAAACATCTATTAGAAGCTTTGGTATGAACTTTTCCCTCCTGCAGGCTTTCATTATTTGACAGTAAGATGATGGTCATAAGGGAAGGATCGTAACAGATGGGTCTTCCTCAACATTGCAAACACCCGGTGAGGATGTGTTTTCTCTGTCGATTTTACACCTTCGATCGACTGACGTATATGATGATAACATATGTTGTTGACTTTTGTACTTGTTTGTTTTGAGTGTCAGTCGTGAAACAGGGCGTTGTGTGGGACTACGGCGAAGTAGGATGGAAGGGCAGTAAGGGAGGCTGCAGACTCCCTTGTGCAAACTGCGCGCAGTGGGGATGTGCGTGATAACAGATTGTGCGTTCACATTGTGTCAAATAGTCAGACTACTGAGCTCAGTGTGAAGCTGATGTCAACTTCATGGGGTAAAAACAAAACAATGCAGACACTTCAGAAGCAGTTGAGCTTCAATCATAATTGTTGAAGCCTGTTAAGCTATGAATGTTTTTTTTTTTTTATCATTGATTAAAAATAAATGTCATAGTTTTTCATTGTAAATTTCTCTTTTACTTTTAAAACTACATTATAATTCTAGAGTCACCACATGCTATTCCTTTTGTGTACCTAATGTAGTGGCTACAAAAGAGAGAATTAATTTTTTGGTTTGTTTGCATTTGAAACCCAGCCGTGGTTTGATAAGCAATGGGGAAAAATCTAAATCACTGCCGCCCTCCATTTTCACATCGACTGCTCATGTGATTTGTGTGTCATCAGTTAAAATTTATAAAGCTCTTGAAGCATACAGTAGAAGTGTTTCTTTTTTACTCCGATTTTTTTAAACCAGTACGATGATTTCCTTTCTCCTGGAGCTTAGGGGACTCTATGAAAGAATGATAAACAGCAAAAAAGTGCTAGATATAAAAATACTTTTATATACTTTTAAGATTCAAGATGCCATATTCAAGAGTTTTTATTCGCCATGTTTGAGCGTGCCAAACAAGGAATTTGACTTCGGTAAATCACAGCCTCTGTTCAACATTTAGGTGACTAATAACTCTCAGGACATGTGAAAAGTGGCAAATATTCTCAAACATCCCCTGATCTTAAACTTCCCAAGAGGGCAAGGAAAACCTCAAAACTCCAGCTAGGGTAAATGAGAAGCCTTGAGAAGAGACCACAGATGGGAGGGTCCCTCTTCCAGGATGACCAGGCTGTAATGGATGCAGAGAGGACACATAGTACAAACAGTGTAGACAATTCAAAAAAGTTGTGGAGAGCAGGATGTTATTGCACAGTAATGACTCTGAGACTCTAAGAGTGGTGTGAGTTCATCAGAACAACAGCCTGGGGGAAGAAGCTGTCTCTGGGTCTGCTGGTTTTGGCGTACAGAGCTCTATAACGCCGTCCGGAGGGGAGTAGTTTGAACAGACTGCAACCTGGGTGAGAAGGGTCTGTAGAGATGTTACTTGCACGTTTCCTGGTCCTGGACAGGTACAAGTCTTGGATAGATGGGAGGTTGATTCCAATTATCTTTTCTGCAGTCCTGATTGTCCGTTGTAGTCTGTGCTTGTCTTGTTTGGAGGCCGATCCAAACCAGACAGTGATGGAGGTGCAGAGGACTTCAGCAGCTCTCGCGGCAGGGTGAACTTTCTTGGGCTGTCTCAGGAAGTACAGCCTCTGCTGGGCCTTCTTCCGGACAGATTTTATTGAATTGGCCAAAGAAAATGCAAGAAAATACTGCAGTTAAGCATGTGACCACAGAGCACAAAAACTGTGAAGAGGTGAGTTTCTCAGCAATTTACCCCAAAAATGTAGTTGTTGACTCTTTTTCTCTTCTCACAGTCTGTTATTCTCAGCACCCCTTGATGAGCGCTTCAATCTTTTAGACTATGGCAAAAAAAAAAAACTCAAGTTTCCCACTGTTCCAACTTTCCTCTTACAACCACCCTCCCATTCTTCCACTCATTCCTCTCACTTCAAGAGAGTAGTTAAGAATCTGTGCTGCTGCAAGCTGCAGCTGCACTGTCAGATTTCCTCTCCTCGGCCTGCACCCTAAGACACCTGTCAGGTCAGCAAGGTCAAATATTTTGCCACTCTTCCACGTGTCATGTGTTGATTTATCCCTACGTTTTTGCCGTTGTATTTTTATAGGCTGAGTCTGATGATTTACGTGCTACATTTTGAATTCAGTTGGTTGCATTTGTTGTCATCATCAATATATTTTTTTAAATATTTCCAGACTTTGTTGCAATGATGTTGGCTTTCACGGCTATGCTTGACTGGGATACACAAATGGAAAGTCATTAAATTTAGCACTATCATATATCATGCACCCCTCCTAAAGAACAGTATGTGCTTTGAAGAGCCATTAACTTGAATTATAGATAAGTACATAATAGCCTTGGAATTAGGAGTCCTCACATTTTTGCACTTGTGCCACTCATTCCCTTTATACTAGTATACTTTTTGACACATTTCGTGTATGCCGTTTTACAGGCCAATTCACTCCATATTATATTTATGATTGGACTCTACTGATTGCATTATCCTGTTGGCACTTTAATTTACGATATTACTGTATCAAAACAAGATCACTGTTGCTTGAACACAGGTTGCATGACTTAACCAAAGTTAGGGGTTTCACCGGTGATTTAGAGCGTATTAACAAACACTTATTTTTGGGCCCCCAATACTTTAAATTGAAACAAATTTTAATTACATTCATTCCATTTACATATTACATTTAGGTCACTGTCAGTCCCGGGTCAATTAAATCACCATCAGTCGTGCGAGCCTTCACTCCGCGACACTGCCCTTGACCACTGTTTGCAAATCAGCTTTAGCAAGCACAGTTCATTGAAATATTTCGCCGTGTCGAATATCTCAATAATTCATAGGGCTGTTAATTGATTAATTCCACCAAGGCATATTTATTGTTGTCATAAGATACGGTTCTTCTTCCAGTATAGCCGGACATCTTGAATGCTAATGTGATGCATCACCAAATGAGAGAACACAAGTGAAGGTGGCTGGACTTATGCCGCTTTTTCTCTGCACAGTGTTGTTTTGGCTCAGTTCATCTTAGCTCGGCACGCATCAGTTTTGCACAAATGAGTACAGTGGCACACTGCTAAAAGCAAACAGTGAATGCTTCAGTCAAACCAAGACAACAAGAATCAGTTAGGGTTAGGGTTTGTGTTAGGTTTAGGCTTGCTTTTGCTGTGCTGAGGCTTAGGGCCAGGCTTGCTCTTGCTGTGGTTAGGGTTAGGGTTAGGGTTTGTGTTAGGCTTAGGCTTGCTTTTGCTGTGCTGAGGCTTAGGGCTAGGCTTGCTCTTGCTGTGGTTAGGGTTAGGGTTAGGGTTTGTGTTAGGCTTAGGCTTGCTTTTGCTGTGCTGAGGCTTAGGGTTAGGCTTGCTCTTGCTGTGGTTAGGGTTAGGGTTAGGGTTAGGGTTTGTGTTAGGCTTAGGCTTGCTTTTGCTGTGCTGAGGCTTAGGGCTAGGCTTGCTCTTGCTGTGGTTAGGGTTAGGGTTAGGGTTTGTGTTAGGCTTAGGCTTGCTTTTGCTGTGCTGAGGCTTAGGGTTAGGCTTGCTCTTGCTGTGGTTAGGGTTAGGGTTTGTGTTAGGCTTAGGCTTGCTTTTGCTGTGCTGAGGCTTAGGGTTAGGCTTGCTCTTGCTGTGGTTAGGGTTAGGGTTAGGGTTTGTGTTAGGCTTAGGCTTGCTTTTGCTGTGTGAGGCTTAGGGTTAGGCTTGCTCGTGCTGTGGTTAGGGTTAGGGTTAGGGTTTGTGTTAGGCTTAGGCTTGCTTTTGCTGTGCTGAGGCTTAGGGTTAGGCTTGCTCTTGCTGTGGTTAGGGTTAGGGTTAGGGTTTGTGTTAGGCTTAGGCTTGCTTTTGCTGTGCTGAGGCTTAGGGTTAGGCTTGCTCTTGCTGTGGTTAGGGTTAGGGTTTGTGTTAGGCTTAGGCTTGCTTTTGCTGTGCTGAGGCTTAGGGTTAGGCTTGCTCTTGCTGTGGTTAGGGTTAGGGTTAGGGTTTGTGTTAGGCTTAGGCTTGCTTTTGCTGTGCTGAGGCTTAGGGTTAGGCTTGCTCTTGCTGTGGTTAGGGTTAGGGTTTGTGTTAGGCTTAGGCTTGCTTTTGCTGTGCTGAGGCTTAGGGTTAGGCTTGCTCTTGCTGTGGTTAGGGTTAGGGTTAGGGTTTGTGTTAGGCTTAGGCTTGCTTTTGCTGTGCTGAGGCTTAGGGTTAGGCTTGCTCTTGCTGTGGTTAGGGTTAGGGTTTGTGTTAGGCTTAGGCTTGCTTTTGCTGTGCTGAGGCTTAGGGTTAGGCTTGCTCTTGCTGTGGTTAGGGTTAGGGTTTGTCTTAGGCTTAGGCTTGCTTTTGCTGTGCTGAGGCTTAGGGTTAGGCTTGCTCTTGCTGTGGTTAGGGTTAGGGTTAGGGTTTCTGTTAGGCTTAGGCTTGCTTTTGCTGTGCTGAGGCTTAGGGTTAGGCTTGCTCTTGCTGTGGTTAGGGTTAGGGTTAGGGTTTGTGTTAGGCTTAGGCTTGCTTTTGCTGTGCTGAGGCTTAGGGTTAGGCTTGCTCTTGCTGTGGTTAGGGTTAGGGTTTGTGTTAGGCTTAGGCTTGCTTTTGCTGTGCTGAGGCTTAGGGTTAGGCTTGCTTTTGCTGTGGTTAGGGTTAGGGTTAGGGTTTGTGTTAGGCTTAGGCTTGCTTTTGCTGTGCTGAGGCTTAGGGTTAGGCTTGCTTTTGCTGTGGTTAGGGTTAGGGTTAGGGTTTGTGTTAGGCTTAGGCTTGCTTTTGCTGTGCTGAGGCTTAGGGTTAGGCTTGCTCTTGCTGTGGTTAGGGTTAGGGTTAGGGTTTGTGTTAGGCTTAGGCTTGCTTTTGCTGTGCTGAGGCTTAGGGTTAGGCTTGCTCTTGCTGTGGTTAGGGTTAGGGTTAGGGTTTGTGTTAGGCTTAGGCTTGCTTTTGCTGTGCTGAGGCTTAGGGTTAGGCTTGCTCTTGCTGTGGTTAGGGTTAGGGTTTGTGTTAGGCTTAGGCTTGCTTTTGCTGTGCTGAGGCTTAGGGCTAGGCTTGCTCTTGCTGTGGTTAGGGTTAGGGTTAGGGTTTGTGTTAGGCTTAGGCTTGCTTTTGCTGTGCTGAGGCTTAGGGTTAGGCTTGCTCTTGCTGTGGTTAGGGTTAGGGTTTGTGTTAGGCTTAGGCTTGCTTTTGCTGTGCTGAGGCTTAGGGTTAGGCTTGCTCTTGCTGTGGTTAGGGTTAGGGTTAGGGTTTGTGTTAGGCTTAGGCTTGCTTTTGCTGTGTGAGGCTTAGGGTTAGGCTTGCTCTTGCTGTGGTTAGGGTTAGGGTTAGGGTTTGTGTTAGGCTTAGGCTTGCTTTTGCTGTGCTGAGGCTTAGGGTTAGGCTTGCTCTTGCTGTGGTTAGGGTTAGGGTTTGTGTTAGGCTTAGGCTTGCTTTTGCTGTGCTGAGGCTTAGGGTTAGGCTTGCTCTTGCTGTGGTTAGGGTTAGGGTTTGTGTTAGGCTTAGGCTTGCTTTTGCTGTGCTGAGGCTTAGGGTTAGGCTTGCTCTTGCTGTGGTTAGGGTTAGGGTTGGTGTTAGGCTTAGGCTTGCTTTTGCTGTGCTGAGGCTTAGGCTTGCTCTTGCTGTGGTTAGGGTTAGGGTTTGTGTTAGGCTTAGGCTTGCTTTTGCTGTGCTGAGGCTTAGGGTTAGGCTTGCTCTTGCTGTGGTTAGGGTTAGGGTTTGTGTTAGGCTTAGGCTTGCTTTTGCTGTGCTGAGGCTTAGGCTTGCTCTTGCTGTGGTTAGGGTTAGGGTTTGTGTTAGGCTTAGGCTTGCTTTTGCTGTGCTGAGGCTTAGGGTTAGGCTTGCTCTTGCTGTGGTTAGGGTTAGGGTTAGGGTTTCTTCATCCAAAAAAAGGGTAACAAGAAAGTACTAGGTAGTGCAAATATCTGTCATCGGTTTGCAGCCTCAGATGTATGCTGGACCTAAATAAGTATATTTCAGAGACACAATTAAGTATAGCACAAGAGAGTGAAATGATTTTTATATGCATGGCACGCTCAAGCAAAATGAGCAAAACGTCTGAGTCTGCCAAAAAGTGTTCTTGCCAGTCTTCAAGGGCGAGGAAACTTCTGAGATTGTTTTGAGTCATCCACTCAATCTTCACATCAAACTAATGTGCTGTGAATGTGTCAAGATTGTGTGCAATGATGCCAAATCCTAAACAATACCAGGGTGTTAACACAACCTTGCTTGTCTAAAATCAACAGATTCAATGCCATCCTCCCCAGTGTGTTTAAGGACACTGCAAATCAGGCCAGAATCTACCATAGAGGGAAAAAACAAACATGCAAAACAAGACACAAATAGAACACATCCATGGATGCAAAAGCAAAAATAGTAAGGCTTAAATCGTTCTCTATGAGCAAATATGAGAAGGCACATGACCTGTAATCCACATGGATGTAGTAATCTGAGTGAATGTGCATTTGGATTATCAATCTGGGACCCTTTAATCTGAAACAGGAGTTTGTGGAAGAGCTGCTGCATTTCTGTGGAGAGATCCAGCAGTAATCCATAGACGTCATGAGTACGGAGAGTGTAGTATTCCCAATATTTGAATCCAAGATATTGATTGGAATGTAACCCAACATGACAAAGTCATCATTTGCTCTTTCTACAAAACATGTTGAGTAAAAATGTTAAAATAATGGTGCCCTTAATATCAGTACAGTATAGAGAATATACGGAGCTTGCAAATGAAAATATTTGTGATGGTAATTTTAGTGAAATTTAAGAATGGACTTGTGACCAAACACCAACATTATATTAAGGACTAAATCAGAATCAGCTTTATTGGCCAAGTTTGATCATACTAAACAAGGAATTTGACTCCGGTTGATCTCAACCTCTGTACATTTAAGTGACTAACAACATTCAGGAGACAAACAACATTTAAGTGACAAGACCAGGATATTTTTGCCCAGTGATGTCTCTGAGACTTTATGAGTGGTGTGAGTTAATCAGAGCGACAGCCAGGGGGAAGAAGCTGTGTCTGTTTCTGTTGGTTTTGACGTACAGCACTCTGTAACGCCGTCTGGAGGGGAGAAGTACGAATAGACTGTGACCTGGGTGAGAAGGGTCTGTAGAGATGTTACTTGCACGTTTCCTGGTCCTGGACAGGTACAAGTCTTGGATAGATGGGAGGTTGGTCCCGATTATCTTTTCCGCAGTGCTGATTGTCCGTTGCAGTTTGTGCTTGTCTTGTTTGGTGGCCGATCCTAACCAGACAGTGATGGAGGTGCAGAGGATAGACTGGATGACGGCAGTGTAGAAGGTCTTCAGCAGCTCCTGTGGAACTTCCTGAGATGTCTCAGAAAGTACAACCTCTTCTGGGCCTTCTTCCAGACAGAGTCTATGTGGCCAGTCCATTTCAGGTCCCGGGAGACTGTGGAACCCAGGAACTTGAAGGTGTCTGTGGTGGGAATAGCATTACTGAGGATGATGAGGAGTGGAAGTGGCAAAGGGTCTCTCCTTAAGTCCACTGTCATCTCCACGGTCTTGAGCGGGTTCAGCTCCAGGTGGTTGCACCAGTGGACCAGCCGCTCCACCTCCTGTTTGTAAGCAGTCTCGTCACTGTCCCGGGGATCAGTCTGATGAGAGTTCACAGAAGAGTCACCTGAGGAGCAATCGTTGGTGTAGAGAGAGAAGAACACGTACTTGTTTACACACCTTTTACCCACAGCCTGAACTAAATAGAGACCCAAATTTAACTTGTTTTGATATTAGATCTAATGAGCCACGGGAGAAAGATGTGCAATATCCCCTTATAGTTTAAAGCAAAGATATAATTGCATTGATTCATCCGTCAATGTACAAGGCTACAGAAAGAAATGGATGAATGCTTCCATCTGAAAGCTGTTCATCTTGTCTTCATGTGATCAATCTCCGTCAGGTGTAAACAGTGTTGAGGAAATGACTTTCGACTTCATGTCCTCACATTTTCCCAGATTATTTTATACATTAGCAAAGAGCAAAGTAATATTTTTCTTGGTATACTGTACATTGGCCAATTACATTATGCAAATAAACAACTTCTCGTATTTGAAAGAATTTATTTTCCATAAAGTGCAGGAAAAAAATCGTTTTTAACAAAGGTGGAGACTCTATAACTTTAAATCGCTCCAAAAATGTGATGCTCTTGTGCCACCTAGTGTTGATCACCAATCGAAAAGTAAGTCAAGAAGGAAGCGTCTGAATTTTATGATAAGCAGTTAGTTCATTAGGGTTTTCTGTCTGTTTAACAACGCAAATCCACATATTCATTTCAAATGTGTTTTTTAAGGCCGAATCCAGAACTTTGATTTAATGTGCCTCAAAATACCAAAAACAGAAACAAAAAAACGAAGGAAATAGATAATCTAATCTTTTTCATCCCAAACAGTGACAGCCCAAAATGATCATTTCACCACTGTATGCCAAGTATAGAGTGTACATTTAATTAATTTACCTAATTATAATAATTTATATATTAATATTATTTATATATTTTCACCTAAATTAAACTTGTCAGGCAAGTCACTTGCTGTCTTTGCCCTCCTTGTCTTTGCTCTTGTCTCGGGGTATGCGGCCCATGTTGTAAAATTCCTTATTTGGCTGCATGTCAGTGAGGTGGGCGAGCCGGTTAGACATGGCGAAGAAGGCCGCGATGGCAGCGATGTCCCAGGCGTCCTCTCTATCAAAGCCCACTTCCTCTAAGGACTTGAAGTGCTCCTCAGTGATGGTGTCTGCGCGGCACACGGTCATTGCAAAGTCCAACATGGCGCGCTCACGCGGTTGCAGCTCTGCATTTTCATAGTTGACTACCACCTAAGGTAGGAGTCAGAGGGAGCTCATGAGGATATTCTTGACAGCTCATATTAGCTGTAAAGTTATTTTACAGTGAAACATGTCATATTATAACAACATTACTTTAAATTGGAGTTTCAGGTAAATAGGTTCAATAATGACACAAACATTTTATCAAACAAACCCGAAGACAAAGATTTAAAGAGAAGTACTGTATGTACTATGTATAGAACTGCCTTTGACTCTGCTGCTTATTGTACATAATAAAGTACAGTACAATATCCATCTGTTCAAGTTGATTTGTATACTCTAATATACAAATGAATCTGACTTAACAATTTAAAACGTCAAATAGTGAAATAGTTAAATACTTAAATAGCAATTATTCGGTTTGTCACAAGTGCTACCTGGTCTGAGAGGGTAGGGTTCTTTGAGTAGATGCGATGAAGTGCACTGTGGGAAACCACGCAGTAAAGACACTTATTATGGATGCTGGTGGCCACCACGATTAACTCACGATCTGCTTTGGTAAGCCCACCTAGAAGCCAAAAGAATATCAGTGTAATATTGGTCAAAACAAAATGTAACTCTGTTTTGGTTCAACGCAAGCGACCATTTGTAACAATTAGTTATACTGTTTGTATACAAGACAATGTACATTTTCTTATGCCCACTTTTAACAATACATGCCATGTTGTGTAACAAAGAGTGGTAGACACACCTGTCTCCTTGCTCATGAGTTCATTGTAATAAGAGAAGAAGGCTCGAAATTCTGCAGGTCTGTGAGAGAGGACTTTGAAGACATTTGGTAAGAATCCTCCCTGTAAACAAACAAGTTTGTTACAGTCACCCCTGATTTGTTTATTTTGGCAAGCACATAAACAACATGCTTATTACAGATTCATTTCACATTTGTTTGATATGACTTGTCGAAATGGGAAGCAGTAGGAAGCAATTTCGCTTATCTAGTCCCGTCCTGATTACAACCGAGATTTCACTGCCAGATACACAATCTAAATTTGTATAGTGCAACCTATTTACCACCATATACCATGAAGAGAAAAGTGAGAAACAAAAGAAAAACTTTGATTTAACCAGTACAGCATGATTTGAATACAGCAGTAACAAATAAACTGGAAGTTTGAATAAAAAGTTGAAAACAAAGCAAAACAGAGATTGAGTATAACATGATTTGAATACAGCAATGCCTATATAAACTCGAGGTTTGACCAGGATAACATTTGATTTGTATACAGCAATAGTGAAGAGACGTTTGACTAACAGTTGTACCAATTCGTTTTGAATACAGCCATGAAGTTGATTAGTTTTAATAGTTAGTCAATTTCGAGATTTGGAGTCACAATTTCTAAGGGATTTCGGGCACGGTCCACATCAGCAAGCAGCACCCGCCAATCGATCACACAGCAAAGTTTCCCCGTAGCAGTTTTCCAGTATCTTGTCGCTTTAGTTTTCCTACCTTGAACTCCACTTCCTCCATAAGTTCCACTATATCATAAGGCAAGTCTTTCTTATTAGGAACTGGATAACGGCCGATTCTCTCTGGAGGATCACTGGAGAAAAGTCTAGCTCTGGCGGCGGTCTCCTTCGCTGGCTTGGCCAGACGCAAACAACTCGACAGCGGATATTTCTAGACGCAAGAAAGCAAGGTTACAAGAGACACAGGGAAAATAACTTTTGAACAATTGTTTGACCTATAACTTACAAGTTGAGTGGACACCAGAAAGAACCTCCGGACGAAGATACTCGCCATCAGATCCTGGATTTATACAAAAGGCAGCTACGTTTTAAGAGCAACTTACACTCTGTCTCTCGCTGAAAATGTGGATACTTTAGCAGGAGCCGATCGATGCATTAGCCTAACATTTTTCAAGAGTCAACCAATCCAATTGCTCTACTACTGTGTTGATGCTACGCTTTTTTTTTAACAATCTTTATTGAACAAGTCTACTTACATTTACAAATATAAACAACAAAGTTTTTAATACACATAAAATAAAGAAAAGAAGAGTCAGGGGGATTCAAAACTAAAATACCAAATAAAGACCGTAAAGCAACAGTTTTAGCTGCTTCCTCGTTTTTAGAATCTAAAATAGTTTTTATGTATCGTTTGCGTTCTGTTTAAAACATGAAAAAAAAACTGTGGTTTTAAATGACTGGATTTGGATTTGTGGATATGGAATTTTGCAAGAATAATTATTACCTTTTTAATAAAAACTTGTTACGTTTTTTAATCATCGTTATTGAAGACACCAAACAGACATTTTTCCAGTAAAGAGTGAACTCAGAGTCACGTAATCAATAATAAATCGGGATACATCTTTCCATCTTTGTTGGTGTACAGTCATTGGCATATCTTTCCTAAACTTTAGAATCTAATGTTTGGTTGGATACCTGTGAATAATATTATAAGAAATTTCATTTACTTTATTTGTCAGCAGATGTGTGAGGTAACAGAACTTTTTCTATTGTAAAAAAATAAATAAATACAGACCAGTAAGAAATAATATACATAAGTATATTATAATGTGTATATACATATACATAGTGCTTTTCTTTTTCATTATTGTTATTATATATATATTTTTTTATTACCTGTTGGTGTTGTGTGGTATTGGTTAGTTACTATATGCCTTGCCTTGTGTTCTCTTGTTGATTTTGATCACGTTTGTATATTTGTGATTTAAATAATAATAAAAAAAAACATCTGTCGTGCGTCTGAATTACGTCTTCCTTCTTTGCTTTACGTTCTCCTTGGCTTTACGGTATCCGATATCACGTTCCGGAATCTTTGCGACAGATAATTCCAAATTACGTTAGTATTTCCGGTTGCTCTTTCGGTTTATGCAGTTGTCGCAATCTCCTCCGGCCGATAGTGGTCGACATTCGACGTATTAATTCTTACTTTCTTGCAAATAAACATTATCGCCTGAAAAAAGCCTTTTTTTTTTTTTTATTTCGGTTGATCATACAATTCACCGGTGTCGCCCACCTATTTCACCCGCTGTTACATGAAATCAGTTTAATCTGAAACATTTCATGCCAAACAAACCTGACAGTCAAAATGCAGGGCAGGGGAGTGGGGGGGGGGGGAATCGCTGAAATCGTCCTAACCGTTTCAACGCCACAGACAGGGAGCAGTAGTGTGGCATTTTCTGACTGGTATTCAAAATCCATAGTATGTAACATATTTTCATCGAGAACAGATTGAACACAAAAGAAGAGATGTTTTACCATGTAAGTGTGGGTCTTGTTCTCTTCATACTATATCGGCAGTTTTGAATGGCTCGTGTACCTTTTGTACTTCATAGTTTTGAATACTAAACACCATATGTACCCGCATTATTTTCAAACTTTGGGACAAAATGTTGTGCAGCAAGCCAAAGTCACATTTGCCTCATTTTGTGATGCCCTTTTATATTCACAGATATCTTTGGAGCATGAAATCTTACTCCATCCCAGGTATTTTGGTCCCAATCTTTTAAATACCGTGAAGCAGAAGCTTTTTACAGAAGTAGAGGGCACTTGCACCGGGAAGTAAGTATTCATCCTGCATTCTGTAGAGAAACATGTAAAACGGGCCGGTGTTGTGCTCGATTTGGTTCCCCCGTGAGATTTTGTTCCCCCTGCCGCGGGAGCGCGCACGCCTTGTTTGGAAAGCGAAAAACCGATGCCGT
Organism: Syngnathus floridae; assembly: GCF_059516105.1. Lineage (NCBI taxonomy): Eukaryota > Metazoa > Chordata > Actinopteri > Syngnathiformes > Syngnathidae > Syngnathus > Syngnathus floridae. The sequence goes on along the minus strand of NC_142413.1, from coordinate 17,071,449 downwards.
ACGGCGTCGTACGGCGTCAGCACTATGTTGTTTTCAATAAAAACATGAAGAATTCACGTTTGCGTCAGTCAATTTTAATTTTTATAAAGGATTATTCTCATTTGATGTCTTTAAATTCATCCGCGTTCTGCCATTGAAGCGGGGTGCATTCAAAGACCAGTTGTAAAGACGGAACACTCACTCACTTCACCAAAAAGCAACGATATAATTACGTGAGCTCTTTGCATAAACCTCGATGCAAAGAAACTCCTCCTTTTGGGTACCGTTACATGCTACAAGGAGTATATATTACAAAGGAGACTTTATTCTTAATTGTAATCATCATTCATCCATCCATTTTATTACTCAGGTATTTTCAAAGCGAATTAATATTGTTGCATTTATTAATTTGCTTTAATTTGCTTTGCTCACGTAATTATATCGTTGCTTTTTGGTGAAGTGAGTGAGTGTTCCGTCTTTACGACTGGTCTTTGAATGCACCCCGCTTCAATGGCAGAACGCGGATGAATTTAAAGACATCAAATGAGAATAATCCTTTATAAAAATTAAAATTGACTGACGCAAACGTGAACAAAATCTCACGGGGGAACCAAATCAAACAACTGTTTACTACGCCAACATAAATAAACCTATTGATAATGTCTCTGAGAGCGTTTTTTTTTTTGGCTGCATTTCAATAAGTAATAAGATTACGATAGATTTGGATTAAGAACGGGTATTTGATAAATTTCCCCTGTAGTTCAATTAATCACTATAGTAAGTTTGGGGTGCCAGAAACTGTGCTTAAGCCATATTTTGTTAGCTGTAACGCCTCTTCAGTGTGTAGCAGCTATTGGATGTACTGTATGTGGTGTGGAGCAAAGATTGAAAAGTTTTTCTTGAGACCTCTCGAACCCTTTCACAATGCAAAAATGTTATTAAAATTGTATTAATTGCTAAATACATTTAAAAAATTATTGTCTGCGGTTTGAAACTAGTGCCCTCTCACCTTTGGGTATTTCCAGAATTGTGACGTCACAGAAGACAAACCTTTAACTGGCTACTGTAGTATTGTTTTTACTGTGCATATGTCACATGTAAAAATGTCATGTATTGAAAATGCAGCTCCAGATTGTTGCCGTGTTTTAACATTTCATGTATGGCTGACCATTAATTTCTCTCAAGCTGTTATGCTACCGACTTGAGGTTGCTAGAGCAAATATATATAGATACAGGGATGCACAAATAGTCTGTATTTCCAATCCGCTTTGTGTGGAATTGTGTAAACTCCTCTCCAGGCGCCTACATGGCTTTCACAGTCACTGTTTTTTTTTACTTTCACTTTGTCTTCCACTGACCAACTCCAACATGTAACGCCCACTTCTGTGCCTCAAGCTTCCGGTAGATTCGGAAACACTTGAATGTGTAATTAGAACCTAGTTTTTAATCAAACTGTGGTTAACAACTTGCAGGAAGTGTATTACAAAACATAGTATGGCAATAGGAAACAGAACTCGGAGCCAGCCACTGAAGTGACTGGCTCGAAAGCAGCCCCACAGTCATTGACAGGCTCCAAAATTGCATTGTTTGCATTTGATGTTTTTTGGGGGGCATTTTGAAAATGTTTACATTAATTAAAAACTTCCCCCCACTGCCTCTCCTTTTCCTGAGCAACTCCAGGTTTGCACCTGCCTCTCAGATGCAGTATTTAAAGACACAAAATCAGTCCAGGCAATTCATCTTAGTATTGATTAATCACTTTGCGCATAATAAATTAATCACTTTGCATAGACTTGTCCCACAATGTGCAAATGTAACTTCTCAAAATGTGGGCCTTTTGATAGAAGTACATATAACCCTAACCCGAACCAGGATCAGCCTCCATACTGGTTTTCATGCCCAATCTAGTTTGCATCCATTTTGGCACATGCAGGTCACACATGACAATTTACCAACAACATGCGCATTTTGTTAGCACAAACACATCACTTAGCACCTTCTGTTTGAAATCTTGCCCAAAGTGTATTTTACCAGTCAGAGCAGATGTTTTTTTTTTTTTTTTTTTTTTTAACTAGTACCCAGTCAGTCGCAGGACCGTTGTAAATGGGACATAGAGTGTATATCAACTCACCTCCACGAAAGTCTCATTACACTAGCAAAAGACCCCTTACTTAAGTATGCTTCTCTTTCAGGTATGGTTTTGTCATCGCAGTCACAACCATTGACAACATTGGGGCAGGAGTGATCCAGCCAGGCAGAGGGTTTGTTTTGTATCCAGTAAAATACAAGGCAATTGTCTTCCGGCCATTTAAAGGGGAAGTTGTGGATGCTGTAGTGACACAGGTTAACAAGGTGAGACTCAAGATGTGTTTTTTTTTTTTTTTGGTCGGTCATGTTCAGAGTAAAAACGCAACCTTAACACTGAGCAATCCATCCATCCATTTTCTGAAATGCTTCATCTTCACGAGGGTCGCAGTTGTGCTGGAGCCTATCCCAGTTGACTTCAGGCAGTAGGCGGGGGACACCTTGAGCCTATACATGTAATGTGCCAAAATTCAGTTATTCAAGGGTTACAGGTATTGCACAGTTTAAACATTCAAGTGTGAGCCAAATTACAACAAATATTGGCATGTGGTTCACATCTCTAGATTGTGATCTAATTTGTTCATGAGTCTAATAGTGTGTGGGTAAAAGCTGTTTTCTAGTCTAGTCGTTCTGATTGCTAGACTCCTGTAGCATCAGCCAAGAAGAAGTGGGAACGCGAGAACATTCAACGGGTACATATGTTCAATGCCATTGCCCATTAAATTGTAGCATTTTGCCATCACCATTGTCCTGTCTGTGGAACAGTGGAGCAGGCCTACACCCTCGGAAGGGTCCTTCGTGGTGCATGGGAATTCGTCCAACCAATCTACATGTGTTTTATGAACTTGGAGAAGTTGAATATTCGGGTTCCTTGGCGAGGACTGTTGTTGTTTTGGGGTGTGAGGTACAGAACCCCCTAATATGTGCTGTTCAATCCCTTTATGAGCCGTGTCAGAAAATGGATGTGTTGTCACCACATTGCCCTCAGTTACTAACTATTCTTCATGATCATTATATGAACCTGGGTTTATAGGGTTAGGGTTTTATGTTTTTTTTTCCCGAATGAATCGGTTTACTGAAGTGTTAAAGAAACGTTGAAATGGTGTTTTGTGTTTGTTCACATTCACATGCTCAAGTTTGCTCCTCTTACTTACGTGTGCTGTTTTTTCTGCTTTTGCAGCTTGGTTTGTTCACAGAAATTGGACCCATGTCATGTTTCATCTCTCGACACGTGAGCCAGCTTTCACTATCATTTGCTGCCTTTTGCAAACCAAACATTGTTCCAGTCGCTCTTAACAGATGTATCTTTTTGCAGTCCATCCCCTCAGAAATGGAGTTTGATCCCAACTCTAATCCACCGTGTTATAAGACTGTTGATGAGGTAAAATACGTATATTCGGTGTATTTTGTGATCAAGTGAAAATACAAATTACATAGGAAAAAAAATTCTTCCAGATGTGAGTTAACAATTCTTTTAGCTTGTTTTTTTCTGGGCACATGCATGCGCACATTTCAGAACTATTATGCGATTGGTAAGACGGTATGATGCAATTTTTTTAAAAGGTAAATTCCAGTTTGTGCCTTTGGTTGCTGCTTTATGAAATTTATATCAAAATGACCAATTAAAAACAGGAATTATTTTTTGAAACGCTGAAACAACTTAGAAAAAATTGTTACATGTTGCATGTTTTGGATACGGTTGTATTGAGCATAAAACAGGAGATAGAGCTGGTGGTTGTAGGTGCTAAGATTCTCTTTCTGAGTGACAAGGATGAACAGGGTCTAGAGTTATTATTTGTCAAGGAATCATAAATCCAGTTGTCAAAGAAAACCACTTGTGTCTTCTATGTAAGCGCTACCAAGCTATACCATGTCTATTTCCAACTTGGGAATCTCTCAGTCAAAAGTTTTCAAGCTACTCAATGTTATATCCAATTTTGTTCGTTTTCCAGGACATCGTGATCCAGCAAGATGATGAGATCAGGTTAAAGATTGTAGGAACAAGAGTCGACAAAAATGACATTGTGCGTATTTATTCTTTTCCAAAAAATGGCAGTGTACACCATTCCTTATTTGATTTTTTTGTACAAATCTGATGAGAAAAATGTGTGTTTTTCAGTTTGCCATTGGATCGCTAATGGATGACTATCTCGGTGAGTCTTACTTCACATTGTCTGGGGAGTGTCAGATTTTATTAGAAACCATTAATTGCAGTGAATATATAAAGTATGCTATGTATAATTCAATTACTATTGTACATACCAGGGCCTTTGACCACAATGGCCCCAAATCTGACATTTTTAGCGCACAAAATTTAGGGGCACATACAGTCAATTGACTTTGAAAGTAAATCCTCATTAGGGGTGTCCCAATACAACTTTTTCGATAATTCCGATATTGTAGCCTAGAGTACTGTCCAATGCGATATCAGCAGGAATGCTTTTATTCTTTTGTATGAATTGTTAGGAGAGACTTGATCAAGTGATCCTATTCACATAAAGAACAATAGTCAGGAACTATATGTATGACCCATTTATTCTAAACATTTGGGTTACATAAAATCATACTCACACATGAGAATTTGCTGCACTTGAATATTCTGCTCTGTTAGCTCCTTCACAGGCTCTGCATGCTAGATACATACAGACATTGTTGGATAGAAGAGCAAGAGCGTAGTATAGACTGGACTGCTTGTATACTAGTAATGGGAAATGAAGCTTCAAATTTACTTCATGGCACTGTTGGTGTAAAAAAGGCTTTAACAATGGCAAGTCACTGTGCTTTTAGCTGAATGTTCAACAGAGAATGCCATCTCGAGGAGAAAAAATACAACAATTGCTTCATGAAACAAAATTGAAGCTTCATTTTCTCCCATCACTATTTTGTATATAAGTGCTAATATTGGGAGATTTATGATAAAATTTGATGCGCTTTAATTTTTTGGCTGGTGTCTGTGTAATTTTTTATCTGGACCCTCCTAATGTTATTCACTTTCATTTTCACTTCATTACTGATATATGGGCTTAAATATGGAGCATAGGTTTGTCAGCAGCAAAATATTTTCAAAACTCGGATCTATTAAAAACAACAACAAATTGGTAAATTCAATGTGGGAACATTACACTTACAGGTTCTCAAATTTTAGGGCAAAATTGCACTATTTAGGGGCATTCTGGATCCCTAAAAAATAACGATTCCAAGTGTTTTTGTTCTTTTTTGTAGGTCTTGTGAGCTGATCTGCATCGGAGGAGATTCAATTAGTTATTAGTGTCTCTTTGTAACGGGTGATTAAGCCTATTTTTTTTCCGATATTTTTTAATGGAAGAGCTATAGTTTAATAGTGTTATTGGTACTACACTTCCATTTTCATCAATGTTGTGAGTAGTCACCTGATTTTTAGGTCTCATTTTAAGTGGCAATGTGAGACTTGTTGAAATATTTTTTGTTTTTACTTTGTATTCATTTTAACGGGAAAGGTTTACTCATGTTAGTGACAAAATACACAATTTCTATCATCACTGCAATGTGTGACTTTATTTTATGTTTTCAGGTATATCTTTTTTCAAAGTGTATTATATGATTTATTGTTTGTAAAATGAACCACAGGACATAATAAACATTTTGTGTTATATCTGTCAGTCTTGTTTTCATTAAATTATCTTGCGTATATTTGTTGAGTAAAAATGATATGCACTACCATATAAATGAGTGTGTTGCACTTTTTTTTTTTATTGTTCTGCGGCGAGTTTGACTGGGCAGTACTGCACGTTAGAAATTATGATTCTGAAACATTTTAAGTTTTCCAGCATATGGCTCTATTTGAACAAATATTTTGCCTCCCTTGTTATTGCACTTACCGAAATTAGAAAAGGAAGGTGATATAGTTGTTGCTCTTTATTTTTTTCTTTAGCTGTTAGCGCTTCCACTTCGATGTTGAAAAGTCTGTGAGAATTTTTATTTATGTAGAGCAGCATTTCTGAGGCAAGAGGACATGGATGAGGGACTTGAGTGTTCGGTAGCTCTTAATCTCTGTTATGGTTTGCTAAAATGTTCTTGGCAGGCTTGCCCTGTGTAACTTCTTCCATACCAACATCATCAATTTGTCTATGGGCAATGGTTTGGGCACTGGCACAGCATAATAGAAGAGAAAAGGCCCTTCCCTTTCTCCAGCATAGTAGATCAAAATGTTTTAAAATGAAGAATTGTGTTAAGTATATTGTAAAGAGTTCGTCAATGTTCTGTATGCATGGGCCTACTGTTTTTAGAAAACAGTGCATGTAAAATGTCATAAAACACAAATTATTCAAACAAAACGTGAATGAAGAGAAATTAGTCAAAACTTTCCCCTGCAAAATTAGTACAGCATAGGGAAAACGTTTCAAGAACCAGATGAATTGTTTATTATTATTTTTATTTTCATTCTTATTTTATTGTGTTTTTCGTTTGATCTCGAAAGTGAGGCGTCTCTTTAACACGTACGTCTTGTTGCAGCGTAAATACGTCATTGGGGTGCGCCGACGTTCTTTCTTTCTCTCGTCCTGAAGATGGCGGCAGGGGTGAGTAAGATGGAGTGTCTCTGGAGTTTTCATTCATGTGGACTTCATCTTCGCAATCTGCCTTAAATCTTAGTAATCATTGTAGTTACAATTTACCATGGGGTGCCGACTAAGATCTCGGTGATTTACACTATGATATCAAGCTGTATTTGCCGCGGAGAATTAATTTAGTGACCGCTGTACAGATGCGCTATAATGACGTTGCAGTCAGCTAATGACGGCTATCTCCTGGCCCAGGCTTGTGCCACGTTAGCTGTATTTATCGTGAAAACAGTTTTGCCGGTTCCTCAATTGAATTTTAAACGCTGACCCATGTTCGAGCGTTGTTTTAGTGACGCGATTTCTTACGCGATTGCGAGCTAGTACCGATCGCACCCGAATGCGCGAGAATGAATGCGTTATTCAAGAGGGTTTTTTTTGTGTAAAATATTTTTTAAATATAAATTTTTATCTATGAACACCACCTTGGTTACTTGATGGATAATGGCTTAGTGTAAGTGATGGTACAATTGGATTCGTGTGTTCATAGTGGTACAAATTGGTTAGTTCACCGTTGGTCGGTTAACTTAAACATAAAGGTACAGTTGAGTTATAGTTCATCATTATTCAATACTTGCTAAAGGTCAAATGAGAGATGCCTTTCTCTTGTGCCCCATCTTCCCAGACTCTGTACACTTACCCAGAGAACTGGAGGGCCTTCAAGGCTCAGATTGCTGCCCAGTACAGCGGCGCTGCCCTCAAAGTGGCCAGCAGTGCCCCTGCCTTTACCTTCGGGCAGACGAACCGCACTCCTGCCTTCCTTACCAACTTCCCCCAGGGCAAGGTTGGTTATCATCCTCGGAATCTCTGAGATTGGTGTATTGCAGGTCAAAAAATTGTTTGATGACTCACTTGGGCCATTCACATATAACTAAATTAGTCATATTGTCTAAAAACTTGCTTTTAACCAATTGCTTGTAGGTACCTGCCTACCAGGGAGATGATGGTTTCTGTCTGTTTGAGAGTAACGCCATTGCTCATTACTGTGAGTATTTTGATGTGTTCCTAGCTTTCAATTAAAGCAATTGTTCTCATGGGAGTCTCTTAGTTGATGCAAGCCCTCAATAATTTATGATTTTAAGGTTTGAAATGAGATATAGACCTGTCTTTTACTCTTGGCAGCTGAAGCCTATATGTTGTCACCATTTCCACATGCTTAGTTAGTTTGAAATGTTTCTGCAACAGTGTAGAAGTTTTTAGGAGAGTTTTATCTTCAAAACTGCATAACTATTTGCCCACATTTACATTTTTAATCGGCTGCAATTACTAAAGTAAGACCTTAAAATGCCATTCTGTCAGTATTCCTATTTACATTGCCATATTCATACTCATAGAACAACATCGTATGAGCTCTTTATAGGTGCGCCATCATTGTTTTCCCTGTCTTTTGAGAATGTCACCAAACCTGCACCAATTACACACACAAAAAAAATTAATCCCATTAGCACATTGTACGGTGTCATGTTAAGCGGCTGCTCCAGCGCTGGCATACAGCATTGGAGCCCTATAGCAATAGAATTATGGATAGAGGAATAGACTCTGCACATTTGGATGCTGATGCGGATCAGGCTTGAGTAATCAAGTTTGTTGTTTTCGCTGTCAATTTTGATACTTGAGGTTCTGACGTCACTTTGTCTCATAAACCAAGAACTATAGGGAGAGATTGGTCCAAAAATTCAGTCATGTTTCAAGTGAAATGGTGTTCCGCTATGCAGTTTACATTTCGGTATAAAATGTTATGTATGAATGAAAACCAATTGGCCATGCGGTAGAAATGTTTTTTGTCTTCTGTATTGCTTACCAACCAAAATATATTGTATTTGTATCCGATTACTCGCTGATTCAAAATTTCAGTAGTATATCAAAATACCAAAATACAAGATAGCTGCAGCTCTAAAAACTACCAGGACATTTAATGAATTGAATAAGTTTACATTTCGGTATAAAATGTTATGTATGAATGAAAACCAATTGGCCATGCGGTAGAAATGTTTTTTGTCTTCTGTATTGCTCACCAACCAAAATGTATTGTATTTGTATCCGATTACTCGCTGATTCAAAATTTCAGTAGTATATCAAAATACCAAAATACAAGATAGCTGCAGCTCTAAAAACTACCAGGACATTTAATGAATTGAATAATATATCTATCTTCTCATTGCTCTGTCAATTACATGAAAGGCATCATCACGTTCATATTTTCACAGGTTGAAGTGAATAAGAGTAGGAATGTGCATATGAATTTTGGCGGCAATGACTCGCCTATTAAAGGCGTTAAAGATGACCTTAGAATTTATTCTGTAATATTTCTCCCCAACATACCACTGACAGACTGTTAAATAGGTCGTCTTAAAATATGAGTGGGGAGAAGGGGCCTGCACAGTACAATGATCCCTCGCCACTTCACCTTTTGTGAATGCGCTACTTTGCAGGTTTATAAGTGACGGGAAAACGGTGTTTAAATAGCGCAGGGCCTGCCTTTGAGCAATGTGCGTCACTGCGGACAAGCTTGGGACTGTTTTATCTAGGGGTAGCAAAAAGAAAGTCAAGATCACCAGCAGAGGCGACTAATGAGCTGTCATGGTCGTGGTGGGATCTCGTTACACAGCGGATCAGGCAGACGGGAATCGGGTGGAAGGCAAGGTGTGTCAAGGCAGACCACCAGCCAGATGTACCGCTAGACAGCGGATCAGGTAGCAGGCGTGCATGTGTCAAAGTAGACGAAACAGCGACGATTGACCGGCGAATGGCGTCGATATACATGCCCGAATCAGTGGGTAACACGGCACAGGTGGTGGTGGTGGTAATCACGCCGATTAGCACGCACAGTTCCATATTGGCCACGCACGGCCTTGAGGTCTGGCACGAGAGCGGCGACAGCCATATACGTAGGAACAAGTCCACCGCCGTGCACAAAGAGTCGGCACAATGGCAACTAGCGCTCATAGTGCGGGGCGTGCCTCTGAGCAATGTGCTTCGCTAAGGACAAGTGCAGGGTGCGCAACTTGCTGTAGGTGCATGTAGGTAAAAAGCACTGCTGTTCAGGAGTTGGGAAAACTGATCCCTGATAGCGTGGGGCGTGCCTCTGAGCAATGTCTTCAAGCGCGAGGTCCATGTATCATCTTTTACTTTGGGCTCCTTGTTTAAAAAAATCACTTGTAAATGTTGGCAGTCATTAGTTAATGTTTTCATTTGCTGATTCTGTAAGTGCTGTCACTATTTAGGACTTTTTGTGATCCCAAACCCAGGAGACATCAGAAGCTTGTTCCTTTGTCTTCCATTTATTTTACTGTACACAACTGGCAACACAGAGAGTACTTCTCACATTTCCAGTATCAAGAGAGAGTTAAAGTTGCATCAACACATGGAGAGGTCATTTTTTCTTAGACCAGCCACAGTTATGATTTTATGAAATAAAAATGCAAAATGTACTATATTCAAAATTTGAGCAGAGTGGAAGACGTGCGATGACTTCATGCTACGGGAACTCCCAATTGAACAAACTACAAAACACACACCTATTAAATAAGATTCCATTTTCATCGTTTACCTTTTCCATTTGCTTGTTCAATTCAACTCAAACCTTGTGTAGTAAAGAGAATCATAACTAAAACTCTGAATTGTGCTTTAACACTATTTAAAGATACTCATTACAAGTTCACTAGCTACAGTATGGTTGCAAATATTGCATTTTCCTTTTAGTGTTAATCATTGATTAAATTAATCCCAGATTTGGGGGGAAAATTGCTGAAAAGCAAAATAAAGCTATATTATGATAGAAAAAAAGTGTTTTTTGTACGCACAAAAGTACCATAAACCACACCGCAATTATCAAGGTACGGACTGTACTGTGGGTTATCTACCACTGTACACCTATTTTTTTTTTTAACTTTACAAGTGGCATCCCCCTGTTATTGGCTGAAGGCAGTGCCTGGACATGGCATGTTGTCTTACTTTTTCAGGGGTAAAGCAAGTTGATCATATACGTTCATCCCAGTCATCTCTGGTTCAGTGAGTTAAAAAGTCTGTTTCATGCTGTGATCACATTTGAACGCTAAGATTGGATAAAGAATGGAAAAACAAGTGGTTGTAAGAAGGCATTGACTGATGTGATGTAGCCTTATTCAACATCCCTCTGTAACATTGTTCCCTTCAAATACAGTGGGCAATGATGTCCTGCGTGGTGCCACACCCCAAACTTCAGCTCAGGTCCTCCAGTGGGTGAGCTTTGCTGACTCAGAGATTGTCCCTCCGGCCAGCACATGGGTGTTCCCTACCTTGGGAATTATGCAGTTCAACAAACAGGTGTGTAGCATGTTCAAATAGTACTATTAAATAATCTGCCCACATAACCATGTTTGGATTTTTTTGTACTGTTTTGTGTGTGGGCTATTAGAATGTTTTTCCTGCATTCTTCCCACTTGCCAAAATTAGAGACCCAGATAAATCAGTGACAGCATGTTTTCTATGGTGGGTGGTGAAGTTCTATTTTAAACTTAGAATAATATAAATTTAGTGTCTTGACCTCCCAATTTTAGGCAGTCCCCTATCAATGGGCAAGGCTGTGTCCTTTCTATGGCACAAAGTCTTAATCTGATAGGGTGAGATAATTGGTCCATATTCATCCCAGTCATCTCTTGATTCAGTGAGTCAAAGGCTGGTTCATGCTATGGTCACAACTGATTTGATGGTTCTCACTGTCCTTAAAGGCAACCTTCGTCTCTGCTCAATCATTTGAATTGATTCATCTGCTTTTAGTAATCATTGCAAATGGATATATTATATGCATAATTTTTTTTCCCTCTGGCTATGACCAGGCCACAGAGCAGGCAAAAGAGGATGTGAAGAAGGTGCTTGGAGTGCTCAACCAACACCTGAATACTCGTACCTTCCTGGTTGGGGAGAGGGTCACCCTTGCTGACATCACTGTGGCCTGCTCCATGCTGTGGCTTTACAAGCAGGTTAGCCATTTAAGTATTCAATCCATCCATTATCTGAACCGCTTATCCTCATGAGAAAATAGTAGAATTACTTGGCAAATCACACTTTGTATGACAAAAATCTACTTAATGGAATGTTCCCCAGAAAGTACAAGTTTTCATTTAATACTCCCTTTTTCCCCCCGTGTAGGTTCTTGAACCATCTTTCCGTCAGCCTTATCCCAACGTGACTCGTTGGTTTGTCACATGTGTTAACCAGCCCCAGTTCAAGACTGTCCTCGGAGTGGTCAAGCTGTGTGAAAAAATGGCTCAGTTTGATGGTGCGTCACTTTCTGGTACCGGTACCTCAGCTACATGTTAATTTCAATTGAAAGCTGGAAAAATGCACATTTAAATCTCTAAAGTGTCTAAATTTTGTCAAATTAGCAAAGAAATATATGATTTTTCTACCTAAGACTAATTTAGTGTTAATTATCCTTTATGGATAACAATCATGCTAAGATGCTTACCACTAAATTATGAGATGTCCTTTTTTAAATGCAGACATTAAGAGATGATTGGTTGACACTGTGAACTTAATGCCTGTCAGGAATAATTTTAATTACTATGCTTCGAATTCTCATAACACAATTAAACACGTACACATTAAATTTTGCAGTTTTCTTCACCCATGAAGGCCCCTACATGGAAGTGCAAAGTTCAAATTATTCTAGTTGTTAAATGTAAGTATGACTGATATTCACTCAGACAGGCAGGTCAGATAACACCTATGTGGCAGGATAGTACACTTCCTTTCTAATGTTTTCGTTTAATTTAATTATGGCTTCTCAATTAAGCCAAGGAGCTGCATTGGCACTTTCTAATGGTTTTGTCGTAGAAACAGGAAATGTCAGCTTTTTTTTTTTTTTTTTTTTCCCTCCCCTAGCTAAAAAGTTTGCTGAGATGCAGCCCAAAAAAGATGCACCTCCCAAGAAAGAGAAGGCTGGAAAAGAGGCAGCCAAGCCTCAGGAGAAGAAAGAGAAGAAAAAGGAGGAAAAGAAGCCTGAACCAGAAGAGATGGATGACTGTGATGCTGCTTTGGCTGCAGAGCCCAAAACCAAGGATCCCTTTGCAGAGCTACCCAAGAGGTAGATTAAAGTACAACTTTGATCTTTACCTAACATTGAAATGGTAGTAAACTGTGTTAATAGTTGGAAAGGTTGTTGTCCCCTGTCATTGGGCAAGGTGGTGTCTGGTTGTGACACATAATCTTAATCTGATGGGGGAAGAAAAAACATTAGTCCATATTCATCCCAGTCATCTCTGGTTCAGTGAGTTTAAAGGCTGGTTCATGCTGTGGTCATATTTGAAATCATAACTTCAACGGGAAAATGTTTTTAATAATCTATATATTTAAACATAACTAAACTAAGATATAATTTGTTTTTTCCAGCGCGTTTGTCATGGATGAGTTCAAAAGAAAATACTCCAATGAGGACACCTTAACAGTAGCCATTCCCCATTTCTGGGAAAACTTTGATCCAGAGGGGTACTCAATCTGGTATGCAGAGTACAAATATTCAGAAGAGCTTGCAGAGGTCTTCAAAAGCTGCAACCTTATCTCAGGTGAGCCGAAGTGAAATATATTTAAAGGTATTCTTTTTCTGCTCAATTGTACATTTTCTGAACGAACAGTTCAGGTTCTTTTTTGGGAAGGAGTGTGAGCTAGAAAATTTTTTGGCTTTGTTGCACTTTACCATATCAACAAAATAACATTGTTAATTTAGGGTGTTTTCACACTTGGTCCCTTTCAGCCCTCTAAACGAACTCAGATCGATGACTCAGCATTTTTTGTGCATATGTGAACACGCCAACCGTACTCAGACCCACCTCAGAAGGCGGTCTCAGTACCGTTCGCTAAAAAGTCAACGGTTCACCTAATCTGTGCATTGTGAACACAAAGCGCACTGGGTTCACTTCGCCTTTTTGCACTGTATTGTAACCTCCTTGGCTTACCGTAGATTGGTCACGTGACTGCAGGCGCAAAAACAGAAAAAGAACTCGGTCCTCTTTGAAATACACTCACAATGTGAACACAAAAAGAACTGAGTTTGTTTCTTCTTGGTCCACTTTTTGGTCCACTTAAAGAGGCCTGACTTTGGACCTTTTAAAAGAGTCCAGGTGTGAAAACACCCTTAGAAACACTTAAAATTAGTTCACGTCATCAGTCAGTGAAATGTATTGTTTTTGTCAATGACATAATGCATATTTGATGTAATTAATTTAAAATGTACTTTTATCGTAATCCAAAATATATGCCTTGTGTTTTGCCCCTCCGTTTGGGTTGTCTACTAACATTTGGCAGGTTGTCCTCTTTCATGACACAATGCCCTAATCTGAAAGGGGAAGACACGGTTTTATCCATAATCATCCCATCTCTGAGTTACTGAGTATAAAGCTACCTCACACTGTGGTTATGGTGTAAAACAGATTTCCACAAGACAGCCTCAATCACTCTTGTGTAAATTGTTTTCATGTATTTGCATATTTTAGTTGTTCCTACCACATAATCAAATAATGCTATTCCCTTTGTCCTCCTCAGGGATGTTCCAGCGACTTGACAAACTCCGAAAGAATGCTTTTGCTAGTGTTCTTTTGTTTGGTACCAACAACAACAGCTGCATCTCTGGAATCTGGGTCTTCAGAGGCCAAAACCTGGCTTTCACTGTGAGTGCTTTTAGAACTGCAGAATTACATTAAAAAGTGAAATAACTTTAGGGAAATCAACTTATCAAAGGGCCTTCAGTACATTCAATCGTCAATCCCATTTAATTGCCTCACTGATTAACTCCCTATGACTCGAAGTGACGCGGTTGGATAGGATCAGGAACGAGTGCATCAGGGACAGGGTATGTTAGGTGTTTCGAAGATAAAGCCAGAGAGGCCAGACTGGGATGGTTTGGACATGTACAGAGGTGGGATAGTGAATATATTGGTAGAAGGATGCTGAGGATGGAACCACCAGGCAGGAGGTCAAGAGGAAGACCAAAGAGGAGATTTATGGATGGGGTGAAAGAGGACATGAAGTTAGTTGGGGTGAGAGAAATGGAAGCACAGGATAGGGTGAGATGGAAACAGATGGTTTGCTGTGGCGACAGCTGACGGAAAAAGCCGAAAGGAAAAGAAGATGACTCTGTATGTGAGTTTTGTTGGCACTCCACAAATGTCATCCCTTGTCATTGGGTAAAGGCAGTGCCCAGCCATGGCATGTTGTCTTAATCAGTCAAGGGTAAAGTAAGTTGATCACATTCATCCCAGTCATCTCTGGTTCAGTGAGTTAAAAAGGCTGGTTCATGCTGTGATCACAAAAAGATGAAAATGGAACAAAATATTCAAGCTTAAACCAGTGGCTCATTTGCAGTGGAAAGTGCAAAGTTATGCTGTTATACTAGATCACTGATATTCAAAAGATTGCTTTGTTTTTCCCCAGCTATCTCCAGACTGGCAAATCGACTATGAATCATATGACTGGCGCAAGCTGGATCCTAACAGTGAGGAGTGCAAGACGATGGTGAAGGAATACTTCTCATGGGAGGGAGAATTCAAGCATGTGGGCAAAGCCGTAAACCAGGGCAAAATCTTTAAATGAGTGGACAGCGGCACAGTTTGAACGAAAGCACTTTGCGCTTGTGCTTGCGAAGCTTCCTACCATACAGACTTTGAGCTGTCAGGTTCTAACACAACTGAAACTGATGGTGTTTTGGATTTGTCTGTGGTCCCAACCTTGTTTTGTTGTCATCTTCAAAATAAAGTTTTCCACAATGCTATTGTACTTTGATTTGCGGTCTGACTGTAAACTAGACATCCTGACCTAGTGCATTTGTCCCTAGCCCATTTGATTGAAGTTATGAAGCCTGCTTGGATGAGAGGTGATGCATCTTCCCAGACAACCAGAACAGTAACCAGAACAATCCTGTTGCAATTAATGCTAAGGTCCTGAGAAATGCATCTTATTTCATATGCTACTTTCTAGATTGACATTACAGAAAAAAGCTGCTATGTTCCTAAATTTGGAGCCCTGGTATTTGCTTGCTGTTTACTGCACCTCCTGTAGGGGGCAACAAATGCTCACTTATGAAAACTCATGTGACTGTTCGTGATCAAGACAAAAACAAGTTTCGTAATTTGCATAAAACCGCAGAAATGTTCTACAGCCGTTTGCTTTGTTATTGTCGTCGGTTTCCACTTCAACACTAAGAAGAGCTAAACACTAAAGAATTAAGTGCCATCTGTCTAAAGTATACTTTTGCTGCCTTACAGAGCTGGTTTGAACCTCTGCTCCCTGCAGCCCTGAACAGTATAAGGGGGTTAGAAGGATTCATTTAAACTAACAACGTCTCTGTTAGGTTTCACCACTAATTATAAGAACTCATGGTTAGAAAGTAACTTGATCTATTAACGGTAACAAAACTGAGCTCAAATTTGAACCACACCCAACATCAGTAGTCTTGTGAGACTGCATACAACTTGGAAACAGAGCACTAACATACTTTGCCTATACAAACGACTAACTCATGATTAAAGCAAATTTATGATTTTTTTTTTTATATAACTAATGAAATCCGTCCGATTGAGTCCCCAGCCTAAGCACACGCATGCACGCACATCTTAAGAGATACACATGATTCAGACGTGTAATTTTTTCCAACCAGCTAAGTGCAAATCCACTCCAGTAATGCACCAGGGAGGCCATTTTAGTTTGCTCTGCACGCTCATGGAAATAGAGAAAATGGAAATGTTCCCACAGCAGTGAACACATGACTCACTCATCCTGTGGATCACATTGGACGAGAGAGGAGGGCCGCTGTAACTTGAGCAAATAACTTCGCCCACAGCATTGTAGTGGCTACAACAATACTGGTGGCAAATGGGTGTTGTTACAAGCGCCTTTCCGTCGTGCAAGGAAATATGAAATCAACACAAGTAAACAGTCTTTATGGGTTTTGGCAGATTTTCTGCACAATAACAGAAAATAGCTCCACACAATATCCTGGTTCCCATGTTTAGTCACTTCAAACTTAATGAAAGTGAGCTACGAACAAACTTGTCTTGGGCCAATAGCAACATTTTCCCTTCTATCTTTGCGAGCCTTTCCCCCCTTACTCTTTATGGCCATTGTTTTTTCCTCCTTCCTCTATGCCCATTTTGTCTGTATGAGTGACAGTTTTCCTCCCTAAATTCAGTTGCAGTGTGGGGCTCTCGGGAAGGAGGCGCACAAACACTGGCTGGGTTGTCTCACAAGTTCAGGTTCTGAGATGGCTGTCTCCCTCCTCCCCCGTGGGAACATGGTCATGTTCTGCGCATCTGATTTTACAGGATATACTCTGAACCCCCCAGGTCTAATGCTCTGATCGTACCAGAGCACCTAATGAGAAATGATCTGTCCAAAGTTAAAGTTATGGGCGGCACGGTGGTTGACTGATTAGTACGTCCACCTCACAGTGTGGGTTGGGTTCGATTCCGGCTCCGGCCTTCATGTGTGGTGTGTGCATACTCCTCCCCGTGCCTGCGTGGGTTTCCTCTGGGTACTACTCCGGTTTCCTCTCACATTCCAAAGGCATGCATGTTGGCCGATTGACCACTCCAAACTGTCCGAAGGTGTGAGTGTGAGTGCAAATGGTTGTTCGTCCATGTGTGCCCTGTGGTTGGCTGGCAACCAGTTTAGCGTGTCCCCCGCCTGCCGCTCAAAGACTGGTGGGCCAGCGACCCTTGTGAGGATAAGAGGTTCAGATAATGGATGGATGGATGATAGTTGAATGAAAGTTATCGCAATTCTAAAAAACAATTTATAGTGCATCCAGAAAGTATTCACAGCTCTTTTTGTTTCTCATTTTGTGATTGTTGCCACCTGATTCCCAAATGGAAGACTTTTACAATTTACAAATTAAATAGCTCACTGTAAAAGGGAGCTACTTAATTATTAGATACTAATTAATCTGTACGGCTGATGCGCAATCTAAAACGTTTTTTTCTCAAATGATTAATCAGTGTTGATAATGATATCCATTCTAGTAAAGAGTCGAAGACACTGAGACACACTTAACACTGTATTTACTGATTTTCATTTGATTTATGATTTCTATTTATAACAGTCGAACTTGACTGCTGTGTTTGCATATTAGTAACATTTTAAACTATGGCGTGTTCCGACTTTATAGACCAATTCAGGTCAGAGTGCCACTGCAGCAGAAGAACTCTGAGGCCCATCCATCCATTTTCTATACCGCTTGTCCCCACGGGGGTCGCAGGTGTGCTGGAGCCTATCCCAGCAGTCATCGGGCAGTAGGCGGGGGAGACCCTGGACCAGTTGTCAGCCAATCGCAGGGCACACAGAGACGAACAACCAGTCGCACTCGCACTCACAACTCGGGACAATTTGGAGTGCTCAATCGGCCTAATAAGCAGTTTTTTGGGAAGTGGTAGGAAACCGGAGTGCCTGGAGAAAACCCACGCAGGCAGGGGAGAACATCCAAACTCTACACAGGGAGGGCCGGCGGTGGAATCGAACCCGCACCCTCTGAACTGTGAGGCGGAAGTGCTTAACAGTGCTTCACTTTGCCACCAATTCTGACCTCTAACCTCTGAGGCCCGTTGGGATGTAAAATTATAAAGCACTTTGGGAAAAGAAGGAACAACATGTACTGTATAGTAGCATTAGCAAACTATCAAAGCAGTTGAATCCATCGTCTCTTCGTGCTCTATCAGGGATGTCAAACATAATTTCATTGCAGTTCACAAATACAGTTACATTCTGGTTGCCCTCAGGTGGGGCAGTTAAATCAGTGAAACCACAAATGTATATTTGCTAAGAGTGTACCTGCACACCACAAATCTCCATGTACTTGTCTTGTTGGTAAAGTCATGGTTTGATTCACATTCAGTACAGTAAGAGAGCAAAAAGCAGAACGAATGGTTTATCCTTAGTGTAAATAGGAACAGATTTATTGACTTTTGAAATGAAAATTAAATAACATAAATTACAAAAAATATTAGCATATGGTTCACATCTCTAGATTGTGATCTAATTTGTTCATGAGTCTAATAGTGTGTGGGTAAAAGCTGTTTTTTAGTCTAGTCGTTCTGATTGCTAGACTCCTGTAGCATCAGCTGAAGAAATCGTTCTCATAAATTTCCACATCCATCTAGAAATCTTAATAACCAAGAACTACAATATATTAGCTATCAATGACACCTTAAATGCGAAATTTAAAGTTACTGTAAATTATCTGCCTATTATCACCCAGTAACTTGGCATTAAAAGTGCACATAATTTAAACTAAAACACACTCTATATGAGTTAAGTAAGCAATAGCATAAGTAATTAGAAACTTATTTCCCAATTATTAGCATTCATTGAATTAACTAGTGCATCTCACTAAACCATTTACTAAGCACATCTAAAACAATATGTGAATGATAGTTAGCAGCACATGGTTTTTGCCCCAGTGCCGCACTTGTAACACCACTGTGATGAACCCCCCTTATTTATTTATTTTCATTTGGCTCTATGTATGTATCTGAATGCCCAGGGAGAGTCTGTTTAAATGCTGCTAAAATTTGCATTTTTTTTCTAACATACGTAGCCATGACATCTGCAAGTGAGAAGTTGAGCTGCACTGCAGACTACAAATGTGACAAGAGTGCAAGGGTATTATACCGCTTGTTCTCCTCATGAGTTTTTTGAGAGAACCCTAATTATTGTGATGATTGACCCTGATTCTTATTATGATTTTTATGGTATATAACTAGTATTGAATGGAAAGCAAAAAAAATTGTGGCAGGCTTTCATAGTCACGGACCACTTGCAGTGGAGGGGCCAGACTTGGCCTATGGGCCTTGAGTTTGATGCCTGTAATCTGTAGCTTCACTATACTCAGTTGTTCCCTTGTCTCTAATGGTCATTTGCATGGCTCGTTGCTACATCATTTACAATCTGTTTTGATTAACACCTTGAAAGTACAAAAAAAAATTAAAGATGAAAAAGAAACAACAACAAAAACAGTGGCAGTAAAATGGCCTACTTCTTCACAGTTCTACGGTTTGGTACTCAAATCTCTTCTCCTACTGTGGATACAATCTAAACATTGAAGCTGTTTCTTTTTTTGCTTCATCCTATTTTGTTCAGAGATGAGAGACATATAATTAGACAAGGAATGCACAACTTTTTTTTCTTTTAAAAAAACGAAGCAATGGCTGCTGGCCTTAAATAGACAAGGCCTTCCCCCTCTGACATGTTTAAGGGCTCTGCCGTAGCCTTTATGGCCCAGAGAAGTCAGTTGGCGTAGGAATGTCTCCAAGTGGACAAAAACAGCTCTTGACTGCCACACATGCACAGAGCCACCCTCTGAGTTTTTATAGAGGCTTCCTCACACTCGAGTTTGGGGTTGGGCTTAAAGATCCCGCTAAGCACACAAACACACTCAACTTCAGGGGCAATTAAGGCAGGAAAATGGATCCTTACTCAGCATTTGAGGGCTTTACTCCTTGACGTGGACCCGCAGATATTTTAATGGTAAAGCAAAGGCAACTAGAAAAAAACCTGTATAGGAATGCATATCTAGGGGTTGTGTAACAGTATCCTAGGCAGAAAAGTGAGCGCCAGATTGTTTAGCGGGGCCTTTCTCCTCCTTTGTGTGCTCACAGTTACACATTTCTTCGTGGCACTTAAATGCAGTGTAGCCATTCAGTACCGGAATGCTATGAGGGAGGTCAGAGAGAATTCTGCCAAGGGGCGAAAAAAACAAAGCCCCACGAGAGCAGCAAAATACAAAATGACACAGTATCGTTACCAAAGCAGACGCCGTTACGTAACAAAACGAGGCGTTTATTTCTCGGGCAGTTTGTGTTGCCTTGCGGTGTGAGAGTGCATGATGGGAGGGAAGAAAGGCAGAGGTACGGTAGAGGGAAAACAGGCAGCCCCTGCTTTCCTGGATGTGAAACCCCAGAGTCGCCTCCAGCTCATATTACTCGAATCTGAAGGTGGAGCATGATGACTTCTACTGTCACAGAAAAGTAAAATGAAGGCACTCTCTGATGACCACAATATTGCGAAGTATTGATGCAGGCAATGATCATAAAGTGTTGCTACTTAGGGTGTAGTAGAACAACACTGAGAACATATGCCTCTGTAAACAATATCTTCCCAGACACTTTGTGGCTTGGGCGTGTACTGAAAGTTCAGTCTTCAACTTGGCCGCTGGTTATAAGTTCTGCCATGAGATTGACTCATGATCAGTCCTGTGTATGGACCCCGCCTTTTCACCCAAAGTCAGCCGGAATAGGCTCTATTTACCCGTTGCCCTCATGAGGACAAGTAGAGAGAGGTATGGTTGTCAATTCTCATTCAACAGAAATATAAAGCATACCACCTACAATAAATTGAATGAGCCGCAGTGTGTCCGCTTCTTTTGTAGTGGCACGTTGAGGCCCTGACGTATGCTTTTGAGGAAATAGTACAGTACATACTATGACCCTCACATGTACTGTAAACGCTTCACTTCACATGTTTGGACTTGCTGGTGGTTTCATCCCACCCAGAGGAAAAAAATTGGGGTGTTGAAACATTTACAGTTATGAGTGGAATGCGCAGCTCGGGAAGGAGTCTGCAACAGACGGGAGGTGTTCCTCAGGGTGAAGCAAACGCTCACAAACTTCCCAATCACTCGGCCAGGAATCAAGACAGTGTGGGTTAATTAGTTGTAAACGTTTCATAACTGTATGTATCTGTGAGATACATTACTGTCTCAACGCTGAATAGTGAAGGAGGTTCCTCAGTAACTTCATTACTGTGCAATCGATGTGGTGGCAGAAGCAAGGCTCAACTTGCAAAGGGAGGAGTGTGTCAGTGTGTCATTTCAAAGAAAATAAAGTACAAGGCGGAACCAAAGTTCCTTATTACAAACTGTTTCGTAGCATGTGATATTTATCCATACACACAAAGGCCATTGCTAGGGAAACAGCCCAGCTAGTACCTGCCCCTTTGCTTATTTTGTTGCTATAGCAGCCATCCCAGAATAATCTTTTCACCCCCTCCCTGTTCTTCCCTCGTGTTTGTGAGTCATAACTGGCTGTTGAAACCACAATTCAGTGTTTCTCCTTTTCCTCGCATTCTTTTCAATGCCCAAGGACCAACTCTGTGAATCATCTCTGTGCGTGTGTGTTTGTGTGCGGGGATTTCCAGGAAGATACATGACAGATACACAACAGTGATACGTTACTATGGCGATGTACCTGACATAACCGGTCCCAGTCCGAAAAAGGAGTTATAACAATTTATAATTCAAGTTTTGCACATTGTTGCCATCAACTACAACTAATTTGGGCCGAGTTGTAATCATGTAGGTTGTGATCTTAGCTTTTTGTAGGTTTTCAGGAGCGCCAATATGTTTGCTCCGTCTGCTGAGTCACTGCGCTTTGGGGCAAAGTAGCACAAAATCACAAGTGTGTAAACATCTTACAATACATACCGCAAGACAAAGATTGTTTTGAGACAAATTAAATTAATGTTTTCTGTCTTGGTGAATGGCCATGAGAATACAATGCCTTTGTTTCACTTTTCTTTTACTATTTAGCAAAGATCAGGAGAAACTAATTGGTGCTGAATGAATTAGTTCAATTAATGTTAAAAACACACACAATGTGGGTCTGTTTTCATATTTGGGCTACAATTATTAAGCACACTACTGTTCAAAAGTTTGAGATCACCCAGACAATATAGTGTTTTCCATGTAAACTAACATAATAGCACAAGGCTTTTCTAATCATCCATGAGCCTTCTCACACAATTAGCAAATACAACGGACCATTAGAACACTGGTTGCTAGAAATGGGCCTTTATATACCTACGTAGGTATTGCATTAAAAAACAGAGATTTTTACCATTATAATTTACCACATTGATAATGTATAGAGTGTATTCATGATTAGTTTAATGTTATCCTCATTGACAAAAATAGCTATTTTATTTTAAAAATAAGGACATTTCCAAGTGATCCCAAACATTTGAAAGGTAGTGTACATTATGGTCAATTTATGTGAGCTGGACTGTTACGGGCCTTTTGAGAAGATAATGCATATAAGGCTGTAAAGTTTTAATTGTAAAAAAGCCATGTTGTAATAGTAGTATTGTGAAAAAATAATTTCGCGACATCTCACGTGTTGTTTCATTTATTGCACATACATGATTTTGATTCACTCAGGCCACAGTCGCACCACTGGTTATGTTGGTGTCCTTTTGTCATCACACCGACAAGGTTGTATTGTGCATGAACAGCTTAACGCGCTGTTGTTGTTTCACTCGATTAAATTTGCAGAGTGAATGACCACTTTTGCGAAGTATTCTAGGGTGCAAAAGCGATTCTTTCAAGACTTAATTGCATTTCAACACAGCTAAGAAGAGTTTGCAATGGAAATGCTGTTTGTGTTAATCACAAGCTTGCCTTGTTGAAGTGCAATGATTTGATCAGGTAAACATTTATGTTGTGACAAATGCAGACTATATGTTAGCAGTCCAAATTACAAGTCATGTACAATTCATACTATCATTATTGTTTTTAGACCAGCCCTGTGTTTGGCTGGCAACTAACCAGCTCTCCCGCAAACATCATGAAGACAAATGCTTGTGAATATTGACATTCATCCAGGAGGCAAATTAGGACAAATGCTATAGCAAATTAATTTGATTGCATGTTAGACCACCCACCCTTATTTGTTCAGCATAAGGGCTTAAACGTTCCAGTTTCATTGATCTTTTGATCTTTTATTACTTTGAACAGGAGTTACGGAATATATATATTTTTTTATACAGTACATTGAAATACTTAAAAAAAAAATTCAGGAATGTAAGTTAAGTTTAAACTGGATTCTATAATACATTCAAGCATTACAAAAAACATGTTCAGGAATGTTAATTACTACAATTTAGCATCTCAGGAATAAAATGTGATCAATTTCTTGGGGAAAATAGAAAATTGGAAAATTCACAGCTATCTTTGATGATTATATTTCCAAAGAAGATTGTCCTTTCAAAATCTACCACATACTGCTATGTTGATGATTGCAGAAACACAAAATACTATTTTATTAATTACCAACTTCTTTCATTTAGGGTAGTTAGGTCATAACCCATAAACATTGGGTGGGCCATTAAATTGTTAAGTATTTACATACTCTTTCTTTTTCTCCCTCTCTTGAAGCTCATGCTCCAGGCTTTTCACCTTGTGCACCTGAGTTGTTCGCTGTGATTTGACAGCATTGGTAACTTACCGTAAGTGTTCACATGACTCATTGTTCTTCATTAAAGAGTTATCCTCTGGTTCATCCCAGTCAGATGTTTACAACACTGAATCTTATTTTTCTTCTTCTATACTAGATCACATCTTTTCTTTTTGGTATATAGTGTTAGTATAGTTGTAATGTTGACAATCTGGTGTTTGTTTTATGCTCCCGGTACATTTCAATTCAATTCAGTTTTTTTTTTTTTCTTTGAGGAGTAGTTTTGTTAATCGATTACTTCATTTAAGTAGCATATTAGTAATTTTGAGGAGCATTTTTTGGCAGATTAATGCCAGGCACCGTGGAGGCCATGATTACTGCCTTAGAAGCAAAACTGCAAAGATTTGTCACACTAGCTAGCATGCTGAAGCTTGTCGCTTGTGTTTTGATGAAGTGCAAAAAGCAAATTTCGACTTGCAAACTGCGATGCAAAACCGCTTACCTCGAGCCTTGAAAGACAAGAAACACATTATCACTGATACTTTCAGAACTCGGCTGAATCTTTGAGGCGAGAACAAAACCAGTGACAAATTGTTCATCAGATATTATGCTTTAATAGTTGAGTGCGCAAAGAGAAGATTGTTCTCAAGGTCACAATTTGGAGTTCAATACGAGTCCAAACTTGGCAATCGACATGGCTGCTAGCTTTCATGCTCGATTGAACAGTTTAACAACAGCTATCAATTGAATTATCAGCTTGATGTGCACTATCCACATTCTGTAATGGAATGCTTGGACTTCTCTTCATCTTTATGGTTCTGTCAGATAAATGCTCAAGTCGGTGTGTGCGCAAACAGTCGCGCCCCAATCTGATATCTAAATGTTCTCTCCTTTGCTGTCTAAGCTATCCTGTTTTCATTGTAGCCATGAGCGTGAGTGACTCAGAGCACATCTGAGCCAAGTTATTTGCTCTCCATCAGGATGGTCGGCACACCTACAACCATGCAGGAAAAACACTCATTTGCACATATCCTAGTATTCAGCTCAAGTGACCTGCCTTGAAGTAATGGTAGGCAGGGATTTGGTTGATTAAAATGTGTTGCCAGTGTGAATAATGTTAAGAAATCGTCCTCAATTGTAATACACAAAATCCCTGATTGCACAATAGTTTGGATTTATTTGACTGTGTTTATCTGCTGATAGGGTCATCTAAGTCCCACTGTTGAATGATTTTAATGGGTGGGGCTCAGGAAAGACTCGCTTAGATTTGACTCATCATTTTAAACACAAATTCTTTTGAAACAGTAAACACCCCGTCACCCTCGGCAGATGTAAAACGGTGGTTACTCACGACTAGTTCTGTGAGCATGGAAATCTTAAAGGTTGCAAAGCATGTTATACAAAAGAAAACATGTTTCACAAAAGTTGTCCATCTGGAAGCCACAATAGCTGTGAGCTGAAATAATTCTTCAAAAGGCCACGCCTCATCAGTGAAGCACATGCGCGGAGCTGAGCAAACAAGTGCATTAGTAGAACACACGAGAGAGGCACATGACACCAAACCATGCTTCTTGTGTGCTGCAACACAAATGCAACATGGCATCGTCATACGGAATATTTACCTCTATGTAATGTGAGGTAGTTGAGTCTGATGATGATGATGATGGAGCTGCGAAGGGATCCCTCCATGAATGCACAAAGTCGAGGCAGAGACTCCAGGGGGCCTACTTCAAAGGAAAAAACTTGTTTGTAGTTTGAATATTTGGTGGGACATACGATGGAACTTTTCTGATACACGTCATACATTCAAATATTAAAATCAGAAACAGTAACCACTTAGAAATAATGGGAAAGTATATGTATGTCAAAATAGAGCGAAGCATAACCTTCATACCATATGTTGTTTATTGAACATGCTGTGAAAAAGTGTTTTGGTGTTAGTAGCTTTGTAGAGTTGCCAGTTGTGTTAGTGTATGACTCCCCACTTAATTCAATGTTCTCACTGACTAACTCACTCACAGAACCTCCTGTTGATCAAAGTCCTGCAGATTTGCAATGTTTATTTACAACACAGCTGCAGTCCAAGGAGTAGAGAAACTAGAAGTGTGGCTTATCTAAACTCACTCCGCAGCTTTTATATCAGCATTCACACCAATTCACACTCAGTAGCTTCTGTCCTTCACACTGGATCTAGAACAACAACATCTACGGTCTTGTGATTGCTGCAACAAAATATTAAGGCAAGTGCACATGAATGTGCGTGTCGTTGTGCCACTCCCTGTTGTGCTGCAGCAGACAGTCACTTCCAGCCACAAAAAAAAAAAAAAAAAAATCATGGGCGTGACAAATGGACCAGAGGTGTTTCAAGGACTCCGAACAGTTAATGTGCACTGTACAAGCTTGCGTGTAAACTATGTAGTAATAAACACTTAAGTGTACTTTTCATCCAGGGTTTTATTTAAAAGCCTTCATTTGGCATGCCACTACTGGCCATGATTCTAACATGAATTTAAAACAATGCACTCTCCTTTCATTGCTACTTGTTTGTCATGTGAACCGCATATGCTTTTATATCCCAGGATAGGTTTTGTTTGTTTCAACACAAGCGGCAAAGTAAAAAACATTTTAGTTTCAAGATGAGTTTGAGCATGCTGCATTTGCGTGGACTGGGTGTGACACAGGGCCTCAGCCAAAATGTCAGCGTCTTGGATTGATGTCCATTGATAGTGAGAGAAAATGGGAAACATGTGAGGGGCTGTGCATGCTACAATGAGCGGGTTTTTAAGCGCCTCATCAAATTTGCACCTGTTTAAATATATGTAACTGTCTTTTACTAAAAAAGCTGGAAGGGAAGAAAGTACAGTAATGCTTCCTTCTTATAGTTTCTGATATTGCTGTTTTTATCAAAGCAGAAATACAAAATGTACGAGCGAAAGAAACGATTGGAGTAAAAGTGGAGTCAGTTAGCTTTTCAAAAACATTTGAACCTAAAGTAAAAGCTAACTTAAGTACTATATGCAATTTTCAAGCAAAGCACTCGAGTCATTTAAAGTCTTTTAAATGCCTTCTTAACATGTTTAGATCACTGTGTGGTCCCCATTTTCTTTTATCATCTTATGGAACTGTGAACAAAAATATTTTAAAACAATTTCCTATGGGCTTATGACACAAGAAATTCATTTAAAATTCAGCACATTGTAGCTATTATAATAAGGCCACAGACATAAATGTGTTAGAATCATATGGGGAGGCCAAAGCTGCTTTATCAAAAAAGAAGAAGTGTACGTCACGTGTTTGACATCAGTCATTGCAGGCTAAATTACATTACTTAAGTAAGAAGTGATCCATCCAGCCATTTTCTGTAGAGCAAGTCCTTTATTGCAGCTGTTCCAAACCTTTTAATGCCACTGGCCAGGTGCACAATAAAGACATTTTTTGACTGATTGGCGTAGAAATGAATAAAAACTAATGATTAGATATTCGCTGAATGTAGCTTTGGAATTAGTGTGCGATATTAGGCGGCCCCAAACTCTTGTCTGTTAATCCAGGGTGCCGAAGCAGTTTTGATTGATTTATTGCCCCATTTGTAAACGTGTTGTGACAGTTAACAGATAATAAGGGTTTGGTGCGTATGAGTCAACGATTAATCGTTTTTTTTCAATCACCCACTACGTATCATAGTTCAGGTCGATGAGCCGAGCTATGATATGGTATGGTGGATACGGTAAGGACACATCCAGACTTTCTCCAGCGGCCCCTCACATAAGTTGAGTTTGAGATCCCTGAATCAAAGTCTTCAATGAATCTAGTGTCTCTTGGATTTTGGGAACAAGCCTGAGCATAGGCAAACCCCACTATGGCCAGAGGCGAGATGTGAACCTTGAACTCTGAGTCAGATATGCTGTCCAATATGTGATAGTAGATATGTACTTTTATACTTTTGCTGTGTATTGTATATTTTTATACTACTGTATTAGTAGTGCAATATGTTAACAAAGGTAAAGTTCTTTTGTCATAACCTTACGGTTGACATTTGCTTTCTTTTTTTGCTTTAAGGTCCCCCATGTGGAGTAGTCAGTTGACCCATGGCTACGAAGGGCCGCTCCCTCGTAGGTTGTCCCATGGCAGCGAAGAACCACTCCCTCGCACTGGTCCCCTCCCCTCTGGAAACCAGCAACCCAACCCAGCACCCTATCCGAGCACTCTGCTCAGCCCAGAGGAGCAGCTACACAGGGAAAAAAAGAAGTTAAAATCAACTCAGCAGAGAGGAGGGAGGGAGAAAGAGCGGGTGGGAGGAAAGAAAACGCCCTGGAAACTTTGCTTGATCGAAAAGTTGGAGAAGTCATAGAATTTCGTCAAAGTTGAGAAGCGCTCTTCTTGGACTGGGTAGAAGGGAAAGACGACAACGTTTTCAAGGATGCTCAAGCTTGTGTGAGGCTTCTCGGGCGCAACGTGTGCGCACAGGTATGGATCCAGTTTTATACTATACATACTTCATATTCTCGCTGTCATCTGAGCTTTATCTCAAGTAATTATCATAGGGGAAAAACATTGTAATAATTAACAAAAAGTGGAAAACTTGGCAGTCCAGCATTTCTGTCACAGTTCAGATGGCAGTAGTGTTGAGTGTGAGTATCACGAGTGAACATTTCTTAGTGTTTTTTTTTTTTTTTTCTAAAAGGCGGGGGTGATGTTAAAATGTTATGATAATTCCCCTTTTAAGTTAAAATAGAGCAGGTTCCAAAAGTGGGTGTGTACCTGCAGGAGCGGAGTGGAATTGCGCACTTCACTTTTCCTTTAACTGCGCAACAGTTTGCGAGTCAAAGACTTTTCATGGATTAAAGCTGAACTCGCTGTGATAGTTACTGCGTTGTATTTGCATTGGGATTTGTTTGACTAAAAACTCCGATACATTCCAAAATTGCTCAAATTCAACACGTGGATTTGTGGTTTTCAAGTTGCACTGGAGTATTCCGCACACTTGATGACAGTTGAATAGCGCAATGACTGTCAAGATAAGATTCAAATTGGCAGCGTTGATCTTATCACTTGATGTTTTCCTGCGTTGTCTGTCAGCATTGGCAAAGGCTTGCAAGGCACGTCGACGTTTAAAAAGTAAAGTTACAAAGCCATGCGCGTCTGAAGCCACCAACCAGTCTGGGTGTGGATTCCTCTCCTTCGCCTCCTTCCACCCCCTCCTTTTTCTCTCTGCCTGTGTTCTTCTCCTCACAGAGGCACACCCTTTCTGCAGCTGAAATCTCCATGCTTAAACATTTATAGCAAATCTACCAAAAGTACCAAAACGTATCAACAGTGCTGGTTGCGGAAAGGAAATATATGCTTGGTTTTAATAACTTTAAACCAATAACTTTAACTTTAGTTTACTTGTCATTATGCAATTGAGGTTATTGGATAATTGAAAACATACAATTCTGGTTCATCGTTGTAATATGTGTATGTTTTTTTTTTTTGTGATAATTTCTTTGAGCCCTGGGTTTGCATAACTTTCCAGGAATAGATTGTCATACAGTGGAAAGTTTAAACAAGTTTAAACAAGAAAGTTTAAAGTTGCTGTTTTGACCTCATGGCTCAATGCTACAAATATTTTGTTCTGCCAGATTTTTCCTCTTTCTCTGTTTCTTCACGTGTCCTTGGTTGGACAGGGGCACAGGGCAGGAGAGATGAGGGTAGAAGGAGAGAGGAAGAAGGGAAGCGAGAGTACGAAGGAGGGAGTCAGTGAGGGGGGGCAGGGGTGGTGGTGGTGGGGTAATGGAATGCAGTGGTTTGGAAAGACAAGCTAATTGAAACCAGGTCTGAGGCATAAAGAGGGAACTAAGCCTCTGCACGTTGGTGACTAAGATGTCTTTCCTGTGTCTACAAGTTTGATAAAAATATATAACATCTTTTCAGATATGCTTCCAAGTAGAATCTTCTTCATCTGGATCAAGTTCACTCCAAGCGAGTAAAACCGGGGTGTGTGTGCATGTCTGTGTGTGTGTGTGTGTGTGTGTGGGGGGGGGGGGGGGGGGACTGGGTTACTGCAGCAAAAAGTCAACTCATCTCTTCATCTCTCGTTGAATTCTATCAAAGAGTAAAATGTCAACGTGTGCAGTTGCCCAGCCTCGCAGCGCTCGCCTGCCACACCCAAAAAAGAAAACGCATTTCAGTGCACTGTTGCTCTTCTCTGCAGACTCTTTGCTGTCGGTTCTAAGGTTGTAAATGTCTGGCGTTTCTCAAATTGCTCCTGTCAAGGTGATTAACTCTGACATAGGTCGCTCACAGAGCCAAATCATTCTCGGGGGGCGGGCAAAGGGTCTCTTGTAGTGTACTTTGGCAATAGTACTCTTGAAATGTCATTCTTCATGTTTTACTTGGTGATAATGTGGTGTGAAGGTTGTATAACATGTTACTCTGTCATGCATATACCTGCATGACACAAAAATGAATAAATATGCAATGTAGATTGGAGGTGATGAAAGCCTCAGAACTGGTTGTGAAAGACTCCCCAGTGAACGGGGCCTTGTTCTGGCTCGAGGCAAATGCCGTTTGTTTGAATACTCATGTCACTAAGCAATGAACTGACACAGAGACTATATTATGGTGTCATGTGAAGTTGTTGAAACCGTTTTCATCAAAAACACTCTTTTGCATGAAATTATGCTATTTTCATCCTGTCACTCACCTGGCACTTTGGTGCCTGTGCCAACCATGTGACAGTGTGTCATAAGCTATCATGGAAATCAGTAAAGGCCAGACCTCCGCCAAAATGCAACTGATCTTATTTGCACCCACTTATCAATACAAACCATCAACATTAAGTAATTTATAATAATAATAATAATAATAATAATTATTATTATTATTATTATTGTTATTATCATAAATTAATCAATGATCACCTGACCACCAAGTTTTTGCACAGTCTTGCTCACTAATGAACAACAGCACTTTCATCCTTAAGGCAAAGGCTTGGCATGTTTTTTTTTTTTTTTCAGCACTGGCTGGTCTTTTCTTATTGCATTGCCATACTGGCCAAAAGGAACCGTATGAGCCAGGGAGAACGGAAAGAAAGTGGTCTCACACACTTCCGTTTCCTTTTCCTCTGTTGGGCCTGTTAGAATGTTGATAGGAGGACAAACCAATGTGGGGAGGCAGCCACAACGTGCTTGGATCGATTATAGAGGCTAAACTTAACAAGGGTGACAGCTATTGAATCATGAATTTATATATATATATATATATATATATATATATATATATATATATATATATATATATATATATATATAATTTTATATATATATATGTATATATACACTATATATATATATACACTATATATATACATATATATATGTATATATGTGGAGAGCAGGTTTTTAGATACTTAGTAAGTGTTTCTGTGAGGGGAGTTTTCACATTCTCTAGCAGTGTCTAAACATGTAACCATAGTGTGTGAAGTTTTTAAAAGCCCTCCTAGACAATCCACACTGCAGCCACTCCCTTCTCGTCCATCCAGTGCGCAAGTTTGGAATGTCTCACAATGTCCGCAGTGTGCGTTGGCTGTCTGTAGAGATTACGTGATTTGAGAGGTGTGGTAATACATCTGCCATAAAACAAAACTTATTTACATAGAAAGCCTTACAAGCCAAATTGTCTCACGAGGGAAGACATGCTGCAGTGTTATATTTACCGCTGCCTGTTTGTTTCTGTTTTTTTTGTGACTAACATAATTCAAAGGTTACTTTCAGATTTTTCATCAAACAATTGAACCACCAGAAAAAAGTAGATCAAGGATTCTTTCTGTAATTTTTATCAAACAGCAAATAGGCTTGCTTTTTTCCCATTGCAATCTCAAAAATAATTTCAACTTTTCTTCAGGTCTAATTTTCTGAGCACTCTGCGTCAAAGAAAGTCTAATAACTATAAATATACCTTCTGAAACTATGCTTGCAATTCTGCCCTCCTTTTCACCTTTTGCTCTCTAGCTCTATGAATGGACTTGCACTTGTTCTTGTTCCAATGGCAGCTGTCATGGACAGAAACAAATCCAAACTTAATTATGAAGTGTCTAATGCTGCTATGGATCATGTGCAAAAGCCTCACATGCTATCTTGTTTTTGTTGTGGCAGTTTTCGCACATGGTAATATAAGCCGAGGTAAAGAAAATATGATATTAGTACTGTGAAAAACAGTTGTTGAAAGTTGTCCTGCATCCTAATATTGCAGAAAGGAAAATAATGGAATCAGTCCAAAAAAAGCAACACTTCTTGACAAAGCCTTGGTGTTTTGAAGGAAACACTCCCTCTCAAACATCAACCTCAGGAGAGGAAATTCAATCGAAGGTCCTCCCACCTCACATATCCAGTAATGCAAGAGAAAACAATGAAAACCTGCCCTGCATCTAACTCGACCTTAAATTCGACCTTGTTTCTATCTCTCGTTTTTTTCCAACCTCTTCCAAACTGACAAC
Source organism: Syngnathus floridae (assembly GCF_059516105.1). NCBI lineage: Eukaryota > Metazoa > Chordata > Actinopteri > Syngnathiformes > Syngnathidae > Syngnathus > Syngnathus floridae. The sequence goes on along the minus strand of NC_142413.1, from coordinate 17,039,125 downwards.
AGTTTTAATAAGTGGGCAAGCTGGCGTCAGTGGGCAGGCTTTGTTCTCATTCAGGACTTGTGGTTTGGTTTAGGGATGCAGTACTGAACGTTGACTGTGGAGCACAGAAGAGAACCACTTATCTTGACATGCATTCCTTTTCTATGCGTCACACATACATACTTTATCTGCATGTTTTCAGGAATAGTGAGCGGAGGCCTTCTCCCCATACTGTAGTTGTACAGTGTGAGAACAGGGAGTCCATTTTGCTCGACAATAATTTGCTACCACCTTTCTTCCCTCTCTTCTTTGTGGCCTTTATTTTCGCGCCTTGCCGAACCCTTTAAAGTGGCTTGCTCACTCACACTTGAGCCGTAACCACGGTCACACGGCTGCTGTTTTGTGTTCATCAAAATGATTACATTTGGCAACCAAGTTGACGTGAGCTGACTTGAATCCCAGACTGATTTGCCGTACTAGGGTTAGCTGTTTGAACAAAGGTGTACAACACGTGTTTAGTTGCATGACTGTAGCACAAATGTAGCCAATAACAATTTGATAGTGATCTTTGATAACCCAGTGTTTCAGAGCGCATGCTGGATGGTGAGTAATGTGAATGTGTGTGGTGTTCTTGTTTATTTAAGCAGAACCTGCACATTGGGGGTGTGGTGGCCTCACTGTAGACAGGGGGAGTGGGGTGGGCAGCACAGAATGGAGCCCGAGTGAGGCAGGAAGAGAACATTTCTGTGGAGTTAGTCAGTGCGGGGAGAGGCTGGGCTCCCTTCCAGCTGGCCCGGCAGCTCTATCAAGGAATGTGTGCGACTGAAGGTCTGGGTGGGGCCATGCTCTGAGCTTCTCCCGCCGCAAGCATAGCAGAGGTGAAGCAATGTGAGTGGACTTGTGGACTCCACAGGCAGTGCTTTCTTCTGTACATGCATTTTTGTGTACCCACTGTTGGTGTCCACTGTGTGGTCTCATATTTGGGTATCAAGGGTGTCTGTTATCTTTTGACACACTACAAAGTCAACACAAGTGAATCAGCAACAAATCTCACCACAAGCAAGTCATAACATGATACAGTTCACACACCTAATTTTGTTTTCTGTAAATTTAGTGACTACACCTGTGAGTTTGTTTGAATCATTTCATGGCATTGCTGTTTCAACAGCAGCCTGATGATTATGATACCGCAACAAGAGTGCGGGATGCAAAGTGTGCACAGCTGCTGTACCACAGCTCTCCTTACGCAAACAAAAGAACAACTGCTATCGGGTAGCATTTATCTCAGCAATGTTCCTACTATTTTGGAGGAAAGTTAGTTCAAATATGCAATACCGACAAATTAGGCAAACTAAGGGTTTTGGAAAGAAATATCACTTTTTTTTTTTATAACTTAACCGACTAATGATAATAATTGGGAGAAGTTAACGATGGAGCTGCACAGCCTGTCGCAAAAGAATTATTCCGAGGGGCATGTTCCCACTGGTAGATGCCTGCCTTTAAACACATTCAGTCTGGTTCTGTTTGTACTTTGCTCTAACAAAGAGAAGGCTTTGTTTCCAAATGTGCCAGTGGGCTGAAGCAACAATCTGCGGTAGTCATGTAAGAGCTTGAGCAAGTCACAGCAAGAAAACATATTAACGATGCCAGAAAAGTGATATTTAAAAAAATGGATTAAGAATTGAGCTGTGCAAATACTTAAATATATGATAAAACATTGCCAGTTTTTTATTTTATTTTAAGGTAAACACATCCGATGTTAACAATATGATAACAAGTTGGCTATATGTCATGGAGAGTCAACCTTTCACTGCGGAACTGGAAAATCTAAATTGAGCATCATTATCTTCTGTTTCTTCTTTGTACAATATATTGCAGAGCTTATTTGGTTGTTTATTGTGATCCAATTACAATGTGGAAGTACCATCTTAAATGAATCACCACCCTGTCTGCTTTTCTGTCACCAGAAGTCAAGAAAACAAGAACCAACGCATCGGACTGAAGCCCTTGGCCTCGCTTGAGCGATCCAAGGTAATTGTCCTTGACGTGATGTCAAAAAGGAATCCTCTGTATACATCTGTTACTGGTCAGGAAAGGAAAACTAAACTTCTGATCCCACCCTCCCACTTCTGTACTCCAAGGCCATCTTGTCAGTGTGACCTCAGAACAGCCCTCCATTATGCAGAGAGCAAAATGTGCTGGAATGTTTGTTGCAAAGCCTCCTTTGACTCGAGATCATGCCTCCGCTGTTCTAACTCGAATAGAAACTTGACACTTTTGCACCCTGTTTCCTCCTCTTGCCACCCCCTTGTTCCTCCCCCAGCCACCACCTGTTGGGTTCCTCGAACCCCCTTCTTATGAAACAAATCCATAAGGTCCCGCAAGTCTTGCCTGTTTATAGTCAGCAGCGTTGGATGATTTATTCCCTTTGAGTGGAAAAAAAGGCGCGGAGAAATCACTCTGTGTTGTCCCTGTAGACCAATGGCAGAGCAGAGAGGCACATCCATATGTTCTTTGGTCACAGTCCAGTAAATAAAGGCTTTGTCTGTCTCACTGTCCCACTATGGTTTGCTCTAAATGCATTCCAAACCACACCATATGTGATGGATAGTGTTTCATCTACTCTATGCTTTAATTTATATTCCCTTTAAAGAAACCTGTTTGTACATCTTCAAAATATTTCAGAAACACGGCACACAAAGAATGGCACTGACGTAAAAAGGGAAAGAACAGATAATGACTGTCATGGTGTGTGACTGCGTGCTTGTCTTATGATGAACAGAAGCTTACTCATTGAGAAACAGTCTGTTTGGAATTATATGATCCTTTCAAATTAATTGTCACAAGATGGTATTTTATGGTGGGTATGAAAAAGTATACACAGTCTAGTTGACAGCCCAGAGACCAAGATAAATAATTAAAAGGAAATTCCAACATTAGTGTGGCCCATAACCTGTAGAACTCAGTTGATTAAAAAATATTTTCAAGAGTGGCAGTAGAACTAAACAAAACAAAATTAGTGTGCACACCCTCTCATAAGTAAGTGCGTTCCAAATTAAGCAGTCAGACGCAGACTCAGACTCAGAACACACCTGCTACTGTTTTAAGTGTCTTTGATTGAACCTAAATAAAGATGTTCTAGTCTGATTCGACGGACTCACTTTTTTGAAAAAAGTCCAATGTCCAACTGAACCAAATCAGCTCCAGAGCACGATGCTGGCACAACTGTGAGTGTGGTGTTCTTTTGGTGATGAGCATTTTTTTTTATTTTTTTTTATGTACCAGTGTTTGTTTGGAATGTTTCCAAAATTTCCAAACTTGCTTTCATCGGACCATAAAATCCCTCAAAATTATCTGAGAAATTTGTTATTGTCCGGTTATGGTTATAATTGTCCGTAATTTCAAAAAATATGTTTGGAGTGAACACAACACTGCTGATCACCAAAGTAACACCATTCCTACAGCGAAGCTTGGTGGTGACAAAATTATGTTTTGGAGCTGTTTTTCTTTAGCTTAAATTGAGATCTCAGTCAAGGTAAAGGGAATTACTAACAGTTCCAAACAGTAGTAAGTGTTAGCACAAGAAACTCAGGCTTCTGTCAGGAAACAAAAGAAAAGTCCCAAAATGAACATCTGAAATATGTTTGGGGTTAATCAAAGCCATGTTACATGCTGGCAGGTGAGTGTCGAGTCCCATTTGACAAGAGTTTGAATGTGAAATCTGACCACACCCATATCCCATATATAAGAAGTTGTGCATGGTTGCGCAACCACATTATTGCAGTTGTTTATTTTACTTACACTTTTTAAGAGATGTTAAAATGATTTCATAAAAGTTAAATATTATATTCATGGTAGAAAACGTTTTGAAATTATTTATCTTGGTGTTATTTTTTTTAATCATCAAAAGCTTGGCATTTAAATGGGTGTGTAGATTTTTAATATCGACTGTATATAGCAGGATCTGTTAAGAGCAATTATCGTATCATAAACTTCTCAAAGAGAGGGACATCGGAATACTTGAGATAGAATTTAATAAAAGGTTGAAGGACTAGGACTACCCTTGAGCGTCACCTCTCACCAAGCTCGGAGCTCACTCCTGCGATAGCCATGTGTTATATTTGCTTTACTGCTCTCTTGTTTTCTTTCACTCCCTCGCCAGTTAACTCATAAGGTGTCATTCCTCCAGCAATTCCTCAGCTATGTCACCCACTTTTTGTCTTTTACTCAATTTGCCCATCACCAAGCTCGGAGCTCACTCCTGCGATAACCATTTGTTATATTTGCTTTACTGCTCTCTTGTTTTCTTTCATTCCCTCTCTAGTTAACTTATAAGGTGTCCAGCAATTCCTCAGCTATCTCACCCACTTTTTGTCTTTTGCCCATCATTTCCTGCCCTCACCTTTCTCTACTAAAGTTGTTTCCTCCAGCCTTCTTGCCGGTAGCTGCAACCCCTCCCCTCCTCCCTTTCTCGAAACATAGCAAAAGTGTGACAAAACTACACTCCAAATGTTTTACTCACGGTGAAGAAGAGCAACTATGAAATTTGCAAAAGAAAGAGGGTAAACAAATATTAATAATAATTACCATCACGGGCTGCATAACATGGGCAAACCCTGCACAGCCAAATAAGACCCAAAGTAAAAATTAGAGGGAAAATCCAACAAATAATAATTTTCAGTTTTGACTGACACAATGTTTTTATTCTCTGATTGCAATTTGCAGTACATATCACAAACAGTATGATGGAATCCTTAGTCTAACACTAGCAATTTTCACAACTGAGTAAGAGCTCAGAATGCAGTTGAAACAAAATAGAGTGATTGACAGTAACTAGCTGACGAGTAGTTTATGATGATGTTTCAACCACTTGCTGGTCTGTGCACATCTGCCCAATTAATGACAGTAGAGTATATTGCCATGATGCAATGACAGGAACGTATTGTAGCAGCAAAACATCACAGGTCTGCCATTTTGCTTGGTGTGTAAAATTGAGGTTCATCTGTAGCAACATCTAATGGCAATTCTCAGATTTTTCGAAACACAGCTTGAATGGGATTATTGGAGCAGTCAGAATAAGTCCAACATTATCCAACAGGGTTCTTAAATTGTGGTCTCAAGCAATGTATGACAGTGTCTGTCAAACAACATTTATTGTAATGCCTGAGGTTGGAATAGATTCAAACGTCAGTCGAGGTAACATGTCACAATAACTGAGTAAAAATGAAGTCAGAAGATCGGGTTGCAGATGGCTGTGAGTCATCGGCATAATCTGTACTATCCCTTTACCCTGCATGTGCTGGAGCGTTGACCCTGGCTTTTTGTATTCAGACTCGAGAGACTAAGAAAATCTATTTTAGAGAGCAAGATTAATATTGTCTCAAAGCATTGCATGCATTCTCCGTATGCTTCCAGTCACATGGGGCCAATCTTAAAATGGACGTGTTTATTAGCATATTGCATGGTGCATCCATGTGAGCAGTGTCCAGGATGCAAACCATGCAGGAATACAACCCCTTGCTTAATGATGTTTAGTCAAATGAAATTCTCCAAATCCTCCAAATGCTGTGCTGGTTTTTTATTTTTGTCAGATTCCGCATGTTCTTTGCTGCTTGATATCTTTTAAAAAGTAGCATATTCACCAAAGATTAGTAACGTAAGTATAATATTGGATATAGTTATATAGAGAAGTATTAAATACTAGACTGGATGGTAAGACATAATTAAGTATTTACATTAACTTTATTTGAATATTTTTAAAAAGTGTGTCTATCATTCTATAGTGTTGACTGTGCTGATGTTGTGAAGGACCAGATCATTTGTTTTCCAAACTGTTTATCCAGGCTATTACTAATCATTTGCTGGCCACCAAATATGTTCTTTGCTGCTTGATATCTTTTAAAAAGTAGCATATTCACCAAAGATTAGTAACGTAAGTATAATATTGGATATAGTTATATAGAGAAGTATTAAATACTAGACTGGATGGTAAGACATAATTAAGTATTTACATTAACTTTATTTGAATATTTTTAAAAAGTGTGTCTATCATTCTATAGTGTTGACTGTGCTGATGTTGTGAAGGACCAGATCATTTGTTTTCCAAACTGTTTATCCAGGCTATTACTAATCATTTGCTGGCCACCAAATATTGAAATTACTATCTATCTATCTATCTATCTATCTATCTATCTATCTATCTATCTATCTATCTATCTATCTATCTATCTATCTATCTATCTATCTATCTATCTATCTATCTATCTATCTATCTATCTATCTATCTATCTATCTATCTATCTATCTATCTATCTATCTATCTATCTATCTATCTATCTATCTATCTATCTATCTATCTATCTATCTATCTATCTATCTATCTATCTATCTATCTATCTACCTCTCTCCCTCCTTCCATCCATCCATCCATCCATCCATCCATCCATCCATCCATCCATCCATCCATCCATCCATCCATCCATCCATCCATCCATCCATCCATCCATCCATCCATCCATCCATCCATCCATCCATCCATCCATCCATCCATCCATCCATCCACCCTAAACCCGCCTTATCTACCTCTCTACCTCCCTACCATTATGCATGCAGTGATAACTGTTTTGCAATTGTAATTTTTAAAGTAGGCGGAGGTGTCATATTGGGTTGCTTTTGCAAAACAGGGACGATTTGACTCAAGACTTAAAGTAGTGAGAATGAGCCTGTATTGTCTGAAAGGATTTTACCAACCTCTAGCGTTGATCATTGGGAACTACAAGTCAGATTATTTGGGTAAATTGTCTAATGATTGAGACGTGAGTGAAATACAGTGTTGTCTGGAATGAAATCAAATGTATTTAGTTGTCTCTGCATTTGCAATGCTTTAATAACATTTTCCTCATGCAGGAAACCAAGAGGGTGACGTTCTTTCCCACCAGGGCTTGAGTGCAAAAGAAACAAAACAAGGTATCTCTG